>NW_028318043.1:457433-792366 GCF_062004578.1 Staurois parvus | reverse complement strand
AAAAAAAAAAAAACTCCCCGTGGTGAAATAATACCACCAAAATAAAGCCTTATCTGTCTCAAAAAAATGGTAAAAAAATTCATATGGGTACAGTGTTGCATGACCGCACAATTGTCATTCCAAGTGTGATAGCGCTGAAAGCTGAAAATTGCCCTGGACTGGAAGGGGGGAAAGTGTCTGGACTGGAAGGGGGTGAAAGTGCCAGACTGGAAGGGGGGGAAAGTGTCCGGACTGGAAGGGGGGAAAGTGTCCGGACTGGAGGGGGAGGGGGGAGTGTCTGGACTGGAAGGGGGGGAAAGTGTCCGGACTGGAAGGGGTAAAAGTGTCCGGACTGGAAGGGGGGGGGGGAAAGTGTCCGGACTGGAAGGGGGGGAAAGTGTCCGGACTGGAAGGGGGTGAAAGTGTCCGGACTGGAAGGGGGGGAAAGTGTCCGGACTGGAAGGGGGTGAAAGTGTCCGGACTGGAAGGGGGTGAAAGTGTCCGGACTGGAAGCGGGGAAAGTGTCCGGACTGGAAGGGGGGAAAGTGTCCGGACTGGAAGGGGGGAAAGTGTCCGGACTGGAAGGGGGGGGAAGTGTCCGGACTGGAAGGGGGGGAAAGTGTCCGGACTGGAAGGGGGGCAAAGTGTCCGCACTGGAAGGGGGGGGAAGTGTCGGACTGGAAGGGGGGGAAGTGTCCGGACTGGAAGGGGGGGAAAGTGTCCGGACTGGAAGGGGGGAAAGTGTCCGGACTGGAAGGGGGGGAAAGTGTCCGGACTGGAAGGGGTGAATGTGTCCGGACTGGAAGGGGGTGAAAGTGTCCGGACTGGAAGGGGGTGAAAGTGTCCGGACTGAAGGGGGGGAAAGTGTCCAGACTGGAAGGGGGTGAAAGTGTCCGGACTGGAAGGGGGGAAAGTGTCCGGACTGGAAGGGGGGGAAAGTGTCCGGACTGGAAGTGGTTAAAGTGTGTTCGGTTTTAAAGGGATGAGGTGGCCACCCTACTTGCGGGGTGTTCTGGTGAGGGCCAACTGTCCCCAGTGCCTGAAACATGTTAGGTGCAATAAAGCCTAAATGAATGTGCTAAACCCTTCAATCTGGAGCCTGATTTCTGCTGTGGTGGGATTATTGGAAGCCAATATCAAGATAGATTTCATGTTCTACAAGCACTTAAAACGCATTTTTCAGTGGGGTAGATTTTACCACCCCCCCCCCCCCCTGAAATTCCCCTTCTTGGCCTATTTAGGAGAAGTTCTGTGAAGATGGCGGGGTGTTGGCTGATCAAAGCTTCGCTGTCATAACCGCCGCCTCGCACAACGTCGCTTAGAAAAAAAGCGTGCTGAGAAAACAAGGTTCCCCCGGAGCCGGCTTCCATCACATGCAATATGTCACTGTCAGAGGTACTACAGAGGTGTTATGTTAGCGGTGGGATAATGATGGGGGAACGTCACCCCGGGGTCACAGCTTGCTTCTAATGAAGCGTTTGGTCTGCCGGAGAACACAATGGAGGTAAATACACAATGCAGACAAGTTTTCTCCAGAATAAATGACTTCTCCGAGACAAAGGAACAGAATCCTCAGTGCGAGGAGCAAACGTCCTACAAAGAGGAGACAAGGCAGCAATTAGTGCCGGCTGGGCAGACTGAGGAGCCGGAAGTCTGCCCTATAAAAGGACAATCCGGGCGCATCAATTGTCCAGCTCTCGGAGTTGGGGTGCTGCCGGGCTGCCATGTCCATCCTCTATAACAGGGTCTCCAAACTATGGCTGCCTCCCGTCCACAACAAGATTTTACCCCGGCCCACAGCGACTCAGATGTTATAGGGGGGCTTCCGATGTGAAAGGGGGAGCCCTGTTATGGAAAGGGGGTTTGATGTAAAAAGAGGGGGGCTCTGATGTAAAAAGAGGGGGGCTTCCGATGTGAAAGGGGGAGCCCTGTTATAGAAAGGGGTTTGATGTAAAAAGAGGGGGGCTCTGATGTAAAAAGAAGGGGGGCTCTGATGTGATGGCGGAGTTTCTGTTGTGAAAGGGTGACCCTGTTGTGGAAGTGGGCTCTGATGTACAAAATGGGGGGGGGGGGGCTCTGATGTGATGGTGGGCTCCTGATGGGAAAGGGGGACTGATGTGAAGGACGAACTCTAAGGTGATGGGGACTTCTGATGTGAGGGAGGACTCTAATATAAAGGGGGCTTCTAATGTGAAAGGGGGACCCAGGCATGAATGGGGACTCTAATGGAAGGAGGGCTCTGATGTACAGGTGGGGAGGGGGCTTCTGATGTGAATCTGGGACTCTATTGGGAAGGAGGGCTCTAATGTACAGGGGGGGGCTTCTGATGTGAATGGGGGACTCTAATGGAAGGAGGGCTCTGATGTACAGGTGTGGGGGGGTTCTGATGTGAATGGGGGACTCTAATGGAAGGAGGGCTCTGATGTACAGGTGGGGGGGGGGCTTCTGATGTGAATGGGGGACACTAATGGAAGGAGGGCTCTGATGTTCAGGTGTGGGGGGTTCCGATGTGAATGGGGGACTCTAATGGAAGGAGGGCTCTGATGTACAGGTGGGGGGGGGGCTTCTGATGTGAATGGGGGACTCTAATGGAAGGAGGGCTCTGATGTAAAGGTGTGGGGGGGGGGGCTTCTGATGTGAATGGGGGACTCTAATGGAAGGAAGGCTCTGATATCCAGGTGGGGGGGGGTTCTGATGTGAATGGGGGACTCTAATGGAAGGAGGGCTCTGATGTACAGGTGGGGGGGGGGCTTCTGATGTGAATGGGGGACTCTAATGGAAGGAGGGCTCTGATGTAAAGGTGTGGGGGGGGGGGGCTTCTGATGTGAATGGGGGACTCTAATGGAAGGAAGGCTCTGA
This sequence comes from Staurois parvus, assembly GCF_062004578.1. Taxonomy (NCBI): domain Eukaryota; kingdom Metazoa; phylum Chordata; class Amphibia; order Anura; family Ranidae; genus Staurois; species Staurois parvus. Next base: position 789,528 of record NW_028318043.1, on the reverse strand, counting down.
TATCCAGGCGGGGGGGGGGTTCTGATGTGAATGGGGGACTCTAATGGAAGGAGGGCTCTGATGTACAGGTGGTGGTGGTGGGGGGTTCTGATGTGAATGAGGGATTCAAACGGAAGCAGGGCTCTGATGTACAGGTGGGGAACTTCTGATGTGAGCGGAGGACTCTGATATAAAGGGAGAAAAGGAGACCCAGGTGTGAATAGGGGACTCTAATGGAAGGAGGGCTCTGATGTACAGGTGGGGGGGGGCTTCTGATGTGAAGGGAGGCTCTGACATTGAGGGGGGTCGGATGAGGGGGGGGACCTCTGTCATGATGAGGGCCTCTAACATGAAGGGGAGCTCTGTAGTGAAGGGGGGCTCTAATGAGAAGTGGGGGGGCTCTGATGGCAAGTGAGGGGAGGGGTCACTGATGTGAAGTGGGGGAGGGCTCTGATGGGAAGTCAGGGGAGGAGTCACTGATGTGGGGGGGCTCTGATGTGAAGTGGGAGGCTCTGATGGGAAGTGAGGGGAGGGGCTCTGATGTGATGTGATAAATCGATGTTGTCTGGAATTTCTGACGATTCTATGCCTAGTCACTCCTGTGTGTTGATTCTAATAGCTGGATATCTGCAGTGTGAGATCATCTAAGGCACCGCTGCCTCTGACGTCAAGTCTCAGGAGATTTGAGGCGAGATTTGGTGATGTCCCTCCTGTGCTGCTCATATGTTCTCCTTGCTGGAGAGGAAGCTGTACCTGAGGACCTGCAGCGCAAAGATCTCCCTGCTTCATCCATTCTGTGGATCTGTGCTTTCTCCACCTGCACCCAGGAACTCAGCACAGGGAAGGTGGGAACCCCTCATAATCGGCACAGCGGGCGTACAGACCCGGGAACTCGGCACAGGATGGTGGGAACCCCTCATAATGGGCACAGCGGGTCTACAGACCTGGGAACTCGGCACAGGGATGGTGGGAACCCCTCATAATGGGCACAGCGGGTGTACAGACTCGGGAACTCGGCACAGGGATGGTGGGAACCCTCATAATGGGCACAGCGGGTCTACAGACCTGGGAACTCGGCACAGGGATGGTGGGAACCCCTCATAATGGGCACAGCGGGTGTACAACCTGGGAACTCAGCACAGGATGGTGGGAACCCCTCATAATGGGCACAGCGGGTCTACAGACCTGGGAACTCAGCACAGGGATGGTGGGAACCCCTCATAATGGGCACAGCATGTGTAGAGACCCGGGAACTCGGCACGGGATGGTGGGAACCCCTCATAATGGGCACAGCGGGTGTACAGTCTCGGGAACTCGGCACAGGGATGGTGGGAGCCCCTCATAATGGCACAGCGGGTGTACAGACCCGGGAACTTGGCACAGGGATGGTGGGAACCCCTCATAATGGGCACAGCCCCCCCCCGGTACATTTCTGCGCTGATGGTCATGAAGACAAACCAAGATAAACCCACCTTAGTAATGTGTCTGATGGATGCGTATCTGTATACTGCGACCTCACAGTGCAGACAGTACGGGGCCCCGGGCCCCCAGAATCAGCCAACATATCATGTTATTTGTTATCATTATTAGGAATCTACATGTAGTACAATGGGGGATGAAAATGAGTGGCAGCCGTGTGCCCATCCCCCACCGTGCCCAGAGATGAGGATCTGCACCTGCCTCTTCTCCCTGGATGGAGATGTGATTAATACCCCAATCAGAGGCGGCATCCTGATCCCCTGCTGAATATCCGCAGTTATTTGTAGGATTAATATCCCCCCCCTCCCCCCCCTCCCCCCCCCTCCCCCCCCCAACAGCCACGATGGGACCTCTTCATAGGAGTGCCGGCTGCATTGTTATCCGGAGCCCTAAAGTGCCATCAGACAGAGGTGAGGGCAGAGCCCCCCCCCCAACAAAACAATGATTCCACCTACATAACAATTATCTGGGAGAGATCGCAACATTTACCAGGAGCCCCCCCCCCCCTCCATCTCCCCCCCCCCCACCGAACCCCAATCAATGTCATCAGGATCCAAACACAGGTCACTTTTCCTTCCTTTCCTTCACCGGGGATATGTAAGAATATACAACTGCTTTAACTGTCCCCATCAGAGTGCCCCCTTACATCAGGTGTCCCCATCAGAGTGCCCCCTTACATCAGGTGTCCCCATCAGAGTGCCCCCTTACATCAGGTGTCCCCATCAGAGTGCCCCCTTACATCAACTGTCCCCATCAGAGTGCCCCCTTACATCAACTGTCCCCATCAGAGTGCCCCCTTACATCAGGTGTCCCCATCAGAGTGCCCCCTCACATCAACTGTCCCCATCAGAGTGCCCCCTTACATCAACTGTCCCCATCAGAGTGCCCCCTCACATCAACTGTCCCCATCAGAGTGCCCCCTCACATCAACTGTCCCCATCAGAGTGCCCCCTCACATCAACTGTCCCCATCAGAGTGCCCCCTTACATCAACTGTCCCCATCAGAGTGCCCCCTCACATCAACTGTCCCCATCAGAGTGCCCCCTCACATCAACTGTCCCCATCAGAGTGCCCCCTTACATCAACTGTCCCCATCAGAGTGCCCCTTCACATCAACTGTCCCCATCAGAGTGCCCCCTTACATCAGGTGTCCCCATCAGAGTGCCCCCTTACATCAGGTGTCCCCATCAGAGTGCCCCCTTACATCAGGTGTCCCCATCAGAGTGCCCCCTTACATCAACTGTCCCCATCAGAGTGCCCCCTTACATCAGGTGTCCCCATCAGAGTGCCCCCTTACATCAGGTGTCCCCATCAGAGTGCCCCCTTACATCAACTGTCCCCATCAGAGTGCCCCCTTACATCAGGTGTCCCCATCAGAGTGCCCCTTACATTAAGACAAGGTCAGTACACAGGCCAGGGTCGGGGTAGGGGGCAGACAAGGTCAGTACACAGGCCAGGGGTCGGGGTAGGGGGCAGACAAGGTCAGTACACAGGCCAGGGTCGGGGTAGGGGGCAGACAAGATCAGTACACAGGCCAGGGTCGGGGTAGGGGGCAGACAAGGTCAGTACACAGGCCAGGGGTCGGGGTAGGGGGCAGACAAGCAGTCCGAACAGGCAGCCAAGGTCAGTACACAGGCCAGGGGACGGGGATGGAGTCAGACAAGGTCAGTACACAGGCCAGGGGTCGAGGTAGGCGGCAGACAAGGTCAGTACACAGGCCAGGGGTCGGGGTAGGGGGCAGACAAGGTCAGTACACAGGCCAGGGTCGGGGTAGGGGGCAGACAAGGTCAGTACACAGGCCAGGGGTCGGGGTAGGGGGCAGACAAGCAGTCCGAACAGGCAGCCAAGGTCAGTACACATGCCAGGGGTCGGGGTAGGGGGCAGACAAGGTCAGTACACAGGCCGGGGTTGGGGTAGGGGGCAGACAAGGTCAGTACACAGGCCAGGGTCGGGGTAGGGGGCAGACAAGGTCAGTACAGAGGCCAGGGTCAGGGTAAGGGGCAGACAAGGTCAGTACACAGGCCAGGGGTTGGGGTAGGGGGCAGACAAGCAGTCCGAACAGGCAGTCAAGGTCAGTACACATGCCAGGGGTCGGGGTAGGGGGCAGACAAGGTCAGTACACAGGCCAGGGTCGGGGTAGGGGCAGACAAGGTCAGTACACAGGCCAGGGGTCGGGGTAGGGGGCAGATAAGATCAGTACACAGGCCAGGGGTCGGGGGCAGACAAGGTCAGTACACAGGCCAGGGGTCGGGGGCAGATAAGATCAGTACACAGGCCAGGGGTCGGGGTAGGGGGCAGCCAAGGTCAGTACACAAGCCAGGGTCGGGGTAGGGGGCAGACAAGGTCAGTACACAGGCCAGGGTCGGGGTAGGGGGCAGACAAGGTCAGTACACAAGCCAGGGTCGGGGTAGGGGGCAGACAAGGTCAGTACACAAGCCAGGGTCGGGGTAGGGGGCAGACAAGGTCAGTACACAGGCCAGGGGTCGGGGTAGGGGGCAGACAAGGTCAGTATACAGGCCAGGGTCGGGGTAGGGGGCAGACAAGGTCAGTACACAGGCCAGGGGTTGGGGTAGGGGGCAGCCAAGGTCAGTACACAGGCCAGGGGTCGGGGTAGGGGGCAGACAAGGTCAGTACACAGGCCAGGGGTCGGGATAGGGGGCAGACAAGCAGTCCGAACAGGCAGCCAAGGTCAGTACACAGCAAGGCAATCCAACGAAGAAGGACAGCACGGGGAAGAGGCTGGAAGGAAGTGGAAACCCTACCTGGGCCTTGGACGTGGGTTCCCTACATATGTGTGGCCCCTTTAGGAGGCACCTATGATGTCATTGGCCGAGATGCTTCAGGAGAAACGTTGAAGTGCTTCTGACTGAGTGAGCACTGAATGTATGTAATAGCAAGGGGTGCTGGGGGCGCTGGAGGGTCTATCGATGCTTGCTGCTAGGGGATCTATTGTTGCTGGAGGGGATCTCCTTTTGAGTGAGGGTCTATTGTTGCTAGGGGGGTCTTATGTTTCTGTGGGGTCATTTGTTACTGGGAAATAACTACTGTGGAGGGAGGGGGTCTATTATCGCTGGCTGCTGGTGGGTTTAGACATCTGTTGTTGCTGCTGGGGGGTTATTGTTGCTGGGGGATCTACTGTTGCTGGGGGGCGGCTAAGGGTGCTGGGGGATCTATTGTTGCTTGGGGAATAAATTGTTGCCAGGGGCTCTATTGTTGCGGGGGAATCTATTGTTGCTGGGGGAGATATTACTGCTGAGGTGGGGGGGTTATTGTTGCTAGGGGATCTATTGTTGCTGGAGGTATCTAATGTTGCTGGGGGAGCTATTGTTGCTGGGGGAGCTATTGTTGCCAGGGGGTCTATTGTTGTGGGGGGATCTATGTTGCTGGGGTGAAATATTGCTGCCGAGGTGGAGGGCAGCTATTGTTGCCAGGGGATCTATTGTTGCTGGAGGTATGTAATATTGCTGGGGGGGCTATTGTTGTGGGGGGATTTATTCCTGCCGGGGGATTTATGTTGCTGGGGGGAGCTATTACTGCCTAGGTGGGGGGCTATTGGAGGTATGTAATGTTGCTGCTGGGGGCTATTGTTGCGGGGGGATCTATGTTGCTGGGGGGAGATATTACTGCCGAGGTGGGGGGGGCTATTGTTGCTAGGGGATCTATTGTTACTGGAGGTATGTAATGTTGCTGGGGGGGCTATTGTTGCGTGGGAATCTATTGTTGTGGGGGATCTATGTTGCTGGGGGGAGCTATTACTGCTGAGGTGGGGGGCTATTGTTGCTAGGGGATCTATTGTTGCTGGAGGGGATCTATGTTGCTGGGGGACATATTGATGCCAGGGGGGGCTATTGTTGCTAGGGGATCTATTGTTTCTGGAGGGGGGTCTATGTTTGAGTGAGGGTCTATTGTTGCTGGGGGGTCATTTGTTACTGGGAAATAGCTATTCTTGCCTGGTCTATTATTGCTGGCTGCTGGAGGCTTTAGACATCTGTTGTTGCTGCTGGGGGTTTATTGTTGCTGGGGGATCTATTGTCGCTGAAAGGACCTAATGTTGCTGGGGGGAGGCCCTTACAGCCAACCTGACAGCCCCCCCCCCCTCAAACCACAGGGCCCCATACAGCCAACCTAACAGGGCCCCCCATCCCCACAAAACAAACACAGTTGCTTCCGTTATGAATGAGCACAGTGAGTGATCAGTACCGATCACTCATTGTGTTCATTGTAATGGAAGGGACTGGAATCTATCCCCTGTACGATTCTCTCTGCAGCTGCTGCGGGGGGGGGAGGAGAAGAAGCCGGCTTTCAGCTGCCCCAGAGAGAGCCATACAGGGGATCGGTTCCAGTAATTGCCCCGCTCACTCTTCCTACCCACAGCTGCCTTGGCCCCCCCCCCCTGCAGGCCTGGGACTGGTGGTACCCCCTTATCCACGGCCCTGCGTGCTGCCATGTTGGCGCCAAAGTCATCCAATCAGCTTTCAGTTGAGGGTCAAAAAAATTAAGGGGAGATCTGTTTGATTCCTACAACAGGTTTTCTGTCAGTCGCTGCAAACAAGGGCCAAAGTTTCCACCAACTTATCGAACGGAGGCGTCAGTTCAGCGCCACCTCCGGGACCCAATCAGGATCACTCCTTGGGAGGGGGGGGGGGGCTCCCGGCTGGTGAAATATAAAAGGCAGCAAAATCACCGCCAGGAACTTCCGCAGGAATTCCCCAATTTCAGCCGAGCGTCTCCCCGAGCTCCTCGTTACCATTTCAAACAAAAGAATATTTTTATTGTGTTTTCTCCGGTAATTAGAGGAAGATGAGCCGGGCGGTGAGATGGTTCCATTATCTTCAGATCTGCTGATTCAGGACAGGAGGGGCCCGTCCCCCCAATCCTGGGGGCCCGTCACCGTTTAAAGAGTGACTCCAGAAAAACAGCCGAATTCCCGGACAGAACACGGATATAGGAGACGCAAACCTGGATTTGATCGTTCATTTTAAATGGTCCGCCACAGCGCCAGCATCACAAATTTCCCATTTTCGGCAATGCGGCGCACCGCAATACGTGCAGTGCATACAGTGAGGCAGTACAGCAAAGCATGGGGAGACGCAAGCCGCTGTGCGAAGTGGTGATGCTAACTTTGATGCGCATCCTAAATGCACCAGATCAGATATATCCGCTCTCCCCGGACCCCACATTCCCTATATCCCCTCTCCCCGGACCCCTCATTCACTATATCCGCTCTCCCCGGACCCCACATTCCCTATATCCCCTCTCCCCGGACCCCGCATTCACTACATCCGCTCTCCCCGGACCCCTCATTCACTATATCCGCTCTCCCCGGACCCCGCATTCACTATACCCGCTCTCCCCGGACCCCGCATTCACTATATCCGCTCTCCCCGGACCCCGCATTCACTATATCCGCTCTCCCCGGACCCCGCATTCACTATATCCGCTCTCCCCGGACCCCTCATTTATATCCGCTCTCCCCGGACCCCTCATTCACTATATCCGCTCTCCCCGGACCCCTCATTCACTATATCCGCTCTCCCCGGACCCTGCATTCACTATATCCGCTCTCCCCGGACCCCTCATTCACTATATCCGCTCTCCCCGGACCCCGCATTCACTATATCCGCTCTCCCCGGACCCCGCATTCACTATATCCGCTCTCCCCGGACCCCTCATTTATATCCGCTCTCCCCGGACCCCTCATTCACTATATCCGCTCTCCCCGGACCCCGCATTCACTATATCCGCTCTCCCCGGACCCCTCATTCACTATATCCGCTCTCCCCGGACCCCGCATTCACTATATCTCCTCTCCCCGGACCCCGCATTCACTATATCTGCTCTCCCCGGACCCCGCATTCACTATATCTCCTCTCCCCGGACCCCGCATTCACTATATCTCCTCTCCCCGGACCCCGCATTCACTATATCTGCTCTCGCCGGACCCCGCATTCACTATATCCGCTCTCCCCGGACCCCCGCATTCAATATATCCGCTGTCCCCGGACCCCGCATTCACTATATCCGCTCTGCCCGGGCCCCGCATTCACTATATCCGCTCTCCCCGGACCCCGCATTCACTATATCCGCTCTCCCCGGACCCCGCATTCACTATATCCGCTCTCCCCGGACCCCGCATTCACTATATCCGCTCTCCCCGGACCCCGCATTCACTATATCCGCTCTCCCCGGACCCCGCATTCACTATATCCGCTCTCCCCGGACCCCGCATTCACTATATCCGCTCTCCCCGGACCCCGCATTCACTATATCCGCTCTCCCCGGACCCCGCATTCACTATATCCTGTCTCCCCGGACCCCGCATTCACTATATCCGCTCTCCCCGGACCCCGCATTCACTATATCCGCTCTCCCCGGACCCCGCATTCACTATATCCTGTCTCCCCGGACCCCGCATTCACTATATCCGCGTACAATCTATGGTCCCTAACTCACATTCATACATACACATACTAGGGACAATTCACCTCTCAGCTTGTCTATAGAGGGCTAAAGGAATCTGGAGTACCCAGAGAAAACCCACGCAGGCACAGGGAGAACATGCAAACTCCAGGCAGGTGGTGCTGAGGTTGGGATTCAAACCAACGACCCGAGTACTGGCAGGTGGAAGTGCTAACCACATAGCCGCTGTGCTGCCGATAGAATCCATGAAAAACCTTGAGCCTTTACCACTCCTTCAAATCTTACATATTAGGGCTGATTTACTAAAACCTGAGAGAATCTGGTGCCGCTCCAGCCAATCAGCTTCCCGGTTTCATCATCAAAGATTAATTGAACAAGCTGAAGTCAGAAGCCGATTGGCCGCCTGGCACAGTGACACCAGATTCTGCACGCTGCAGTTTTAGTAAATCCCCCCCATGGATTCTTCTCTATGTGACCGATCATTTCTGCCTGCACCCGGCGTCACTGCGTGCAGGTTAGCGCATTTCACGCCCCGCATTGGCAGCATTCTGCAGGACACCCTAAACGGCGGCGGGTGACAGGCGGAGACTCGACAAACCGAATCCGAGCCGACATCCCTGATATATATACTGTATACCGTGCAGGGTTGTCACAATGTTGGCTCGCCGGCGGCGGCGCTATAGCTGCCTGTCAGGTCCCCCTGTGTGGCCTAACGTGCCGGAGAGTCTCTTCCCGAAACAAATCTGTGACACCTTCATACAGGTGTCAGGTATGAGGCTCTGTATGGGGGGGGGGATGGGGGGGCGGGGGGCGGTATTCTCATTGGCAGAAAACAATTCCCAATCTCCATAATACAGAATTATCAATTTTCTTCCCCGTTTGGGGATCTTCTGGGATGAATGGAAGTCTTCCGCCATCAATCAGCCCATTTACTCTATAAATCACGGCAGATGGAAAACGCAGGCAAAGGCTCATGGGAGAAGAGACAGCGATGGCTTCCCAGGGGCCCCTGACAAGATGCGGCCATGTGACAGCTCTTCAAGGGGCTCCATCACATGGAAGGAAAATATATTTTAAATACATTTTTAAAAAATATTCTTCCTGAATATATTGACAAATATTTGAAATACCACAATTTTAACCATATTCAATATATTTCAAAATATATTTAAATATAAAGTTACATAGTTACATAGTTAGTCTGGCTGAAAGAAAACAAAAGTTCATCCAGTTCAACCATCAAAAAAAAAAAAAAAAAAAAATATATATATACACTGCATGTTAAAATGCAATTTTTATATATTACAAAATATATTAAAAATATTTTCAGAAATATATATCCAGTTCAACCATCAAAAATAAATACATAAACATATATATATATATATATATATATATATATATATATATATATATATATATATATACTGCTTGTTGAAATATGCATTTCAACATGCCATATATATATATATATATATATATATATATATATATATATACATATATTTATTTATATATATATATTTATTGAAATGTATTTTGAAATATATTGAATACAGCCAATATATATTTGTAAATGCATTGCAAAAATGTAGATTAAATGTATTATTAAAGACATACAGTATATTTGAAAATTTTTATTTTTAATATTTTTAATATATTTTGTAATAAAAATGCATTTAAACATACAGTTTATATATATATATATATATATATATATATATATATATATATATTTGGCCGTATTCAATATATTTAAAAATATATAATTCAAGATATACTTATATAGTCTGGTTGAAAAAAAGACAAAAGTCCATCCAGTTCAACCATTATAAATAAATATATATACTGCATGTTGCAATGTGCTTTTTATATATTGCAAAATATATTAAAATATTTTTAAAAATATATGTTTTTAAAATATATTCTTCAAATTTTTCTTAACATATAAAAAAGTCATTTTAACATATATTTTTAAATGCATTCCAAAAATGTAGATTAAATGTATTTGAAAATGTATTTTTAAAAATATTTTTTAGATATTTTTTAATAAAAATGCATTTCAACAGTATATATGAGAGAGAGAGAGGGGGGGGGAGAGAGAGAGATGGGGGGGGGGGGGGGGTTGGGGGGAGAGAGACAGGTACTGCATGTTAAAATGCACTTTTATAAATACATTAAAAAAAGTTCACAAAAATAGATAGCTTTCAGATGGAAACGATGTTTCCTTGTTTCTTTATTTGTTAAAATAGCTAATTAATTATTTATTATTATTATTAATAATAATAATAATAATAATAATAATAATAATAAATAATAATATTACTGATAATAATATATATACATTTTATATAAAATAGATCACTTTCAGATGGAAACAATGTTTTCTTGTTTCTTTATTTGTTAAAATAACAAATTAATATATTATTATTATTATTATTATTATTATTATTATTAATAATAATAATAGTAATAATAAATACATTCAAACATTTTTTTTAAATTAGATCACTTTCAGATGGAAACAATGTTTTCTTGATTCTTTGTTAAAATAATAAATACATTTACAAAAAAAATAAAACATTATAATAATTTAAAAAAATAATAATAATAAAATAAAATCAGTTAAGAATAAACAAGAAAATAAATAATAGATCACTTTCAGATGGAAACAAACGTCTCTTTTTTGTTTCTTTATTTATACTTTTTTCATTGTTGTTACAAAGTCTCCATCCCGACGCTTGGCAGGGAGAAGATTTGTCAGGGAACCCGGTTGGACCCTGCGTTGGCTGCGGTGAGGGGGTTAAGCCCGTATTTCCGTTCATCATTGTGAACGTTTTTTATCGCCCGGCGGTGGTGGCGGCGGGGGAACTCGGAGGTGATATACGTCCTCCGGCGTGATTGCAGTCGCTATAATTCCAGGTAGCGTATTAGACGCTCGCACTGTAAATGCTGCATAATGATGTTTTATGGCGCACTGCGAGATTTGCTTCTCCTGCCGGGGCGGCATTAATAATCTGCGGTCCCCGATGTCTTCATGGCGGCAATTTACATATTTATATATTTAACTGGGTAAATTCTGGTGGAGGATTTCATGCCAGAAAAGTCTATTTGAGGAGAGGAATGCGGTGTACACAGAGCGCGGCGTACGGTGACTGCCAACGGGGAATGAAAGACGCTCTCTGCGCTTGTAATACAAAACCCAGCGCCAAACCTGCCGCTGGAGCTCCTCCCACTCCGGTCATTCCCGGAATTCGGGTCTGTGGCGGCGAGCTGTCCTTCAAAGCTGAAGAAATACGATGAAATGTATCAGTGGACGCGGCTCTGCAGCTAAGGTGACTACCTGATTCTGTCATCACCAGCACAGCAGCACTCAGACTGGGAGAGGGAGGGGAGGGGGCTGCCAATTCAGGACCTGTCACAGTGCATTTCCTCAGTCTCCCCTCCCCCAGTGATCAGACTGTACATTGTCCAGGCACTTTTCCCCCCTTCCAGTCCGGACACTTTCACCGCCTTCCAGTCGGGACACTTTCCCCCCCTTCCAGTCGGGACACTTTCCTCCCCTTCCAGTCCGGACACTTTCACCCCCTTCCAGTCCGGACACTTTCCCCCCCTTCCAGTCGGGACACTTTCACCCCCTTCCACTCCGGACACTTTCACCCCCTTCCAGTCCGGACACTTTCACCCCCTTTCAGTCCGGACACTTTCCTCCCCTTCCAGTCTGGACACTTTCACCCCCTTCCAGTCCGGACACTTTCCCCCCCTTCCAGTCCCGACACTTTCACCCCCTTCCAGTCCCTACACTTTCACCCCCTTCCAGTCCGGACACTTTCCCCCCCTTCCAGTCCGGACACTTTCCCCCCCTTCCAGTCCGGACACTTTCCCCCCCTTCCAGTCCGGACACTTTCCCCCCCTTCCAGTCCGGACACTTTCCCCCCCTTCCAGTCCGGACACTTTCCCCCCCTTCCAGTCCGGACACTTTCCCCCTTCCAGTCCGGACACTTTCCCCCTTCCAGTCCGGACACTTTCCCCCCCTTCCAGTCCGGACACTTTCCTCCCCTTCCAGTCCGGACACTTTCACCCCCTTCCAGTCCGGACACTTTCCCCCCCTTCCAGTCGGGACACTTTCACCCCCTTCCACTCCGGACACTTTCACCCCCTTCCAGTCCGGACACTTTCACCCCCTTTCAGTCCGGACACTTTCCTCCCCTTCCAGTCTGGACACTTTCACCCCCTTCCAGTCCGGACACTTTCCCGCCCTTCCAGTCCGGACACTTTCCCCCCCTTCCAGTCCCGACACTTTCACCCCCTTCCAGTCCCTACACTTTCACCCCCTTCCAGTCCGGACACTTTCCCCCCCTTCCAGTCCGGACACTTTCCCCCCCTTCCAGTCCGGACACTTTCCCCCCCTTCCAGTCCGGACACTTTCCCCCCCTTCCAGTCCGGACACTTTCCCCCTTCCAGTCCGGACACTTTCCCCCTTCCAGTCCGGACACTTTCCCCCCCTTCCAGTCCGGACACTTTCCCCCCCTTCCAGTCCGGACACTTTCACCCCCTTCCAGTCCGGGCCAATTTTCAGCTTTCAGCGCTATCACACTTTGAATGACAATTGCGCGGTCATGCAACACTGTACCCATATGAATTTTTTCAGCATTTTTTTGAGACAGATAAAGCTTTATTTTGGTGGTATTTATTCCCCACTGGGAATTTTATTTTTTTTTGCTATATAAATGAAAAGGTCCAAAAATTTTGAAAACAAGTGTTTTTCTTATAAAATGTTGCAAATAAATAATATTTCATCATAAATCTCGGCCAAAATGTATTCAGTTATCTTTTTAGTAAAAAAATAACCCAAATTAGTTTATAGCCAAAAATTATAATTTTTAAACTTTTTTTAATTTTTTTATATTATTATTTTTTTTTGTTACATACTGTCACCCTAGCAGTACAGTGTCACCATGGTGACACTGTACTACTTGTGGGGGGTGATGAAGATTTTTTTTTTTTTTTTTACACTGATTGCTTTTACACCCATAAAGGCTGTAAAAGCAATCATTTCTCCTTCTCTCTGGCTACATTCTTGCAGCCATTGAGAAATACTGTGTGAGCTGTGATTGGTCACAGCTTGTCACATGGTACAAGGGTGTTGTGAATAGCCCTGTACCATGTGACCTCTGTGATCATTCACAGATTTCACACGTAGTAAGCAATGATGTCAGAAGTGACATCTTGCTTACTACTCTGCATGTGATCACTGATTGGCTAATCAGTGATCACATGATCGGGACCTCGTACAGAGGTCCTGTATGATGATTGGTGTTCCACTGTGTTCGGAGGACACCGGATCGAGGTGCTGCGTGCTCCCAGGGAGCGTGCACAAGCAGGGAGCGGGGAGGACGTTTATAAACGGCCACCTGACCCTGCACTGCCACCGTCCGGCCGTTTATATATCCCTTTGAAATTTCAGGATCAAGCCTGGCTCGCTTTCCATGGAAGGCTCTATGTGAGAGGGAACCTGAAGCACCGCCCTGTGGATGATCGGGATTGTCCTAGAGCAGAGTGTGTTGGTAAAGTGGAGTCTATGGACCACTTTCTGCTCCAGTGTCCCTTTAATATAGAGGTGTATAAAAGGGTGGGGAGGGTTCTGGGCACCCCCTTTCTCTATCACATGAGTTATGCAGAGTGGGTGTACGGGGCATTCCCAGCTCACTGGGACTTTGATTTGGATACACTTTTTTTAGTTAGTATAGTTGTTCGTTACTTCACATGGAAGGCACGATGTCAGATCACCCTGCGGAAGAAAGTCCTCCCTGTAGAGGTGGTGGTGCACCATATTCTGGGTGAGGTTGGGAAGATTCGGGGTCTTGAGAAGGGCAGGGAGCCTCGGGTGGTCTGGATGAGGGCGTGGAGGAATATCAGACCTGCCTTTGGTGAACTGTCCATCTCTGGGGGAGGGGCGCTTTCCTTATGCTGTTCTTTTCACTCCCTTAGTTTTTGTTGGTTAAGATCTTCTTTTTGAAAAAGGGCTGCATGCATAATGGGGGCGGAGCTGCATGCATAATGGGGGCGGGGCTGCATGTATAATGTGGGCGGGCTGCATGTATAATGTGGGCGGGCTGCATGTATAATGTGGGCGGGCTGCATGTATAATGGCGGTGGGGTTGCATGCATAATGGGGGTGGGGCTGCATGCATAATGGAAGCGGGGCTGCATGCATAATGGGGTTGTTTCTTCACCTCTCAGGTTTGATGTCTGGTGTAGTGATGGGAGTGGTAGTAAGATTTATTCCCCCAGTTATGACATGTTCATTTCTGAGAGGTTTGCTTTTGTTGGACAGCAGATTTTGCTATATATTTTTTTGTTTTTGTGTAAATATGTATATTACGACTTTTAATAAAGAAACATTGGTAGTAATAGTAGTAGTAGTGGTGGTGGTAGTAGTAGTAGTAGTGGTGGTGGTGGTAATAGTAGTAGTAGTGGTGGTGGTGGTAATAGTAGTAGTGTGGTAGTAGTAGTAGTGGTGGTGGTGGTGGTAATAGTAGTAGTAGTGGTGGTAATAGTAGTAGTGTGGTGGTGGTAGTAGTGGTGGTGGTGGTAATAGTAGTAGTGTGGTGGTGGTAGTAGTAGTAGCAGTAGTAGTGGTGGTGGTAATAAAAGTATTAATGTGGCAGTATTGGTAGTGATAGTAAGAGTAATAGTGGTAGTAATAGTAGTAATGTGGTGGTAGTAGTAGTGATAGTGGTGGTAATAATAGTGGTAGTAGTAGTAGTGGCAGGGTTGTTGTAGTAATAGTAGTGGTAGTAAAAACAGTAGTGTGGTGGTAGTAGTAATAGTGGTAGTAGTGGTAATAATAGTAGTAGTGGTAGTAATAGTAGTAGTGTGGTGGTAGTAGTAGTGGTAGTAGTAGTGGTAGTGGTGGTAATAATGGTAGTAGTGGTAGTAATAGTAGTAGTGTGGTAGTAGTAGTGGTAGTGGTGGTAATAATAGTAGTAGTGGTAGTAATAGTAGTAGTGTGGTGGTAGTAGTAGTGGTAGTAGTAGTGGTAGTGGTGGTAATAATGGTAGTAGTGGTAGTAGTGTAGGGGTAGTAGTAGTAATAATAGTAGCATGGTGGTAGTAGTGGTAGTAATAGTGGTAGCATGGTAGTAGTAGTTGTAGTGGTAGTAATAGTAGTAGCATGGTGGTAGTGGCCAGGGTCGGACTGACCATTTGGAAACTAAGGCACTGCCCAAGGGCCCGGGGTCAGTAGGGGGCCCCATGAGATGCCCCTGGTACCTTTTTCATAGGCTTTTTTGAGTTTGGGCAAGGACACAGGGGCCCCATGATCCCCTATTGCCCGGGGGCCCCATGACTTGTCAGTCCACCTCTGGTAGTGGCAGTAATAGTAGTAGCATGGTGGTGGTGGTAGTAGTGGTAGTAATAGTAGTAGTATTGGTGGTTTTCTGCTGTTATTTGACAAGGAATGGTGGAAGGAAAGTATTTTCTGCCCTGCGCCCCGCACTGTTCTATCCCCTGGGGGGGTCGGCACTTTTTCTATGATAGAATGAGCGGCTCAAAAAACCCATCAGACCTCAATGGGGAGGAATCTCCTGCTGGATCTCTATACTGACATGGATGGGGGATGGGTGAGGAACATAAGGACGCCCCATCGTTGGATGGAAATGATCGACCTACAGCGGACTGAATTCACAGACACCCTGAAAATCAAAGTGAAGAAATGATGCAGCAGGCGAGTTCATTTTGCTGGAATGTCATTGCAGCAACTCAGAATGGCCCTCAGTAGTCTGTGTGGCCCCCACGTGCTTGTATGCATGCCTGACAACGAGGCTCCTAATGAGACCACGGATGGTGTCCTGGGGGATTTCCTCCCAGATCTGGACCAGGGCATCACTGAGCTCCTGGACAGACTGAGGTGCAACCTGGTGGTGTTGGATGGACCAAAACATGACATCCCAGAGGGGTTCTATTGGGTTTAGGTCAGGCGAGCCTGGGGGCCATTCAATGGTATCAATTCCTTCATCCTCCAGGAACTGCCTGCATACTCTCCCCACATGAGGCCGGGCATTGTCGTGCACCAGGAGGAACCCAGGACCCACAGCACCAGGAGGAACTCAGGACCCACTGCATCAGGAGGAACCCAGGACCCCACTGCACCAGGAGTAACCCAGGACCCACTGCACCAGGAGGAACCCAGGACCCCCCCCTGCACCAGGAGCAACCCAGGACCCACTGCACCAGGAGGAACCCAGGACCCACTGCACCAGGAGCAACTCAGGACCCACCGCACCAGGAGCAACCCAGAACCCACCACACCAGGAGGAACCCAGGACCCACTGCACCAGGAGGAACCCAGGACCCACCGCACCAGGAGGAACCCAGGACCCACCGCACCAGGAGGAACCCAGGACCCACCACACCAGGAGGAACCCAGGACCCACCGCACCAGGAGGAACCCAGGACCCCCTGCACCAGGAGGAACGCAGAACCCACCGCACCATGAGGAACCCGGGACCCACCGCACCAGGAGGAACCCAGGACCCACTGCACCAGCGTAGGATCTGACAATGGGTCCAAGGATTTCATCCCCATACCTAATGGCAGTCAGGGTGCCATTGTCTAGCCTGTAGAGGTCTGTGTGTCCCTCCATGGATATGCCTCCCCAGACCATCACTGACCCACCACCACAACGGTCATGCTGAACCATGTTACAGGCAGCAGAACGTTCTCCACGGCTTCTCCAGACCCTTTCACGTCTGTCACATGTGCTCAGGGGGAACCTGCTCTCATCTGTGAAAATCACAGGGCGCCAGTGGTGGACCTGCGAGTTCTGGTGTATAATGGCAAATGCCAATCCAGCTCTATGGTGCTGGGCAGTGAGCACAGGGCCCACTAGAGGACGTCGGGCCCTCAGGCCACCCTCATGAAGTCTGTTTCTGATTGTTTGGTCAGAGACATTCACACCAGTGGCCTGCTGGAGGTCATTTTGTAGGGCTCTGGCAGGGCTCATCCTGGTCCTCCTTGCACAAAGGAGCAGATACCGGTCCTGCTGATGGGTTAGGGACCTTCTACAGCCCTGTCCAGCTCTCCTAGAGGAACTGCCTATCTCCTGGAATCTCCTCCATGCTCTTGAGACTGTGCTGGGAGACACAGCAAACCTTCTGGCAATGGGATGTATTGATGGGCCATCCTGGAGGAGTTGGACTGCCTGTGCAACCTCTGTAGGGTCCAGGTATGGCCTCATGCTACTAGTAGTGACACTGACCCGGGCCAAATGCAAAACCAATGAAAAACAGTCAGAAAAGATGAGGAGGGAGAAAAATGTCACCTGTAAAACCATTCCTGTTTTGGGGGTTGTCTCATTGTTGCCCATCTAGTGCACCTGTTCTTAATTTCATTACCACCAAAGCAGCTGAAACTGATGAACAACCCCCTCTGCTACTTACCTGACCAGATCAATATCCCAGGAGGTTCAGGGACTTGATGCGACTCGGATTGCAAAGTCTTCCTTTCAATTTTTTAAGCAGTGTATAAAAATATAAATATCGAAATATATACTAAGCTAACCTGATTGAAAAAGCAAAAGTACGTTTTCTAGACGCGTCTAATATACTGGAAATGATCGGTATAACCAAAGGGGCAGATCCAATTATCACCGATTATAAAAAAGTAATAAGAATGTAATTGTTTTATAATCGGTAATAATTGGATCTGCCCCTTTGGTTATACCGATCATTTCCAGTATATTAGACGCGTCTAGAAAACATACTTTTGCTTTTTCAATCAGGTTCCTTTAATATATATTTCGATATTTATATTTTTTGATCCTCGGTTTATATTTCATGTTGTTCGGCTGATGAAGAGGGAGTGCGAAGCCCCGAAACACATCGGTTTTTGACTGCTTGTGAAAAAAAGATGAGAAGGGAAAAAAAGGTCAGTGGCCACCACCTGTAAAACCGTTCCTGTTTTGGGGGTCGTCTCATTGTTGCCCATCTAGTGCACCTGCTGTTAGCTTCAGGAACACCAAAGCAGCTGAAACTGATGAACAACCCCCTCTGCGACTTACCTGACCAGATCCATATCCCAGGAGGTTCATCGACTTGATGCGACTCGGATTACAAAGTCTTCCTTTATATATATACAGTATATATATGTGTGTGTACGTATATGTGTGTATATATATATAAATATATACATATATACATACAGACACACACAGATATATATATATATATATACAATATATTACAAAGTCTTCCTTTCAATATATACCGTATTTTTTGCTCCATAAGACGCACCTAGGTTTTAGAGGAGAAAAACAAGAAAAAAAATATTCAGAACCAATGGATTGCAGACATAGTACAGGAGATGACCGGAGACTGCGGACACAGTACAGGAGATGACCAGAGACTGCGGACATAGTACAGGAGATGACCAGAGACTGCGGACACAGTACAGGAGATGACCGGAGACTGCGGACAATACAGGGATGACCAGAGACTGCAGACACAGTACAGGAGATGACCAGAGACTGCGAACACAGTACAGGGATGACCAGAGACTGCAGACACAGTACAGGAGATGACCAGAGACTGCAGACACAGTACAGGAGATGACCAGAGACTGCGGACACAGTACAGGGGATGACCAGAGACTGCAGACACAGTACAGGAGATGACCAGAGACTGCGGACACAGTACAGGAGATGACCAGAGACTGCGGACACAGTACAGGAGATGACCAGAGACTGCGGACAGTACAGGAGATGACCAGAGACTGCGGACACAGTACAGGAGATGACCAGAGACTGCGGACAGTACAGGAGATGACCAGAGACTGCGGACATAGTACAGGGGATGACCAGAGACTGCGGACCTTTGGGGAGGGAGGGGGAGCGGGTACCTAAATTTGACAGGTACCCACTCCCACTTCCGTGGAGTTGTCCTTCCTTCTTCTTCCAGCGGCGGCTTCTGTGACAGCCGGGTGCCCACTGCGCATGCGCGAGAAGCACTGCGCTTTGTGAATGGCCCGGAGCCTTCTGGGACCTGCCATGTGTCGCGCTTCTCGCGCATGCGCAGTGGGCACCCGGCTGTCACAGAAGCCACCGCGGGAAGACTGCAGCGCTGGAGCGAGGAACAGGTAAGGTCCTGCAGGAGAGAAGAGCTAAGCGGCCGGCCCGGTATTCTGACATGGTGGCGGCAGAAATACCGGACCGGCCACTTTACATTCGCTCCATAAGACGCACTGACATTTCCCCCCCTTTTTTTGGGGGAAAAAAGTGCGTCTTATGGAGCGAAAAATACGGTATATATATATGTGTGTGCGTGTGTGTGTGTATATACAGTGGGGATCGAAAGTTTGGGCACCCCAGCTAAAAATTTGTATTAATGTGCATAAAGAAGCCAAGAAAGATGGAAAAATCTCCAAAAGGCATCAAATTACAGATTAGACATTCTTATAATATGTCAACAAAAGTTAGATTTTATTTCCATCATTTACACTTTCAAAATAACAGAAAACAAAAAAATGGCGTCTGCAAAAGTTTGGGCACCCTGCAGAATTTATAGCATGCACTGCCCCCTTTGCCAAGCTGAGACCTGCCAGTGTCATGGATTGTTCTCAATCATCGTCTGGGAAGACCAGGTGATGTCAATCTCAAAGGTTTTAAATGCCCAGACTCATCTGACCTTGCCCCAACAATCAGCACCATGGGTTCTTCTAAGCAGTTGTCTAGAAAACTGAAACTGAAAATAGTTGACGCTCACAAAGCTGGAGAAGGCTATAAGAAGATAGCAAAGCGTTTTCAGATGTCAATATCCTCTGTTCGGAATGTAATTAAGAAATGGCAGTCATCAGGAACAGTGGAAGTTAAAGCAAGATCTGGAAGACCAAGAAAAATATCAGACAGAACAGCTCGCAGGATTGTGAGAAAAACAATTCAAAACCCACGTTTGACTGCACGATCCCTCCAGAAAGATCTGGCAGACACTGGAGTTGTGGTCACTATTCCACTATAAAGAGATACTTGTACAAATATGGTCTTCATGGAAGAGTCATCAGAAGAAAACCTCCTCTACGTCCTCACCACAAAAATCATCGTTTGAACTTTGCAAATGAACATATAGACAAGCCTGATGCATTTTGGAAACAAGTTCTGTGGACCGATGAGGTTAAAATGGAACTTTTTGGCCGGAATGAGCAAAGGTACGTTTGGAGAAGAAGGGGCACAGAATTTAATGAAAAGAACCTCTGTCCAACTGTTAAGCATGGGGTTGGATCAATCACGCTTTGGGGTTGTGTTGCAGCCAGTGGCACAGGGAACATCTCACGAGTAGAAGGAAAAATGGATTCAATAAAATTTCAGCAAATTTTGGATGGTAACTTGATGCCATCTGTGAAAAAGCTGAAGTTAAAGAGAGGATGGCTTCTACAAATGGATAATGATCCTAAACACACCTCGAAATCCACGGGGGATCACATCAAGAGGCGTAAACTGAAGGTTTTGCCATGGCCTTCACAATCTCCTGACCTCAACATCATTGAAAATCTATGGATAGACCTTAAAAGAGCCGTGCGTGACAGACAGCCCAGAAATCTCAAAGAACTGGAAGACTTTTGTCAGGAAGAATGGGCAAAGATACCTCAAACAAGAATTGAAAGACTCTTGGCTGGCTACAAAAAGCGTTTACAAGCTGTGATACTTGCCAAAGGGGGCAGTACAAGATATTAACTCTGCAGGGTGCCCAAACTTTTGCAGACGCCATTTTTTTGTTTTCTGTTATTTTGAAAGTGTAAATGATGGAAATAAAATCTAACTTTTGTTGACATATTATAAGAATGTCTAATCTGTAATTTGATGCCTTTTGGAGATTTTTCCATCTTTCCTTGGCTTCTTTATGCACATTAATACAAATTTTTAGCTGGGGTGCCCAAACTTTCCATCCCCACTGTATATGTGTGTGTGTACGTATATATATATAAATATATATATATATATATATATATATACATACACACACATATATTTATATATATATACAATATATTACAAAGTCTTCCTTACTATATATATATACGTACACACACACACAGATAAATATATATTGAAAGGAAGACTTTGTAATATATTGTATATATATATAAATATATGTGTGTGTCTGTATGTATACATGTGTATATATATGTATACATGTGTATATATATATATATATATATATATACACACATATATACACATATACGTACACACACACATACAGTATATATATACAATATGTTACAAATTCTTCCTTACTATATATATATATACACACATATATACACATATACGTACACACACACATATATATATACAATATGTTACAAAGTCTTCCTTACTATATATATATATATACACAGTGGCAAAATGATTGTTTTTCCCTCTAAATGATCTCCCTTCATATGTGTAGCTATGAAGCTTCTGTTCCTGGGGCTTCCTGGGGATATATTCTCCGCCTCCTACAATATGAAATCAATAAATGTCGCCATAATGCTACAATCCAACACACAAACATCGCTGTGAAAATAAAGATTTGAGCTTCCTCCATCGCCGCCGCGAGGTGACACAGAGGTGACTTTTCTTGTTCACTTTCTACGACTCAAATATTGTCAACATAAAAATTATTGATTTTCTTCAGGTAAATCTATTTCTTTCCTCGCGAAGTTCAGCGGAGACTTGTTTAATGTTAATTTATAGTCGGGAAAAACAGCGTCCAAATTCCGCAGAATAAAATAATCCATACGTCTCCATCTGTGAAGATTGTAAAGTCTAAATTGTAATATTTATTGGCGAGAATGCGATCAGTTAACGACCGCCTGTGATTGGCTGGCGACCAGAAACTTGTTTTTCCTCAAATGAGTTTTTCGAACGTTTTATTCAAATCATGGCGCAGCGGCGAATGGCTCCAATTCTCCAGCTCCCCACAAACTAACGAACATCTGCTAATGGTTCCTGGGAGGTCAAGGACTCGGCGTGACGGGAGAGGAAGCCAACGTGTCTTCTGCATGAGAATGAAGGCGCGTGTTAAACTCCAAAACTTGTTGCGTCGGAAACTTTCGCCCTTTGCGTTCTCTATGACTTGGCTCTGCTAGAAAGAAGGAATATGGAAAAATTTGTACAAATGACTTAAAATTGCACCTTTCACGTTCTTGTCCTTCATCGGGCAACTTTCATTATTTTTTTTTTCTTGCTTTTTTTGGTCCTCAGTTGACCCGTGTAGGTTTCTTTGGAGGTTCAGATTCAGTTCGAACGTAAATTCCACCAAATTTTCTAGAATTCCTTTGAAATGTTTTAATTTTGATCAAAGTGATGGTCAGGGAGGGCTGATTCCCTATAGATAGACAAGTGTGAGCCAAATAGTGAATGGTGTTTGAGGTCTGAGTATGTTCTGTGGGGTGGATTTACTAAAGGCAAATAGACTGTGCACTCTGCAAGGGCAGTTGCTCCGGAGGAGGGGCGGACTGACCATTTGGAAACTCGGTCAGTAGGGGGCCCCATGAGATGCCCCTGGTACCTTTTTCATAGGCTTTTTTGAGTTTGGGCAAGGACACAGGGGCCCCATGATCCCATATTGACCGGGGGCCCCATGAGTTGTCAGTCCGCCCCTACTCTGGAGCTTAGTAAATGAGGTAAAACTCCACTTTGCAAAGAATACCCAATCATGTGCAAGGGGAATTAAAAAAAACAGCATTTTGCTTCCACATGATTGGATGATGGACGTCAGCAGAGCTCCTGCTCATTTACTAAGTTCTGGAACAAAGTGCACAGTCTATTTGCGTTTAATGCACTATATTGCCCCAAGTATTGGGCCGCCTGCCTTTCCACGCACATGACCTTTAACGATCTTCCAGTCTTAGTCTGTAGGGTTCAATATTGAGTTGGCCCCGCCCTTTCCACACACATGACCTTTAATGGCCCCCCAGTCTTAGTCCGTAGGATTCAATATTGAGTTGGCCCCGCCCTTTGCAGCTATAACAGCTTCAACTCTTCTGGGAAGGCCGTCCACAAGGTTTAGGAGGGTGTCTATGGGAAGGTTGGACCATTCTTCCAGAAGCACATTTGTCAGGTCAGGCACTGATGTCGGGGGAGGGGGCCTGGCTCACAGTCTCCACTCTAATTCATCCCAAAGGTGTTCTATGGGGTTGAGGTCAGGACTCTGTGCAGGACAGTCAAGTTCCTCCACCCCAAACTGGCTCCTCCATGTCTTTATGGACCTTGCTTTGTGCACTGGTGGGCAGTCACGTTGGAACAGGAAGGGGCCATCCCCAAACTCCTCCCACAAAGTTGGGAGCATGAATTGTCCAAAATGTTGCCTTAAGAGTTCCCTTCACTGGAACTAGGGAGCCAAGCTCAACCCTTGAAAAACAACCCCACACCATAACCCCCCCTCCACCAAACTTTACACTTGGCACAATACAGTCAGGCAAGTACCGTTCTCCTGGCCACCGCCAAACCCAGACACGTCCATCGGATTGCCAGACAGAGAAGCGTGATTTGTCCCTCCAGAGAACACGCCTCCACTGCTCTAGAGTCCAGTGGCGGTGTGCTTTACACCACGGCATCCGACGCTTTGCATTGCACTTGGTGATGGAAGGCTTGGATGCAGCTGCTCGGCCATGGAAACCCATTCCATGAAGCTCTCTACACACTGTTGTTGGGCTCATCTGAAGGCCACACCAAGTTTGGAGGTCTTTAGCTATTGACTCCGCAGACAGTTGGCGACTTCTGCGCACTGTGCGCTTCAGCATGGGCTGACCCCGCTCTGTCATGTGACGTGGCCTACCACTTGGTGGCTGAGTGGCTGTTGTTCCCAGTTGCTTCCACTTTGTTATAATCCCACTAACAGTTGAGCGTGGAATATTTAGTAGCCAGGAAATGTCACGGATGGACTTATTGCCCAGGTGGCCACCTATCACGGGACCACGCTTGGAGTCACTGAGCTCCTGAGAGCGACCCATTCTTTCACCAATGTTTGTAGAAGCCGTCTGCATGCCTAGGGGCCTGATTGTATACACCTGTGTCCATGGAGGGGATTGGAGCACCTGAATCACATGATTGGGAGGGATTGGAACACCTGAATCACATGATTTGGAGGGAGGGGCCAATACTTTGGGCAATATAATGTATATCTTCCCCTTTGACTCCCCCACATGTTCATAGAACAAAGCTTTATTAAACTTGATAGGCCTTTTAAACACCTTTTAAAGCAGAAATCTGGGATTTTTTTTTGCTCGTGCAGTGGGACTGTGCCAGCACTGCACAGGTAAAATGCTCAAGGGAACTTAGCACATGGATGGTGGGAACCCCTCATAATGGACACGGCAGGTGTACAGACCCAGGAATTCAGCATAGGGATGGTGGGAACCCCTCATAATGGACACGGCAGGTGTACAGACCCGGGAACTCAGCACAGGGATGGTGGGTACCCCTCATAATGGACACAGCGGGTGTACAGACCCGGAAACACGGCACAGGGATGGCAGGAACCCCTCATAATGGGCATAGCAGGTGTACAGACCTGGGAACTTAGCACAGGGATGGCGGGAACCCCTCTTAATGGGCAGAGCGGGTGTACAGATCCGGGAATACAGCACAGGGATGGTGGGAACCCCTCATAATGGGCACGGCAGGTGTAAAGACCTGGGACTTCAGCACAGGGATGGTGGGTACCCTCATAATAGGCACACCGGGTGTACAGACCCGGGAACTCAGCACAGGGATGGTGTGAACCCCTCATAATAGGCACACCGGGTGTACAGACCCGGGAACTCAGCACAGGGATGGCGGGAACCCCTCATATTGGGCACAGCAGGTGTACAGACCCGGGAACTCAGCACAGGGGTGGCGGGAACCCCTCATAATGGACACAGCAGGTGTACAGACCTGGGAGCTCAGCACAGGGATGGTGGGAACTCCTCATAATGGGCACAGCGGGGGTACAGACCCAGTAACTCAGCACAGGGATGGCGGGAACCCCTCATAATGGGCACAGCAGGTGTACAGACCCGGGAACTCAGCACAGGGATGGTGGGAACCCCTCATAATGGGCACGGCAGGTGTACAGACCCGGGAACTCAGCACAGGGGTGGCGGGAACCCCTCATAATAGGCACAGCTGGTTTGCAGGTATCTCACAAATAGAGACTCTGGGAAACTGTCGGGGACAGGGGCGGACTGACAAATCATGGGGCCCCCGGGCAATAGGGGATCATGGGGCCCCTGTGTTCTTGCCCATACTCAAAAAAGCCTATGAAAAAGGTAACAGGGGCATATCATGGGGCCCCCTACTGACCCCGGGCCCTCGGGCAGTGCCCGAGTTTCCGAATGGTCAGTCCGCCCCTGCTCGGGGATTTAACTCTTCATCCACCAAAGACATAAGTTTCAGTTCTGGTCGGAGTGACTCTAACAATCTGTTTTCAAGTTGAGGAGATTTTTATTTTCGTGATTCGTGGACCCACACGCGGGTCGCAAGGTCCGCTTGTTTTTTTTTTTGCCCACCGCATCATTTTCTATAAACATGTTTACAGCCTGTGTGCCGCGATTGATATTCGGCGTGTCGGGGTGACGTGTCGGGGGGTACAGTTATAATTATCCCGGTAACACCTGAGTCGCTGCGCTCTGCCCGGCCGGACTTGTGGACACTTCTCTCTATAATTACAATGTGTGATGTCCCGGGACGGCTGCCACCGACCAACACTGCCCATCTATAAGAATGAGACAGGGTCCGTGTCTGCAGACACCGGGGGCTTCACATCCAATATTTACATTCTGCAGGAGAATCGTTTATCGGTGACGGGAGGAGAACCGCGCTAGCTATGAAAGCCCCACACTGCAGACGGTTGTTGATGGAGCCCGGCCGTCTCCGGAATGACATTCCTGTTTATATTTGTCCTGATTTAATATTTCATCTGGCTGCTTTATGAAGTTGCCGCGGCCAGGATAAAGAGCGCAGGGTGTCAGAGAAAAAAAAAAACTTTGTTTCCGAGTTTGGATGGCGTGGGGAAGGGCGAGAAGCTCTGCCACGTTTTTATTGCTGTGCTCCCATTGGGCGAAATCTCCCCTCAATTCCCATATAGTGAAAAAAACAGAAAATTGTATCAAATGTCGTCATTTTTCTTTTCCTGGTGCATACGACCGCCATGTTGGCGCCAGAAAAATGGCAATAAAGATCAAATAGGCACTTTAACCACTTGAAGACCAGACTGTTTCACCCCTTTGACTGACAATTACTCAGATTTATATTTTTTTTATGATTTTTATTATACAAATCTGCCTTCCACACCTACACCTCCTCCCTCCATACTGCCAAACAAGCCTACTTCCTGACCCTCATCAAGGCCCTCTCCTCCAATCCTCGCTGACTCTTCTCCACCTTCAACTCTCTACTCTCGCCACCCCCACCTCCACCCAGCACCTCACTCACCGCCCTTGAGATTGCCAATCACTTCAAAAACAAGATTGACACAATTCGCAAGGACATTGCCGCAACTCACACGCCTTCTCAACCCGTCCCCTCTCACACAGCTACCCCCTCATCCCCCCTCCCCCTCGACATAACCCACAGGGACTTCGTCGCTGCTCAAACTCCCTCCAACCCCCTTCCCCCTCACTCAGCTACCCCCTCTACACCCCTCTCCCACGGCCCCACCACTGCTCTGACCTCCTCTTCCACCCCACCCTACATTCCTCATACTGAAGCTCCCCCAACACTCCGCACCTTTGACCTTACTATCATCGAAGAAGTCTCCAAGATCCTCTATGATGCCCACGTCACCACCTGCCCCCTCGACCCTATCCCCTCACAACTCCTACAACCTCCCTCCCCCTCCATCCTACGCTCCCTCACCCACATCTTTAATCTCTCCCTCTCCTCCGGCACTTTCCCTTCCCCTCTGAAACATGCACACATCACCCCCATACTTAAAAAGCCCTCCCTGGACCCCAATGACCCGAACAACCTCAGACCCATCTCCCTGCTCCCATTTACATCTAAACTCCTCGAGCGCCTCGTCTATACCCGCCTAAGCTCTCACCTCAACGACAACAACCTCCTCGATCCCCTACAGTCCGGCTTCCGTCCCCTACACTCCACCGAAACTGCCTTACTCAAACTCACCAACGACCTGCTAACCGCCAAAGCTAATGGCCACTATTCAGTGCTCCTACTCCTCGACCTCTCTGCGGCCTTCAACACAGTCCACCACCCCCTCCTCCTCAAAAAACTACACTCCCTCGGCCTCAGAGATTCTGCTCTCTCCTGGCTCTCATCCTACCTGTCACAACGCTCTTTCAGCGTTACCTATAATGCCACCACCTCCCTCTCATTCCCCCTCTCTGTTGGGGTCCCTCAAGGCTCTGTCCTCGGGCCCCTTCTCTTCTCCATCTACACCTCCTCCCTTGGCCAACTCATACACTCTCACGGCTTCAACTACCACCTTTATGCCGATGACACACAAATCTATCTCTCAACCCCCCACCTCACCCCCTCGGTCTCCGCCCCCCACCTCACCCCCTCGGTCTCCGCCCGAATCACACACCTGTTGAGCGACATATCAGACTGGATGTCGCTCCACTTCCTTAAACTGAACCTCTCCAAAACCGAGTTTCTTGTCTTCCCCCCCAGCCCGGACACCACCCCCCATTGACTTCTCCATCACATCCAACAACGCCACCATCAAACCCGCCCCGCAGGCCAGAGTACTTGGTGTCATTTTGGACTCCAACCTATCCTTCCAGCCCCAAGTCCAATCTTTAACAAACTCATGCAACTCCACCTCCGCAACATCGCCAAAATCCGCACGTTCTTAACCCCAGAAACCACTAAACAGCTCATCCACTCCCTCATCATATCACGACTCGACTACTGCAACTCCCTCCTCACTGGCCTGCCTCGCCGCTGGCTATCCCCGCTTCAGTCCATCCTGAATACGGCTGCCAGACTCATTCATCTTTCCAACCGCTCCATCTCCACCACCCCCCTCTGCCAATCCCTCCACTGGCCTCCACTCAGTGCCCTCCAGGCCCCCTCTGCCAATCCCTCCACTGGCTTCCGATTGCGCAACGGATCAAATTCAAAATCCTAACGCTGACGTACAAAGCCGTCCACCATACTGCCCCGAACTACCTAATATCCAAGTACCGCCCAACACGCACACTCCGCTCCTCACAGGACCTCCTTCTCTCTAGTTCCCTGGTCTCCTCCTCCCATGCCCGCCTCCAGGACTTCTCCAGGGCGTCACCCATCCTCTGGAACTCCCTGCCCCAACCCATCAGATTATCACCTACTCTCCTCTCCTTTAGGCGCACCCTGAAAACCCACCTCTTCAGGGAAGCCTACCCCGCCCCCTGCTAACTTGCCGACCTCCTCCACTCTTCCTACCACTCCATCCCCCACAGCTATCTCCTCCTGTGCCACCATCCCCTCCCTCCTAGATTGTAAGCTCCAAGGAGCAGGGCCCTCGATCCCCTCATGTTTTGCATTGTATTGGTATTGTTCTGTCACATGTTCTGTCCCCCTCTGTAATGTACAGCGCTGAGCGAACTATTGGCGCTTTATAAATACTGTATAATATTAATAATATAAAAATAAGATATAAAGGAATGATAATAAATACTATATAAAAGAAAAAAGACCATTTAAATAAAAAATAATTCTTTAGTTTCTGTTAGAAAATTTTGCATAAAAATTATCTTTTGTAGGGATCTGCTGCACTCTACTGGCAGCTGCTAGTATTACACTGTTATGTATAATTAAGTATGTCACTTCCTGACTTTGGGGTTGTTGAGAAAGATCCTGGAAGGAGGAAGTGGAGAGAGATAAGGTCTCAGCCACAGGTTCTGTTCATGCTACTACTGTAAGACCAGATCAGAAGAGACGATTATTGCCAGTTGACTAGGACTGTGTTCCAGGCTGGTTGGGTAATGGCTGGAGGGTGTCCCCATCACCCTGGTAAGACACTGGTCTTAATGTAAGACCAGATCAGAAGAGACAATTATTGCCAGTTGACTAGGACTGTGTTCCAGGCTGGTTGGGTAATGGCTGGAGGGTCTCCTCATCACCCTGGTAAGACACTGGTCTTAATGTAAGACCAGATCAGAAGAGACAATTATTGCCAGATGACTAGGACTGTGTTCCAGGCTGGTTGGGTAATGGCTGGAAGATCTCCCCATCACCCTGGTAAGACATTGGTTTTACTGTAAGACCAGATCAGAAGAGACGATTATTGCCAGATGACTAGGACTGTGTTCCAGGCTGGTTGGGTAATGGCTGGAGGGTCTCCCCCTCAACCTAGTAAGACACTGGTCTTACTGTAAGACCAGATCAGAAGAGACGATTATTGCCAGATGACTAGGACTGTGTTCCAGGCTGCTTGGGTAATAGCTGGAGCGTCTCCTCATCACCACAGATGATCTTGTATTCAGATCTTCGACACTGGTCTTACTGTAAGACCAGATCAAAAGAGACAATTATTACCAGATGACTAGCATTGTTTTCCAGGCTGGTTGGGTAATGGCTGGAGGGTCTGCTCATCACCTTGGCAAGACACTGGTCTTACTGTAAGACCAGATCAGAAGAGACGATTATTGCCAGATGACTAGGACTGTGTTCCAGGATGGTTGGGTAATGGCTGGAGGGTCTCCCCCTCACCCTGGTAAGACACTGGTCTTACTGTAAGACCAGATCTGAAGAGATGATTATTACCAGATGACTAGGACTGTGTTCCAGGCTGGTTGGGTAATGGCTGGAGGATCTCCCCCTCAACCTGGTAAGACTCTGGTCTTACTGTAAGACCAGATCAGAAGAGATGATTATTACCAGATGACTAGGACTGTGTTCCAGGCTGGTTGGGTAATGGTTGGAGGGTCTCCTCATCACCCTGGTAAGACACTGGTCTTACTGTAAGACCAGATCAGAAGAGACGATTATTGCCAGATGACTAGGACTGTATTCTAGGCTGGTTGGGTAATGGCTGGAGGGTCTCCTCATCACCCTGGTAAGACACTCGTCTTACTGTAAGACAGGATCAGAAGAGAAGATTATTGCCAGATGACTAGGACTGTGTTCCAGGCTGGTTGGAGAATGGCTGGAGGGTCTCCTCATCACCCTGTTAAGACACTGGTCTTACTGTTGGACCAGATCAGAAGAGACGATTATTGCCAGATGACTAGGACTGTATTCTAGGCTGGTTGGGTAATGGCTGGAGGGTCTCCTCATCACCCTGGTAAGACACTGGTCTTACTGTAAGACCAGATCAGAAGAGACGATTATTGCCAGATGACTAGGACTGTGTTCCAGGCTGGTTGGGTAATAGCTGGAGGGTCTCCTCATCACCACAGATGATCTTCTATTCAGGTCTTCGACACTGGTCTTACTGTAAGACCAGATCAAAAGAGACAATTATTACCAGATGACTAGGACTGTGTTCCAGGCTGTTTGGGTAATGGCTGGAGGGTCTCCTCATC
Organism: Staurois parvus; assembly: GCF_062004578.1. NCBI lineage: Eukaryota > Metazoa > Chordata > Amphibia > Anura > Ranidae > Staurois > Staurois parvus. The sequence goes on along the minus strand of NW_028318043.1, from coordinate 759,154 downwards.
ACCCTGGTAAGACACTGGTCTTACTGTAAGACCAGATCAGAAGAGACGATTATTGCCAGTTGAGTAGGACTGTGTTCCAGGCTGATTGGGTAATGGCTGGAGGGTCTCCTCATCACCCTGGTAAGACACTGGTCTTACTGTAAGACCAGATCAGAAGAGACGATTATTGCCAGATGACTAGGACTGTGTTCCAGGCTGGTTGGGTAATGGCTGGAGGGTCTCCTCATCACCATAGATGATCTTGTATTCAGGTCTTCAACGCAAAGACAGATCCAGCATCGTCCTCAGAGGCCCCTGCAATTTAAACTTTCCTGCAACATTCATCTGGAGATATCTTTATGAATACCTATATAAACCGGGTATATGTGCACAGATCCACCAGGACTCCTCTCTGGCCCCTTGCTGATAATACCTGTTTGTACATTGGATGTACTCTGTATACTATTATTCATCTTATATAAGGCTTGTATTATTTATTTACTGGTGTACACCCAGGGGCAGACTGACAACTCATGGGGCCCCCGGGCAATAGGGGATCATGGGGCCCCTGTGTCCTTGCCCACACTCAAAAAAACCTATGAAAAAGGTACCAGGGGCATTTCATGGGGCCCCTCTACTGACCCAGGGCCCTCGGGCAGTGCCCGAGTGCTCAAATGGTCAGTCGGCCCCTGTGTACCCCTATATATTTATGGTTAATGTGACATGCTGGGTGCAGTAGTTCTTCTGCTCCCCATTACTTTGATTAGGTTACTGGTCCATTTCCCAGTTGGGGAATCTCCTCTGTTCATAGAGGCCCTGTCCTGGGCGGAGCCACTGCCAAATTTATTATCAAACTAACTCCTCCACTTAGTGAAGGTTCTGACTCTTTTATTTATCTATCTTCTTCTTTGGGGAGGGCCATTTCTCATAACCCCCCCCCCAAAAGAAGGTAACACTTTCTTCATAAATGAAAACCAAAATGTATACTGCTACATGGGGCCGGATCCAGGGGGGTGCTGGGGTGGGCTGTGCTCCCCCAGATTTTAGTTGTGCCCCCCCAAGGTCTCTGAGAGTGCATCCACGCATCCCTGAGTCTGATGCAGACAGTTGATATGAGGGGCACTCTGATGGGGACAATCCATGTAAGGGCCACTGCGATAGGGATACCTGATGTAAGGGGGAGCTCTGGTTGGGACCCTCAATGTAAGGGGGTGCTCTTATGGGGACCCCAATGTATTGGGGCACTATGTTTGGGACACATGATGTAAGTGGGCATTCTGATGGGGACACCTGATATATGGGGGCACTCTGATGGGGACACCTGATGTAACGAGGCACTCTGATGTGGACACATAATGTAAGGGGGCACTGGGGCCACCTGATATAAGGGGGCACTCTGATGGGGACACCTCATGTAAGAGGGCACTCTGATGAGGACACCTGATGTAAGAGGGCACTCTGATGGGGACATCTGATGTAAGAGGGTACTCTGATGGGGACACCTGATGTAAGGGGGTACTCTGATGGGGACACCTGATGTAAGGGGGCACTCTGATGAGGACACCTGATGTAAGGAGGCACTCTGAAGAGGACACCTGATGTAAGGGGGCACTCTGATGGGGACACCTGATGTAAGAGGGCACTCTGATGGGGACATCTGATGTAAGAGGGTACTCTGATGGGGACACCTGATGTAAGGGGGTACTCTGATGGGGACACCTGATGTAAGGGGGCACTCTGATGAGGACACCTGATGTAAGGAGGCACTCTGAAGAGGACACCTGATGTAAGGGGGCACTCTGATGGGGACACCTGATGTAAGGGGTACTCTGATGGGGACACCTGATGTAAGGGGGCACTCTGATGAGGACACCTGATGTAAGGGAGCACTCTGATGGGGACACCTGATGTAAGGGGGCACTCTGATGAGGACACCTGATGTAAGGGGGCACTCTGATGGGGACACCTGATGTAAGGGGGCACTCTGATGAGGACACCTGATTTAAGGGGGCACTCTGATGGGGACACTAATGTAAGGAGGTAATTCTATTATTATTATTATACAGGATTTATATAGCACCATCATCCCTGGCCATGTGGGATCCCTGCATGGTAGGGGTTGGGGAAATAATTGCTAAGAGAATTCATGGAAAACGTAGCTTACGAGTGACAGTCCATGCAATCGCCAAGGGTCGGATATGACTGAATGGATAGATAGATAGATAGATATAGAATCAGCACAGTTTGCGCAGCGGTTTATAAAATGAAGGTAGACATTACAGAGGGCGGTGCTCTGATGGGGTCACCTAAAGTAAAGGGGCACTCTGTTGAAGTTACATGGTGTAAAGGAGAGCTCAGATGGGGACACCTGATGTAAGGGGGCACTCTGATGTGGACACCTGATATAAGGGGGCACTCTGACAGGGATAACTGATCATATGTAAGAGAGTACTCTATTAGGGACACTAATGTAAGGGGGCACTCTGATGGGGTCACCTGATGTAAGGGGGAGCTCGGATAGGGACACCTGATGTAAGGGGGAGCTCGGATGGGGGCACCTGATGTAAGGGGGAGCTTGGATGGGGACACCTGATGTAAGGGGCCACTCAAATGGGGGCACCTGATGTAAGGGGGAGCTTGGATGGGTACACGTGATGTAAGGGGCCACTCAGATGAAGACACCTGATGTAATGGGGAGCTCGGGTAGGAACACCTGATGTAATAGGGCACTCTGATGGGAACCTGATATAAAAGGGGCTCTGACAAGGACTCCTGAAGTAAAGGGGATTCTGATAGGGAAATCTGATATAAGGGGGCACAGGTTCACAATGGTGAGATTCCCCTCAGTAGTTTGTATCTCTGCCCCTCCCACAATGGTGAGATTCCCCTCCGTAGTTTGTGTCTCTGCCCCTCCAACAATGGTGAGATTCCCCTCAGTAGTTTGTGTCTCTGCCCCTCCCACAATAGTGAGATTCCCCTCAGTAGTTTGTGTCTCTGCCCCTCCCACAATGGTGAGATTCCCCTCCGTAGTTTGTGTCTCTGCCCCTCCCACAATGGTGGGATTCCCCTCCGTAGTTTGTGTCTCTGCCCCTCCCACAATGGTGGGATTCCCCCCCAGTAGTTTGTGTCTCTGCCCCTCCCACAATGGTGGGATTCCCTTTCCGTAGTTTGTGTCTCTGCCCCTCCCACAATGGTGAGATTCCCCTCCGTAGTTTGTGTCTCTGCCCCTCCCACAATGGTGAGATTCCCCTCCGTAGTTTGTGTCTCTGCCCCTCCCACAATGGTGAGATTCCCCTCCGTAGTTTGTGTCTCTGCCACTCCCACAATGGTGAGATTCCCCTCCGTAGTTTGTGTCTCTGCCCCTCCCACAAGTCCATAGTGATGGTGTCACTCTCTCATAACTGATCCCCCCAATTATTTCTATAATCTGCATTTTTAGAAGGGTGACTCTCGATTTGCTTTGTAACGGCCTCAGCCGTGGTGTGGAATTCCGGTGAGGAGACCTCTCTGGGGGAGCACACCTGTGCCCAACTAAACTGAGATGTCTGTTTTGGGTGGAGTTGGCCTTTAACATGTCAGCTGAAGACAAGCCCTTGAAACCGATAAATGATCACCTTGCTGGTGGCGGCGCTGACAATACCGCCTTGGCAGACGAGCGCCGTCATTAACATTCCCTGCCAGACGTACAATGGTGAAAGTACGATCGGGCCCTAATGTCAGCTGCCGCTAATTCAATCAGCGGATTGAGCTGATCTGTCCCTTTTATTACAATTATTGTCACTTCGGCTGTTTCATTCCATCACTGGAAATAAACATCGTTTATCATCGTTTTCACGATTAGCCTTTGACAGGCCCCAGCCTGCTTTGCATAAATGTGTATTAATGCCAGGCCGTCCCGCAGACAACGGGCCGCTCGGCGGGTGATTAAACCGTGTCAGCGCTGCTTTAAGGAGCGTCTTATCATCGCCGATAATCACTGACTGGAACAAAACGAGGGGAAAGCAATTTATTGTGTGGAGCGTGCGCCGTCCTGATTGTAAAAGCAGCCGCCCGGGGGCCCGGGCGCGAGTCTCAGGGCCGGACCTGACAAAGTCACGGTGAAATAGAGACGAAGAGGAGAATTAGTTGACCGTTCTATGGCCGGCCCACACTGGCGACACAATAGACTCAATTCCCTAGGAGGAATTCGTTCTTCTAATGACTAAATTTTAGCAATGGAAAGGGTTAAAACCCATTTTTGTTGACATCTGTGTCCCATTAGAGGGATTTACCTTCACCTTCTGTCCTGTAGACACAACATCCGCTTTGGGTTGGAGACCACAGTGGACTGGGTTGCTCTGCCACTAGTAGTTGGTAGGTAGCTCTGTGGGGAATAAAGAAGGGATCACTTCCAATAGGTAAAACCCAACGGTGGATGGTGGTGGTGATGGACCCCCCTTGGGTGCTTGGGGTGCTACCTTTCCTGTACAACTATGCAGTCATTTGAGCAAAAGGGCTTGGATGAGAGGGTTTGGGTTAGAGTCCACGGGGGACTGGGTTGCTCTGCCACTAGTAGTTGGTAGGTAGCTCTGTGAGGACTGAAGAAGGGATCACTTCCAAGAGGTAAAACCAAACGATGGCTGTTGGTGGTGATGAACCCCCCTTTGGTACTTGGGCTGCTCCCTTTCCTGTACAACTATGCAGCCATTTAATCAAAAGGGCTTGGATGAGAGGGGAGGAGCGCCCTGGTGTCCAGAGAACTGCAACTCTTAATGTAGGGTTAAAACCTTGGGTTTCTTATCACTTTCTTTCTCAAGAACCCTTAGAGGGTAAATCTTTCCCTAGGAGGAATTTGTTCTTTTAATGTCTATCCAAAGCCATGACTAAATTTTAGAGGACGAAAGGGTTTGAAACCCATTTTCTTTGCCATCTGTGTCCCATTAGGGAGATTTACCGTCAGCTCCTGTCGTGTAGACACAACATCCGGTTTGGGTTGGAGACCACGACAGGACTGGGTTGCTCTGCCACTTGTAGTTGGTAAGTAGCTCTGTGGAGAGTGAAAATGGGATCACTTCCAATAGGTAAAACCCAATGGTGGGTGGTGATGGACCCCCCTTAGGTGCTTGGGCTGCTATCTTTCCTGTACAACTATGCAGTCGTTTCAGCAAAAGAGCTTGGATGAGAGGGTTTGGGTTGGAGACCATGGTGGACTCTGTTGCTCTGCCACTAGTAGTTGATAGGTAGCTCTGTGGAGAGTGAAAATGGGATCACTTCCAATAGGTAAAACCCAACGGTGGATGGTGGTGGTGATGGACCCCCCTTGGGTGCTTGGGCTGCTACCTTTCCTGTACAACTATGCTGTCGTTTGAGCAAAAGGGCTTGGATGAGAGGGTTTGGGTTAGAGTCCATGGGGGACTGGGTTGCTCTGCCACTAGTAGTTGGTAGGTAGCTCTGTGGGGACTGAAGAAGGGATCGCTTCCAAGAGGTAAAACCCAACGGTGGGTGTTGGTGGTGATGGACCCCCCTTTGGTACTTGGGCTGCTACCTTTCCTGTACAACTATGCAGTCATTTCAGCAAAAGGGCTTGGATGAGAGGGGAGGAGCACCCTGGTGTCCAGAGAACTGCAACTCTTAATGTAGGGTTAAAACCTTGGGTTTCTTATCACTTTCTTTCTCCAGAACCAATAGAGGGTAAATCTTTCCATCCCAGACAGCACTTGAACCTGTCAGTTTCCGTTTGCTACCTCCCGCCAGACCTGACAAAGTCACGGTGAAATAGAGACAAAGAGGAGAATTAGTTGACCGTTCTATGGCCGGCCCGCCCTGGCGACACAATAGACTCAATTCCCTAGGAGGAATTCATTCTTTTAATGTCTATCCAAAGCCATGACTAAATTTTAGCGTTGGAAAGGGTTAAAACCCATTTTTCTTTGTCATCTGTGTCCCATTAGGGGGATTTACCTTCACCTCCTGTCCTTTAGACACAACATCCGGTTTGGGTTGGAGACCACGGTGGACTGGGTTGCTCTGCCACTAGTAGTTGGTAGGTAACTCTGTGGGGAGTGAAAATGTGATCACTTCCAATAGGTAAAACCCAATGGTGGGTGATGGTGGTGATGGACCCCCCCCTTAGGTGTTTGGGCTGCTACCTTTCCTGTACAACTATGCAGTCATTTCAGCAAAAGAGCTTGGATGAGAAGGTTTGGGTTGGAGACCACGGTGAACTGGGTTGCTCTGCCACTAGTAGTTGATAGGTAGCTCTGTGGGGAGTGAAGAAGGGATCACCTCCAGTAGGTAAAACCCAACGGTGGGTGGTGGTGGTGATGGACCACCCTTGGGTGCTTGGGCAGCAAAAGGGCTTGGATGAGAGCGTTTGGGTTGGAGATCATGGTGGACTGGGTTGCCTTGCCACTAGTAGTTGGTAGGTAGCTCTGTAGGGACTGAAGAAGGGATCACTTTCAACAGGTAAAATCCAACGGTGGGGGTAGTGGTGGTGATGGACCCCCCTTGGGTGCTTGGGCTGCTACCTTTCCTGTACAACTATGCAGTCGTTTCAGCAAAAGGGCTTGGATGAGAGGGGAGGAGCGCCCTGGTGTCCAGAGAACTGCAACTCTTGATGTAGGGTTAAAACTTTGGGTTTCTCATCACTTTCTTTCTCCAGAACCCTTAGAGGGTAAATCTTTCCATCCCAGACAGCAGTTGAAGCTGTCAGTTTCCATTTGCTACCTTCTGTGGGGTGGATGTAACATTCCCTAACATTCGATTCTAAGCGAAAAGAGCCTTCAGAACATTTAGCCAGTAGTGATGGGCCGGATACCCTTCTGTTCGGTTCGCGGTCGAATATTCGACCGCGAACTTTAAACCTCGACAATTCACTAAGCAGTATCTTAGTGCATCTGAGTATGTGGTAAGATACGCACGGCTACTAAAATACCGCATGAGTTATATTTTTTATATTTATATTTTAGTAGTGAGACATTCCTGGGGTTCCCCGCTGACAGCTGAATGTTAAAAGAATTGCCGGCAATTGAAAAAAAAACGATGTGGGGGCCCCCCCCCTGCCATCCATACCAAACCCTTCGGGTCTGGCATGGATTTTGAGGGGAACCCTCCATTCCAAAAGTTTTTTAAAAAATGGCGTGGGGGGTCCCCCCCAAAATCCATAACAGACCCTTATCCGAGCATGCAGCCCAGCAGGTTAGGAAACGGGGACGACGACAAGTGAGCGTCCCCCCTCCTGAACCATACCAGGCCACGTGCCCTCAACATGGGGGGGTGCTGTGGTGAAGGGGGGCTCCCCCCTCCAAAGCTCCTTGTCCCCATGTTGATGGGGACAAGGGCCTCTTCCCCACAACCCTGGCCGGTGGTTGTGGGCAGGGGGGGACTGACCATTCGAGCACTCGGGCACTGCCCGAGGGCCCGGGGTCAGTAGGGGGCCCCATGAAATGCCCCTGGTACCTTTTACAGGCTTTTTTGGGTGTGCTTTGAGTGTGGGCAAGGATACAGGGGCCCCATGATCCCCTATTGCCAGGGTGCCCCATGAATTTTCAGTCCGCCCCTGGTTGTGGGGGTCTGCGTGCGGGGGCTTATCCGAATCTAGAAGCCCCCTTTATCAAGGTGACCCCCATATTCTGCCCCCCCCCCATGTGAATAAGTATGCAGTATACATGGTACCGCTACCCATTCACAAAAAAAAGAAGGTGTAGCATAAAAAAATGATAGGAGACAGTCATTGACAAGTCCTTCATTAAAAACAAAAAATAAAAAATGTCCCCCGAAGTAGATCCAACGTCAATCATGATGTCCGCCACCACCGCCGGCCCGAAAAAAAAAAAAACTCCGCTCTTGACGCTGGCTCACAGTCATCTGACAGCTGACAGTTCTTAAATACTTTGATGACACCCCCTTGTGACATCATCATACGCTGTGATTGGCCTGTGGTCAGGCACAGGGGCGGACTGTGCAATTGGAAACTCGGGCACTGCCCGAGGGCCCGGGGTCAGTAGGGGGCCCCATGAGATGCCCATGGTACCATTTTTATAGGCTTTTTTGAGTTTGGTCAAGGGCACAGGGGCCCCATGATCCCCTATTGCCTGGGGGCTCCATGAGTTGTCAGTCCTCCCCTGCTCAGGCACATTGCTTTGGCCAGTCAGCATGCACTGTCAGGGCGCAGTGCATTGAGGGGCACGGTGGACGAACAGCCCGCCGAACGCCTTTATCGTTTGTGTGTTCCCTGAGAGCTCCCTGAGGGCCCTCACGTTCAACACACGAACTGCCGATGCTCGAGTCAAACATTCAGCCCAACCCTATTGGCCAGAAGAGATGAAGAACATTTCACCAACAGAGTATTTGGAACGAGGGGCGTCCAAATCAAACCGGGACCTTTCATTTTCCAGCTATAAAAAGGGATGCCGGCGTGGCGGTACTACTCGCAGTAGTAAGTGGCAAGTGTGCCCTATTACTGATAGGGGGCGCACTTGTCATGGGCCAGTCCACAGACCGTCAATCAAGATGGCGGACACCAGTGTTAGTGCATGGAACAGCATGGTGGTGACTTTTCTTGTGAACGAAGGCATAAAACCCTCGGAGATCTACAGAAGACTACAAGCGCAGAGACGCCTAGTAAGACATCTGAATGGTGGAAACATTTAAAAGATGGCGGTACGTCCACTAGTGGCGATCCCAGCAATGGTGGTTCCCTGCCCAGAGCAGTCATTCCAGTGAACATTCAGCGTGTGGAACGCTTGATCCCGGATGCAGAACCTGACGAATCTTTCTGTGGGAACGGTGAACCCAATGATGAGGGAGGGAAGCCGGCTGTCCTATGATGGGTCAGGCTGACAAGTCTTTCTGTGCCGAAGATTTCCAGGCATTGGTCCCATGCTGGGATAAGTGTATAAATGTAGCAGGGGAGGATGTCAGAAAATAAATACAGTTTGCACTTTTTGAAATTTGTTCTTTTACCCTATAAACTCAAAAGTCCCGGTTTGATTTGAGCGCCCCTCGTACACGGCCCAACACTACAGGCTACAAACATTCAACTGGAAGAGGAAATATGAGGGAGACCTTTGCACTCTACAAAGTGTATGGAGATTTCTGTCCTCAGCACATTCTCCCAAAAGGATTTTGGCTTCCTCAGGTAAGTTTTGGCAAACTCCAGTCTGGCTTCCAATATGTTTCTGTGCCAGCAGTGGGGTCCTCCTGGGTCTCCTCCCATATTTCTGTGCCAGCAGTGGGGTCCTCCTGGGTCTCCTCCCATATTTCTGTGCCAGCGGTGGGGTCCTCCTGGGTCTCCTACCATATTTCTGTGTCAGCGGTGAGGTCCTCCTGGGTCTCCTCCCATATTTCTGTGTCAGCGGTGGGGTCCTCCTGGGTCTCCTCCCATATTTCTGTGTCAGCGGTGAGGTCCTCCTGGGTCTCCTCCCATATTTCTGTGTCAGCGGTGAGGTCCTCCTGGGTCTCCTCCCATATTTCTGTGTCAGCGGTGGGGTCCTCCTGGGTCTCCTCCCATATTTCTGTGCCAGCGGTGGGGTCCTCCTGGGTCTCCTCCCATATTTCTGTGTCAGCGGTGGGGTCCTCCTGGGTCTCCTCCCATATTTCTGTGTCAGCGGTGGGGTCCTCCTGGGTCTCCTCCCATATTTCTGTGTCAGCGGTGGGGTCCTCCTGGGTCTCCTCCCATATTTCTGTGTCAGCGGTGGGGTCCTCCTGGATCTCCTACCATATTTCTGTGTCGGCGGTGAGGTCCTCCTGGGTCTCCTACCATATTTCTGTGTCAGCGGTGGGGTCCTCCTGGGTCTCCTCGCATATTTCTGTGTCAGCGGTGGGGTCCTCCTGGGTCTCCTCCCATATTTCTGTGTCAGCGGTGGGGTCCTCCTGGGTCTCCCCCCATATTTCTGTGTCAGCGGTGGGGTCCTCCTGGGTCTCCCACCATATTTTTGTGTCAGCAGTGGGGTCCTCCTGGGTCTCCAACCATATTTCTGTGTCAGCAGTGGGGTCCTCCTGGGTCTCTTACCATAGCGCCCCTTTTAATTCAAATGGCGACGTATAGTCCGAGCGGACATAGTTGTACCTGAAGGTCAGCTTGGATTTGTCTGGAAGTTGATCGATGTTCTTTATCCACCATTCCAACAATCCTTGGTTGCAATCTTTGATCAATTTTTCTCTTTCGTCCATGTCCAGGGAGATTAGCTACAGCACCACAGGCTGGAAACGTCTGGACAATGTTGCGCACAGTGGACACAGGAACATGAAGATCTCTGGAGATGGACTAGTAACTTTGAGATGGTCCATGCTTTTCCACCATTATTGTTCTTCAATCCTCAGACAATTCTTTGCTGCTCTTTCTCTCCTCCATGCTCCATGTGGCACAGAGAGACACCCAACAGAAAGGTGGAGGCCATTTTTCACCATATTACCCGGTTGTCGGTGTAATTTCTATATTGTCAGCTCCTGGTCATGGATACGGAGGAGTTTAGTTACAAATTACAGGAAAATCACAAACTTAGAACGCAATTATTTCTTACAATTTTCCGAAGGTGCCAATAATTTTCTCCAGTCCATTTTTAGCGTTTTGCGTGGAATGCGTCAGTTTGGCTTTTTGTTTCTTCACTTTTATGTGTCACCGATACAAACCAAAGAAAGAAACATGAGAATGCCGAAACATTTGGAGTGGTGCATTATCTGACGGAAATGCCAGGGTGCAGGGGCGGACTGACCATATGGAAACTTGGGCACTGCCTGAGGGCCCGGGGTCAGTAGGGGGCCCCGTGAGATGCCCCTGGTACCGTTTTCATAGGCTTTTTTGAGTTTGGGCAAGGACACAGGGGCTCCATGATCCCCTATTGCCCGGTGGCCCCATGAGTTGTCAGTCCGCCCCTGCCAGGGTGCCAATATTGTTGTCCATGACTGTATATATATATTATATACACCTCTATACCCTATTGCCTGCATTCCTGAAACGCACAAAACCTACATACATCACTGCCTCCTAGATCGGGGACTCCAAACTTTGCCAGCATTTTGGGAAAAATAAAAACTCCATTTTGGCCGTCCCTGATGACCTCCGCCCAGTGATGGCGCTATAACCAAGCCAGCACACAGTCTCCGCCTTCACGCCCAGGGGCAGACTGACAACTCATGGGGCCCCCGGGCAATAGGGGATCATGGGGCCCCTGTGTCCTTGCCCAAACTCAAAAAAGCCTATAAAAAAGGTACCAGGGGCATCTCATGGGACCCCCTACTGACCTCGGGCCCTCGGGCAGTGCCCGAGTTTCCAAATGGTCAGTCCGCCCCTGTTCACGCCATATTGAATTATTTGCCCTTTAACACCAGTAATAGCAAAACCGTTTTTTTTTTAATCCCCATAATGAGCGGTTTCGGGGTTAAATCGTGGCAGCGAATGAAACCGATGGTCGAAGTTTCAGAGCCGAGCGGTCAGAACGGAACACGCTCTACTCCCCCGCCGGCCTTTTTTTTTTTTTTTTTTTTAACAAATCGACATCTTTTGTTATGATTATCCCTAATAATCGGTGATTGAGTTACTTGGAATTAATTGTCTGGAAATGACACGGCGGCGGGAAAACAGATTGGCGATGTTGGGAAACAGATGCGGCGCTAATGTTATCGGGAACATGAATATTTATGGGAAATAATTGAACGGTGATTGTAGGCGATGTACCTGGGAGATTGGCGCCACTCACACGATCTCCGCACTATGGGGGGGCTGAAGAGCGGGAAACCTTCTCGGAGATCGGGGCGTATTTCACGGCGGTCCGTACCTTTTTTTTTTTTTTTTAACCCCCCGCTCTGGGTAGATGCGTGCGGGCGTTTATATCTGGCTTATTCCGGTCACAATTTAGTGATTTTAGGGCCCTTTTACGCTAATCCACTTATAAAGACGGCATGCGTTTTACAAAAATGCGTACCGCGTTTTTTGCGAGTTTTCAATGCATTTTTGGTGCGTTTTCTGGATTCCTGTTTCCCAGCATGCACCTGTGTCATTGTTAGTTTCAGTGTCAGTGTTATGCCTCTTGCACACTGCAGCTTGGAAAAGCTCAAATGTGAAATGTAGCCCATTATTTACAATCTGCCTGTACACACAGGCAGGTAAACAAGCGCCGCGTATTCCTCAGTCCAGGACAGGAAGGAGCTGTGAAAACGTTTCATTTGGGGTGGACTTCGCACAAATGGCCTTCAAGTAGGGAGGAGCCTAAATGCAGATTTTCCAAATAAGAGTTTTTTTTTTCTTATAAAGGTGGCCTAATTCTTTAAGCATTATATGTACACTAGATTGCCAAAAGTATTGTCCCCGCCCTCCCAATCATGTGATTCAGGTGTTCCAATCCCCTCCCAATCATGTGATTCAGGTGTTCCAATCCCCTCCCAATCATGTGATTCAGGTGTTCCAATCCCCTCCCAATCATGTGATTCAGGTGTTCCACTCCCCTCCCAATCATGTGATTCAGGTGTTCCACTCCTCTCCCAATCACGTGATTCAGGTGTTCCAATCCCCTCCCAATCACGTGATTCAGGTGTTCCAATCCCCTCCCAATCATGTGATTCAGGTGTTCCAATCCCCTCCCAATCATGTGATTCAGGTGTTCCAATCCCCTCCCAATCATGTGATTCAGGTGTTCCAATCCTCTTCCAATCATGTGATTCAGGTGTTCCAATCCCCTCCCAATCATGTGATTCAACTGTTCCAATCCCCTCCCTATCATGTGATTCAGGTGTTCCAATCCCCTCCCAATCATGTGATTCAGATGTTTCAATCCCCTCCCAATCATGTGATTCAGGTGTTCCAATCCCCTCCCAATCATGTGATTCAGGTGTTCCAATCCCCTCCATGGACACAGGTGTATACAATCAAGCCCCTAGGCATGCAGACTGCTTCTACAAACATTGGTGAAAGAATGGGTCGCTCTCAGGAGCTCAGTGACTCCAAGCGTGGTCCCGTGATAGGTGGCCACCTGGGCAATAAGTCCATCCGTGACATTTCCCGGCTACTAAATATTCCACGCTCAACTGTTAGTGGGATTATAACAAAGTGGAAGCAACTGGGAACAACAGCCACTCAGCCACCAAGTGGTAGGCCACGTCACATGACAGGGCGGGGTCAGCGCATGCTGAAACGCACAGTGCGCAGAAGTCGCCAACTGTCTGCAGAGTCAATAGCTAAAGACCTCCAAACTTGGTGTGGCCTTCAGATGAGCCCAACAGTGCGTAGAGAGCTTCATGGAATGGGTTTCCATGGCCGAGCAGCTGCATCCAAGCCTTACATCACCAAGTGCAATGCAAAGCGTTGGATGCCGTGGTGTAAAGCACGCCGCCACTGGACTCTAGAGCAGTGGAGACGTGTTCTCTGGAGGAACCAATCACACTTCTCTGTCTGGCAATCCGATGGATGTGTCTGGGTTTTGTGGTGGCCAGGAGACCGGTACTTGCCTGACTGCATTGTGCCAAGTGTAAAGTTTGGTGGAGGGGGGATTATGGTGTGGGGTTGATTTTCAGTGAAGGGAACTCTTAAGGCGACATTTTGGACAATTTCATGCTCCCAGCTTTGTGGGAAGAGTTTGGGGATGGCCCCTTCCTGTTCCAACATGACTGCACACCAGTGCACAAAGCAAGGTCCATAAAGACATGGAGGAGCCAGTTAAAGGTCATCTGCATGGAAAGGGCGGGGCCAACTCAACATTGAACCCTACGGACTAAGACTGGGGGGCCATTAAAGGTCATGTGCATGGAAAGGGCGGGGCCAACTCAACATTGAACCCTACGGACTAAGACTGGGGGGCCATTAAAGGTCATGTGCGTGGAAAGGGCGGGGCCAACTCAATATTGAACCCTACGGACTAAGACTGGGAAGCCATTAAAGGTCATGTGCGTGGAAAGGGTGGGGCCCACTCAATATTGAACCCTACGGACTAAGACTGGGGGGCTATTAAAGGTCATGTGCGTGGGAAGGCTGGCGGCCTGATTCTGCGGGCGATATACAGGTAGTGTGTATTCAAAACATAAAAAGAAGTTTTCAACCACTGGCCAGGGCTACAGGGTGGCCGCTGTACCCAGAATCATATATATCTGTAATTCTGCTTTTCAGGGTAGGGGGCGCACGTCTTTTCCGCACTGTCATTGGCTCCAGTAGTCATCAATCACTGGGTCCCGGACGGCAATTCATGGCCGGGATTCGGCGATCAGCAGAGCGGCTGACAGGAGAGAGATCTGTCAAATTGAAATTGCTCCCTAACACACACTCAACCCTTTGATCGCCCCAGATGTTAACCCCTTCCTGCCCAGTGTCATTAGTACAGTGTCAGTGCTTTTTATTAGCACTGATCACTGTATTGGTGTCACTGGGCATGTCAGTGGCAGTTAGTCAGTTACCACCCCAGTGTCAGTTAGTGTCAGGATGCCCATCATACTATCGCAGTCCCGCTATAAGTCGCTGATTGCCACCATTACTAGTATAAATATAAAATAAATACAAAATTCCAACATATATATATATAAAATGATCGTTTGAAGGCGCTATCATTTTCACGCAAACCAATTAATAAACACTTATTGGGATTTTTTTTTTACCAAAGTCGTGCAGCAGAATACATTTTGGCTTAAATTTATGAAGACTTTTTTTTATTGGATACTTTTTTTTAGCAAAAAGTAAAAAAAAAGTTTTCTTTTTTAATTTTTGGCCTTTTTTAGTTTATAACGCAAAAAAAGTGGTGATCAAATACCATCTATTTGTGTGAAAAAAAATATGATATGAATTTCATTTGTGTACAGTGTTGCATGACCGCGCAATTGTCAGTTAAAATAGCGCAGTGCTGAATAGCAAAAAAAAATGACCTGGTCGTGAAGGGGGGGGGGGTAAATTTTCCAGAGGTCAAGCGTTTAAACACAAAATTCCAAACGAGTATACAAAGTAACTGGTTTATTATACAAAATGTGTATTTACAGATTTGGCGAAACTGATCAATTTTTAACATGTAAAAAAAAAAAAAAAACATAATAAAAAAAAACAAAAAACGAATATTGCCTACAGTTCTCCATACGACAGGAGCTGCATTCAGGTACAATTTTGGGGATTTATACAGACTATGTAGAGGAGAGGAATTTATTACAACAGAAGGAAACAAAAGCAAACCAGCCTGGATCGCTGTCTCATCTCTGCGTCAAATAATAATTAGAGATGAGCGAATCGAACTTGGCGAAGTGGAATTCGTTTCGAATATTAGGAAAAATTCGATTCGCACCGAATCCGAATTTTAGCAAACTTCGGATGCACGAATCGAATTTTCCCCGATCAGCCGGCAAAAAGTGTCACTGCAGAGAGCTCCGCTATTTCTGACAGTTCTCTGACAGTTCCTTCACATTTACAGCGGTTGAAACATTGTATCTATTTGTTTCCATTTAGGATACAGATGTTTTTATTCGGAAACAAATAGATACAATGTTTCAACCGCTGTAAATGTGAAGGAACTGTCAGAGAACTGTCAGAAATAGCGGAGCTCTCTGCAGATACACTTTTTGCTGTACTGGAATTCTTCTTCTTTTCATTCTTCTTCTTCTTTTCATTCTTCTTCTTCTTTTCATTCTTCTTCTTCTTCTTCTTTTCATTCTTCTTCTTCTTCTTTTCATTCTTCTTTTCATTCTTCTTCTTCTCATTCTTCTTCTTCTTCTCATTCTTCTTCTTCTGCTTCTCATTCTTCTTCTCATTCTTCTTCTTCTCATTCTTCTTCTCCTTCTCCTTCTTCTTCTTCCCCCGTGACTGCCCAAATGAGTGAAGTGTGCGGTGATTCTAAGATCGACGGCACTCATCTGCATGTCATACTGACTGACAGTATTATTTCTCTTCCCCAGCAGACTCCAAGGGCATTTAAATTAAAGGTACAGTGTTCTGCACTAATATAAAGGCTCTCTGAAGCCTAGAAACCCTTTTAATAAGTTAAATTCGCAGCGAATAAATTCGCATCGAATCGAATTTCTCCCGCAAATTCGGCGAATCAGCCGAATCGAATTTTTTAATAATTCGCTCATCTCTAATAATAATAATAATTAAAAAAAAAATTTAAGTGTTAGCGGTCATTTTGTGAGCAGACCTGGGAGTCTGATGCCGGCCATAGACAGGTCAAAAATCGACCGATTTTTTGGCTGGAAAAAAAATCGTCTGATTTTCGCACCGTTAGTGGGTTAATTGGGTTAATTGGCTTTTTACACATCTTTTTTTATCAGGCATGTTGGAAAATTTGTGGCTGCTTTTGACGATCGGGCAATTCACCCGGCAATGATGGGCAAATCGGTCAATCGTTTTACCGATAAAAAAATCTGCGCATGAGCCGTGTTCTGCAAGAAGAAGGAGAAAAAGAAGAAGAAAGAAGGAGGAAGAAGGAGAAGGAGGAAGAAGGAGAAGGAGAAGAAGAAGAAGAAGGAGGAAGAAGGAAGAAGAAGAAAAAGAAGGAAGAAGAAGAAGAAAGAAGAAGAGGAAGAAGGAAGAAGAAAAAGAAGGAAGAAGAGGAAAAAGAAGGAAGAAGAAGAAGAGGAAGAAGGAAGAAGAGGAAGAAGAAGAGGAAGAAGAATTCCAGTCCGAAAAGTCTTGCGGTTGCAACAAATGTATCTATTTGTATCCGAATAAAAACATCTGTATCCGAAATGGATACAAATGGATACATTGTTGCAACCGCAAGACTTTTTCATGTCAAATATAATAGCGGAGCTCTCTGCAGGGACAGAAGTAATTATGGGGTTAAATGCCGGCTGTAGACGGGATGAAATATGGATGATTTTTTTGCCGTTGGTGGTAACGGCGGCCGATCGAACGACCGATTTTTTTTTAAGAAAACGTCCTTTTTTCGACCCGTCTATGGCCTGCTTCATTCTAAAAAAATTGCATAGCCATTCATCCAGCAGATTTACATTCGTTCTGTGCGATTTGGGCAAAGAGAAATGTTCTTTTATTACGGGCAGTAGAAGAGCCGAGGAGCAGAAGAAATACATGTTTCTTTGTCACAAAAACAGACAATGTAACATTTCTAGAGAACACTAGAGGGAACGAATTGTAAACAACACTTACGGTGACTTTTTACCTGCACTAGTTCAGAAATATCAGTGAATTAAAAAATGGAAGAAAATCAAATACAGCCGAAACAACAAAGATACTCCCTTGGAGAGCCGCCACTTGTGGTTGCATGAGCTACTGGAAAGATGAGCGCAGTATGCTTGCGGCACAATCACATGAAAACCTGCACTCCAAGGACCAGAATTAATGTCTCCGGAAGCCACGCCCAACGCGTTTCGTCATAGACAATGGATGTCCTCGAGAAACAGTGTTTCCAGCTAAGCACTGAGCACTTTAAAGTATGAACTGGAGACATAGAGACTTTATAATTTTTCACAATTTACAGTTGAATTACCATAATTTATTTACCTTATTTTTGCACAAATAGGTTAGCGTTGTGATTGTTTACAGGTATCAATGTGTACATTCCTTTCCTAATTCCCTCCAGCGTTCTCTAGCCACTTCCAGTCTGGACACTTTCATCTCCTTCCAGTCCGGACACTTTCCCCCCCTTCCAGTCTGGACACTTTCCCCCCCTTCCAGTCTGGACACTTTCCCCCCCTTCCAGTCCGGACACTTTCCCCCCCTTCCAGTCCGGACACTTTCCCCCCTTCCAGTCCAGACACTTTCACCCCCTTCCAGTCCGGACACTTCCCCCCCTTCCAGTCCGGTCACTTTCACCCCCTTCCAGTCCGGACACTTCCCCCCCTTCCAGTCCGGACACTTTCACCCCCTCCCTCCAGTCCGGACACTTTCCCCCCCTTCCAGTCCGGACACTTTCACCCCCTTCCAGTCCGGACACTTTCACCCCCTTCCAGTTGGGACACATCCCCCCTTCCAGTCCGGACACTTTCACCCCCTTCCAGTCCGGACACTTTCACCCCCTTCCAGTCGGGACACTTTCCCCCCCTTCCAGTCGGGACACTTTCCCCCCCTTCCAGTCCTGACACTTTCCCCCCCTTCCAGTCCGGACACTTTCACCCCCTTCCAGTCCGGACACTTTCCCCCCCTTCCAGTCCGGACACTTTCACCCCCTTCCAGTCCGGACACTTTCCCCCCCTTCCAGTCCGGACACTTTCACCCCTTTCCTGTCCAGGCCAATTTTCAGCTTTCACGCTATCACATGACAATTGTGCGGTCATGCAACACTGTACCCATATGAATATTTTAGCATTTTTTTGAGACAGATAAAGCTTTATTTTGGTGGTATTTATTCACTGGGATTTTTATTTTTTTTTTGCTATATAAATAAAGTCCAAACATTTTTAAAAAAATGTTTTTCTTATAAAACTTTGCAAATAAATAATAATAATCTTGGCCAAAATGTATTCCTTTATCTTTTTAGTAAAAAAAAAAAAAGCCCATTATTTATAACCAAAAATTATAATTAAAAATTTTTTTTTTTACATTTTTCTTTTAGTTTTTTACATTATTATGTTTTTTTTACATACTGTCACCCTAGCAGTACAGTCACCATGGTGACACTGTACTACTTGTGGGGGGTGATGAAGATTTTTTTTTTTTTTTACACTGATTGCTTTTACACCCATAAAGGATGTAAAAGCAATCATTTCTCCTTCTCTCTGGCTGCATTCCTGCAGCCATTGAGAAATACTGTGTGAGCTGTGATTGGTCACAGCTTGTCACATGGTACAAGGCTGTTGTGAATAGCCCTGTACCATGTGACCTCTGTGATCATTCACAGATTTCACATGTAGTAAGCAATGATGTCAGAAGTGACATCTTGCTTACTACTCTTCATGTGATCACTGATTGGTCAATCAGTGATCACATGATCGGGACCTCGCACAGAGGTCCCGTACGACGATCGGTGTTCCACTGTGTCTGGAGGACACAGCAGGCACCAGATCGCAGTGCTGCGCAATCCCAGGGAGCGCGCACAAGCAGGGGGCGGGGAGGCCGTTTATATACAACGGTCGGACGGGAAGTGGCTAGAGTTGTTACAATATTTCCTAATTCCCTCCAGCGTTCTCTAGAATTTTTACAATGTTTATATGTATTTTCTTTATCTCTCTAGCATCCTCTAGCATTGTTAGGCTCGGTCACACTGCCGCGACTTGGGATCCAACTTGTGAGACCCCAAGTCGCATGACACTTGAAGTCACTCCGACTTTAGAAAAGGTTCCTGGACTACTTCAAGGCGACTTCTCTCCGACTTGTGCCCATAGACTTTAATGGAAGTCGCCTCCAAGTCAGATCCTCCTCTATATTGCTGTGATTTGGATCCGACAAACAGGAAGATTACCCAGCATTCCCTGAAAGTCACATCAAAGTTGCTTCAGAGTCGCTTCAAAGTAGTATTCATGTCACCTGGCAAAGTCGCACAACTTTCAGGTAGAAGTACAATGCTTACATTTCTTGGCTAATTCCCTCTAACATTCTCTAGAATTGTTACATTGTATCTCCTGTTACAAATACATATATTTTTTCCTATGCTCCCCAACTCCATCTAGTGGCTGTAATACAGTATTTTCTACCTCCCATAATAGAGGAAGATTTGTGCAGACAAGAAAACAGCCTGAAGAACGTTCGTTTTTGCCCGATTTTTATGTACATGTAGATTCAGTGGATGATTCCCTCTAGTGTTCTCTAGAATTGTTACAATGCTTACATTTACTGACTAATTCCCTCTAGTGTTCTCTAGAATCGATACATTGTATCTTCTGTTACAAATATATATTTTTTCCTATGCTCCCCAGCTCCATCTAGTGGCTGTAATACAGTATTTTCTACCTCCCATAATAGAGGAAGATTTGTGCAGACAAGAAAACAGCCTGAACAACGTTCGTTTTTGCCCGATTTTTATGTACATGTAGATTCAGTGGATGAATGCCTCTGCAAATTATTTGGAATAATGCAGCCGAACCATCGAGGCATTTGAAAAGTTAGTCATTTTTAATGCCTTATGCAGGCCATACACGGGTCAAATTCCGAATGATTTTTCATCCGAAAATCGGAAATGTCGTTCGCTCGGTAATCCGATGGTGCCATCATTGATTTCAAAAATCAGCCAACCGAGTCATAAAGTTCACCCCGTATAACAGGTGACACTTCTGTTCCTTCCAGGTCACAGCTCATGCGCGTATTCTTTTCAGAAAAACGATCGTACGATTTGACCATCCTTGAGTCGAAAATTGGTCATTTTTCACGAATTTTCCAACATGCCCGATCACCAAAAAGGGGAGGAACCACAAAAATCGGCCGGTGCCATTGACCCACTCACAGATCAGCCGATTACTCTTAGGTCCATTTTTCAAATGAAAAATCTGATTTGAAAACCGACCCATTTATGGCCAACATTATGCAGGCCATACATGGGTCGAATTTCAAGCGATTTTTTTTGTCCAAAAATCGGAACATTTTGTCGATTTTTGACCCATGTACGGCCGGCCTTATGACCAGCATGGTGTTATCTTGAAGCACATCCACCATGAAGCCACTGTAGCGCCATCCGCAGGCAATGCTTTCATTGGAGTATCTTGTTGGGGTGAATTGAAAGGTCTGCCGCCACTAGACCCCGTTATGTATAATCTCTGCAGTATTTTCAGTATAATGATTGCAAGTTGTCTTCTTTTTTTCTTTCTTTCTTGTAGCAGTCAGTAATGAGATTCGGTTTGGCCCTCTATGGGCTGAACGTATCTTTGAGGGTCTGGCGTGGGATGTATCAGACACAATCCGGCACCTATCCACAGCAGATCCGGCTGCTTCTCATTTAGGATTGGTGATGGTTTTCTGCCCTGATTCATTGAGGTTCAAGCAGAACTTACAGGGCCCCCAGAAAGTATTCCCAGTGCTTACCTTTTGCCACATTTTGTCATGTTATGGCCTTATTCCAAAATAGGTCAAATTCATTTTTTTCCTCAACATTCTACAAACAATACCTCATAATGACCACGTGAAAGAAGTTCGTTTGGAAATGTTTGGAATTTATTGAAAATAAAAAACTAAAAAAAAAAACCCTGCCATGCACATAAGTATTCCCAGCCTTTGCCATGACACTCAACATTGAGCTCTGGGGCATCCGGTTCCCACTGATCATCCTTGAGATGTTTCCACAACTTGATTGGAGTCCACCTGTGGGACATTCGGTGGATTGGAGTCCACCTGTGGGACATTCGGTGGATTGGAGTCCACCTGTGGGACATTCGGTGGATTGGAGTCCACCTGTGGGACATTCGGTGGATTGGAGTCCACCTGTGGGACATTCAGTGGATTGGAGTCCACCTGTGGGACATTCAGTGGATTGGAGTACACCTGTGGGACATTCAGTGGATTGGAGTCCACCTGTGGGACATTCGGTGGATTGGAGCCCACCTGTGGGACATTCGGTGGATTGGACATGATTAGGAAAGGCATACACCTGTCTATAGAAGGTCCCACAGGTAACAATGCATGTCAGAGCACAAACCAAGCCATGAAGTCCAAGGAATTGTCCGTAGACCTCCAAGACGGGATAGTATCAAGGCTCAGATCTGGGGAAGGATACAGAAAACTGTCTGCAGCATTGAAGGTCCCAATGAGCACAGTGGCCTCCATCATCCGTAAATGGAAGAAGTTTGGAACCACCAGGAATCTTCCACCATGTTGGTCCAAAATGAGCGATCAAGGGAGGAGAGCCTTTGCCAGGGAGGTAACCAAGCACCCGATGGTCACTCTCTGAAAGAGCTCCAGCATTTCTCTGGAGAGAGGAGAACCTTCCAGCAGAACAACTATCTCTGCAGCACTCCACCAATCAGGCCTGTATGGTAGAGTGGCCAGACGGAAGCCACTCCTCAGTAAAAGGCAAATGGCAGCCCGCCTGGAGTTTGCCAAATGGCACCTCTCAGACCGTGAGAAACAAAACTCTCTGGTGTGATGAAACAAAGTTTGAACTCTTTGGCCTGAATGCCAAGCGTCATGTCTGGAGGAAACCAGGCACTGCTCACCACCTGGCCAATACCATCCCTACAGTGAAGCATGGCGGTGGCAGCATCATGCTGTGGGGATGTTTTTCAATGGCAGGAACTGGGAGACTAGTCAGGATGGAAGGAAAGATGAATGCAGCAATGTACAGGGACATCCTTGATGAGAACCTGTTCCAGAGCGCTCTGGACCTTAGACTGGGGTGACGGTTCATCTTTCAACAGGACAATGTCCCTAAGCACACAGCCCACATAACAAAGGAGTGGCTACGGGCCGACTATGGGAATGTCCTGGAGTGGCCCAGCCAGAGCCCAGACTTGAACATCTCTGGAGAGATATGAAAATGGCTGTGCACCGACACTCCCCATCCAACCTGATGGAGCTTGAGAGGTCCTGCAAAGAAGAAAGGGAGAAACTGCCCAAAAATAGGTGTGCCAAGCTTGTAGCATCATATTCCAAATGACTCGAGGCTGGAATGGGGGCTAGAGGGGCTTCAACAAAGTATTCAGCAAAGGCTGGGAAGACTTATGTACATGGGGGGGGGGGGGGGGGTTCTTTTTCATTTCTTTATTTTTAATAAATTGCACAGATTTCAAAACAAACTTCTTCCATGTTGTCATTCTGGGGGATTGTTTGTAGAATGTTGAGGGAAAAAAATGAATTTAATCCATTTGTGAACATGACAAAATGTGCAAAAGGAAAGCGCTGGGAATACTTGCTGGATGCATTGTATGAATAGCGGAGCCATCCGACCAATGGGAATACTTTCTGGATGTGCTGTATGAATAGGGGAGACATCCGACCAATGGGAATACGTTCTGGATGCGCCGTATAAATAGCAGAGACATCCGACCAATGGGAATACTTTTTGGATGCGCCGTATGAATGGCGGAGACATCCGACCAATGAGAAAACTTTCTGGATGCGCCGTATGAATGGCGGAGACATCCGACCAATGGGAATACTTTCTGGATGCTCCGTATGAATGGCGGAGACATCCGACCAATGGGAATACTTTCTGGACGCGCTGTATGAATGGAGGAGACATCCGACCAATGGGAATACTTTCTGGATGCGCCGTATGAATGGCGGAGACATCTGACCAATGGGAATACTTTCTGGATGCTCAGTATGAATAGCGGAGACATCCGACCAATGAGAATACTTTCTGGATGCACTGTATGAATAGCAGAGACATCCCACCAATGGGAATACTTTCTGGATGCGCTGTATGAATGGCGGAGACATCCGACCAATGGGAATACTTTCTGGACGCGTCGTATGAATAGCAGAGACACCCGACCAATGGGAATACTTTCTGGACGCGCCGTATGAATAGCGGAGATATCTGACCAATGGGAATACTTTCTGGACGCATTGTATAAATGGCGGAGACATCCGACCAATGGGAATACTTTCTGGACGCATTGTATGAATGGCGGAGACATCCGACCAATGGGAATACTTTCTGGATTCATTGTATGAATAGCGGAGACATCCGACCAATGGGAATACTTGCTGGATGCGCTGTATGAATAGCGGAGACATCCGACCAATGGGAATACTTTCTGGATGCTCCGTATGAATAGGGGAGACATCCGACCAATGGGAATACGTTCTGGATGCGCCGTATAAATAGCAGAGACATCCGACCAATGGGAATACTTTTTGGATGCGCCGTATGAATGGCGGAGACATCCGACCAATGAGAAAACTTTCTGGATGCGCCGTATGAATGGCGGAGACATCCGACCAATGGGAATACTTTCTGGATGCTCCGTATGAATGGCGGAGACATCCGACCAATGGGAATACTTTCTGGACGCGCTGTATGAATGGAGGAGACATCCGACCAATGGGAATACTTTCTGGATGCGCCGTATGAATGGCGGAGACATCTGACCAATGGGAATACTTTCTGGATGCTCAGTATGAATAGCGGAGACATCCGACCAATGAGAATACTTTCTGGATGCACTGTATGAATAGCAGAGACATCCCACCAATGGGAATACTTTCTGGATGCGCTGTATGAATGGCGGAGACATCCGACCAATGGGAATACTTTCTGGACGCGTCGTATGAATAGCAGAGACACCCGACCAATGGGAATACTTTCTGGACGCGCCGTATGAATAGCGGAGATATCTGACCAATGGGAATACTTTCTGGACGCATTGTATAAATGGCGGAGACATCCGACCAATGGGAATACTTTCTGGACGCATTGTATGAATGGCGGAGACATCCGACCAATGGGAATACTTTCTGGATTCATTGTATGAATAGCGGAGACATCCGACCAATGGGAATACTTGCTGGATGCGCTGTATGAATAGCGGAGACATCCGACCAATGGGAATACTTTCTGGATGCTCCGTATGAATAGGGGAGACATCCGACCAATGGGAATACGTTCTGGATGCGCCGTATAAATAGCAGAGACATCCGACCAATGGGAATACTTTTTGGATGCGCCGTATGAATGGCGGAGACATCCGACCAATGAGAAAACTTTCTGGATGCGCCGTATGAATGGCGGAGACATCCGACCAATGGGAATACTTTCTGGATGCTCCGTATGAATGGCGGAGACATCCGACCAATGGGAATACTTTCTGGACGCGCTGTATGAATAGCGGAGACATCCGACCAATGGGAATACTTTCTGGACGCGCTGTATGAATGGAGGAGACATCCGACCAATGGGAATACTTTCTGGATGCGCCGTATGAATGGCGGAGACATCTGACCAATGGGAATACTTTCTGGATGCTCAGTATGAATAGCGGAGACATCCGACCAATGAGAATACTTTCTGGACGCGCTGTATGAATAGCAGAGACATCCCACCAATGGGAATACTTTCTGGATGCGCTGTATGAATGGCGGAGACATCCGACCAATGGGAATACTTTCTGGACGCGTCGTATGAATAGCAGAGACACCCGACCAATGGGAATACTTTCTGGACGCGCCGTATGAATAGCGGAGATATCTGACCAATGGGAATACTTTCTGGACGCGCCGTATAAATGGCGGAGACATCCGACCAATGGGAATACTTTCTGGACGCATTGTATGAATGGCGGAGACATCCGACCAATGGGAATACTTTCTGGATTCATTGTATGAATAGCGGAGACATCCCACCAATGGGAATACTTTCTGGATGCGCGGTATGAATAGCGGAGACATCCGACCAATGGGAATACTTTCTGGATGCTCAGTATGAATAGCGGAGACATCCCACCAATGGGAATACTTTCTGGATGCATTGTATGAATAGCAGAGACATCCAACCAATGGGAATACTTTCTGGATGCGCTGTATGAATAGCGGAGACATCCCACCAATGGGAATACTTTCTGGATGCATTGTATGAATGGCGGAGACATCCGACCAATGGGAATACTTTCTGGATGCACTGTATGAATAGCGGAGACATCCGACCAATGGGAATACTTTCTGGATGCGCTGTATGAATAGCAGAGACATCCGACCAATGGGAATACTTTCTGGATGCGCTGTATGAATGGCGGAGACATCCGACCAATGGGAATACTTGCTGGATGCGCTGTATGAATAGCGGAGACATCCGACCAATGGGAATACTTTCTGGATGCGCTGTATGAATAGCAGAGACATCCGACCAATGGGAATACTTTCTGGACGCGCTGTATGAATAGCGGAGACATCCGACCAATGGGAATACTTTCTGGACGCTCAGTATGAATAGCGGAGACATCCGACCAATGGGAATACTTTCTGGACGCTCAGTATGAATAGCGGAGACATCCGACCAATGGGAATACTTTCTGGATGCGCTGTATGAATAGCAGAGACATCCGACCAATGGGAATACTTTCTGGATGCGCTGTATGAATGGCGGAGACATCCGACCAATGGGAATACTTTCTGGATGCGCTGTATGAATGGCGAAGACATCCGACCAATGGGAATACTTTCTGGACGCGCTGTATGAATAGCGGAGACATCCGACCAATGGGAATACTTTCTGGATGCGCTGTATGAATAGCAGAGACATCCGACCAATGGGAATACTTTCTGGACGCGCTGTATGAATAGCGGAGACATCCGACCAATGGGAATACTTTCTGGACGCTCAGTATGAATAGCGGAGACATCCGACCAATGGGAATACTTTCTGGACGCTCAGTATGAATAGCGGAGACATCCGACCAATGGGAATACTTTCTGGATGCGCTGTATGAATAGCGGAGACATCCGACCAATGGGAATACTTTCTGGATGCGCTGTATGAATGGCGGAGACATCCGACCAATGGGAATACTTTCTGGATGCGCTGTATGAATGGCGAAGACATCCGACCAATGGGAATACTTTCTGGACGCGCTGTATGAATAGCGGAGACATCCGACCAATGGGAATACTTTCTGGACGCGCTGTATGAATGGCGGAGACATCCGACCAATGGGAATACTTTCTGGATGCGCCGTATGAATGGCGGAGACATCCGACCAATGGGAATACTTTCTGGATGCGCTGTATGAATAGCGGAGACATCCGACCAATGGGAATACTTTCTGGATGCGCTGTATGAATAGCAGAGACATCCGACCAATGGGAATACTTTCTGGATGCGCTGTATGAATGGCAGAGACATCCGACCAATGGGAATACTTTCTGGATGCGCTGTATGAATGGCGGAGACATCCGACCAATGGGAATACTTTCTGGATGCGCTGTATGAATGGCGAAGACATCCGACCAATGGGAATACTTTCTGGACGCGCTGTATGAATAGCGGAGACATCCGACCAATGGGAATACTTTCTGGACGCGCTGTATGAATAGCAGAGACATCCGACCAATGGGAATACTTTCTGGACGCGCTGTATGAATAGCGGAGACATCCGACCAATGGGAATACTTTCTGGACGCGCTGTATGAATAGCAGAGACATCCGACCAATGGGAATACTTTCTGGACGCGCTGTATGAATGGCGGAGACATCCGACCAATGGGAATACTTTCTGGATGCGCTGTATGAATGGCGAAGACATCCGACCAATGGGAATACTTTCTGGACGCGCTGTATGAATAGCGGAGACATCCGACCAATGGGAATACTTTCTGGACGCGCTGTATGAATAGCGGAGACATCCGACCAATGGGAATACTTTCTGGACGCGCTGTATGAATGGCGGAGACATCTGACCAATGGGAATACTTTCTGGATGCGCTGTATGAATGGCGGAGACATCCGACCAATGGGAATACTTTCTAGAGGCACTGTATGAATAGCGGAGACATCCGACCAATGGGAATACTTTTTGGATGCGCCGTATGAATAGCGGAGACATCCGACCAATGGGAATATTTTCTGGATGCGCTGTATGAATAGCGGAGACATCTGACCAATGGGAACACTTTCTGGATGCGCTGTATGAATAGTGGAGACATCCGACCAATGGGAACACTTTCTGGATGCGCTGTAGGTCATGCTAAAGCGGCTTTGGCATTATCAGATTTTATTCTAGCATGTACTCCAACGACGGCTGCATGGCTTTTCTGGATGCGGGTTTCCTGATGGTGACAAAGGTGGACCATGGCTACATAAGGTATATTGAAACGGGTGCCTGTGACAGGGTGACAATGCAGGAATGCAATTGGGAAATGGGGACAGAGCGTTGTCACCCTATAACAAGAAGTGTCTGAACAAGGACCTTCATGGATCATTTGACTGCAGATTTTAAAAGATTGAAAATGAATTTTGAAATAACATGAACCCATTGCCGCCTGCATAACACACATGTGCGGCAGCAAAAGGGTGGGCTGTAATGCCCACAGCCGAAAATATGTGCCATTGGGCTGCCAATGTTTCTATGCTCAATGCACACTCCCAGCCAGGGCTGGGACAAGGGGTGGGCCGAAAGAAAAGCTGCCCTGGGCACAGCAGAGCAAAGGGGCAGAGAATGAACACAGGGTGGTACACCCACTCTACAATATGCATCAGCAGTGGGAGAGGGGTGCAGTTCCCCATTCTTGACCTGGGTGCTGGATGAACCTGTCCCGGTACTGCTCCTAGCACCAAGACTAGATTCTGCCCGGTACTGCTCTCAGCATCAAGACTGGAACCTGTCCCGGTACTGCTCTGAGCATCAAGACTGGAACCTGTCCCGGTACTGCTCGGAGCATCAAGACTGGAACCTGTCCCGGTACTGCTCGGAGCATCAAGACTGGAACCTGTTTTGGTACTGCTCATGGCAATAAAGACTGGAACCTGTCCCGGTACTGCTCGGAGCATCAAGACTGGAACCTGTCCCGGTACTGCTCGGAGCATCAAGACTGGAACCTGTTTTGGTACTGCTCATGGCAATAAAGACTGTAACCTGTCCCGGTACTGCTCTGAGCATCAAGATTGCAACCTGCCCAGTCCTGCTCCCAGCATCAAGACTAGAACCTGTCCCAAGACTGCTTCTAGCACCAAGACTAGATTCTGCCCAGTAATGCTTCCAGCACCAAGACTGGAACCTGTCCCAGTACTGCTCCCGGCAATAAAGACTGGAACCTGTCCCGGTACTGCTCCCGGCAATAAAGACTGGAACCTGTCCCAGTACTGCTCCCAGCACCAAGACTGGAACCTGTCCCGGTACTGCTTCCAGCAATAAACACTGGAACCTGCCCGGTCCTACTCCCAACATCAAGACTGGAACCTGCCCAGTCCTGCTCCCAGCATCAAGACTGGAACCTGTCCCAAGACTGCTTCTAGCACCAAGACTAGATTCTGCCCAGTAATGCTTCTAGCACCAAGACTGGAACCTGTCCCAGTACTGCTCCCAGCAATAAAGACTGGAACCTGTCCCAGTACTGCTCCCAGCACCAAGACTGGAACCTGTCCCGGTACTGCTTCCAGCAATAAAGACTGGAACCTGCCCGGTCCTACTCCCAACATCAAGACTGGAACCTGCTCACTCCTGCTCCCAGCATCAAGCTCTCGGTAATGCTCCCAGCACCAAGACTGGAACCTGCCCGGTCCTACTACAGCATCAAGACTGGAACCTGTCTCGATTCTGCTCCCAGCATTAAGACTGGAACCTGTCCCAATTCTGCTCCCAGCATTAAGACTGGAACCTGTCCCAGTACTGCTCCCGGCAATAAAGACTGGAACCTGTCCCGGTAATGCTCCCAGCACCAAGACTGGAAACTGCCCGGTCCTACTCACAACATCAAGACTGTAACCTGCCCATTCCTGCTCCCAGCATCAAGACTGGAACTTGTCCCGATTCTGCTCCCAGCATTAAGACTGGAACCTGCCCAGTACTGCTCCCAGCACCAAGACTAGAACCTGTCTCGGTACTGCTCCCAACACCAAGACTAGAACCTGTCTCGGTACTGCTCCCAACACCAAGACTAGAACCTGCCCAGTACTGCTCCCAGCACCAAGACTAGAACCTGTCTCGGTACTGCTCCCAACACCAAGACTAGAACCTGCTCAGTACTGCTCCCAGCACCAAGACTAGAACCTGTCTCGGTACTGCTCCCAACACCAAGACTAGAACCTGCCCAGTACTGCTCCCAGCATCAAGACTAGAGCCTGCCCAGTACTGCTCCCAGCATCAAGACTGAGTTGTCAAACACAGCTCTTGGCCCCACTAATGATCAGTTGCTGGCAGGACTGGCTTTCGGTCATGTGACCACTGTGACAGCCAATCACAGCAATCACATGATCACTGATCCTTTCCGGCCCCCTCGGGTACTGAAAAGGACGCTGGGGCAGGTGGAAAAGGGTAAGCACATTAAAGATTATGACAAATTTTTATTGATTGGGTTCATATCTACGTTAACCTTTCTCCTGCTAGAAGCTTGACTTTACAATGGCTGAAGAGCTAAAGATCCTATCAAAATGTTGCTTTTTCTCCAAATTTTACTGAATTTTTTCAAACTTTTTCACTGGTATTATATTGTTTCATCTTCACCATTCTAAAAAAAAAAATAAGGGTCAAATTACCACTTTGCCATTTTTATCGATAGTGGATTTCACCAAATATTTCTAAATTCTAGGCCAGGCATAATTAATTCTTTTCAGCGGAGGAAGATGTAGAAGAGTTTTTGTCTGTGGTAAAGTTACTGGGAAAAGGCATTTATCCAAGTCAAATTACTGGTGAAAAGAATGTAAAGAATGTGTTTTTGTTCTTTTGAGGACGGTGTTGTTGGACAGAATGGACATTCCTGATTGGCTGTTCCAAAGAGTCCAGTTTTGTAGGTCGATGTTGTAATAAAGATAAAGTTGGTCATACGCGGTCAGATGTTGGTGGAAGCGCAATCTGCTCAGTGACCTCTCGTTAGAATAGTGAATGTATGTATGGACCACCACTGACCACCACGTCACCACCTCCACACTTCAATGGTCAATTTGTAAACCCAAGACAATGAATGCCCTTTTTCCAAATGAGATCAATTGGCCGGTGTGTCTTCATAGCTTCTCAGGAACAGATTCATGTAGGAGCTATTGGAGCTGCAGCAGCTCCAGACCCCTACCCTGATATAGACCCAGCAACCCAAAAAGAACAGGTCGCGCACAGAAAGCAATGGGCCGACGAGGAGAGATCTACCCTGACTGGCCCTGCATTCCATCCACCTGGGCCATGTGGCGGGTTTATTAAGGGGCACCAGGTGGACAGTCCTAATGGAGGCCTGGTTGATGTGTTAGGTCTACGCGGCTGAGCCCTTCCACCTCACTTCAGGGCGTGCCGTGCCCTTACAGAAGCCCCAAGCCCATGATTCTCTTGTGCCCTGGAGATTCCCATAAACACCTAGTTACTGAATATATCTAATTTCTGTGGATTCTTTAAAGGACTAGTCTTTTTATAGATTTACACAGAAAGGTCCATACTCACACATTACATATGAAGACTTGGCTCAGTGGTGGACAAACGTTTGTGGATATCTGACCATTACACCCATATGAGTTTGTTGGACATCCCACTCCAATACCATGGGCATTAATATGGTTGTTGTTATAAAGGCCTCCAGTCTTCTGGGAAGGCTATGCACAAGATTTTGGAGAACGTCTGTGTGAATTTTTCCCATTCAGCCTAAAAAGCATTTGTGAGGTCAAGTACTGATGTTGGCCAAGAACTGACTCATTCCCATTCATCTATAAAGTGTTCGGTAGGGCTGAGTGTCAAGACTTTGTGTGGGTTAGTTCCTCCACACCAGACTGGCCAAACCATGTCCTTACGTAGCTGGCTTGGTACCCAGGGGCAGAGTCATGCTGGAACAGAAAAGGGTCTTCACCAAACTGTTACCACAGTTGTCTCCAAACATCTTTGTATGTTGTAGCAATAATGGTACCCTTCATTGTAACCACCTGAACTCACCCATTTGAAGGAGCGTTCACACTGTTTTGGCCATATAGTGTAGATGTGATGGTCAGATGACCATAGAGTGACAGCACTTTACTGTTTTTTAATTATTGTTGGCCAGTTTTGACTTCATTAAAAACATATTCCCTGTAACAAATAAAGTTCTCCTGGCAACCACTGAGCAGGAATACGAAGCACACTCCTCAATTTAGAGATGACCATTCAAAGGAACATTTCAAATCTGATCAAATGAAATGCAATATCGAAAAGACGTAAGGGCACAAAAGTACAGTGTGAAAGTTTTTTCAAAAAATACTTTGAAACAAATAGTTCAGTGCAAACACAATACTGAAAAATACATTGTAGTTTTCCTTTAAGTGGAGAGGTAGCTGTGTACAATATTTCATTTGCATTGAAGGTGGAAGGTCAGAGAGGGACTTGCCTTGCTGTTCACAAACATTACACAGCAAAATTAAAGTCTGGAAACCAAGAATGTCATATTTCCCCAAAGCAACCACCCTTACATTTTTAACCTGACCTCAGGAAAACCCCAAACAGTCACTATGGGGTACAGCCCACTGTCACTATGGCTCTGTGCATTATCTACATCACGGGTCTCCAAACTTTATAAATGAAGGGCCAGTTTACTGTCCTTCAGACTTTAGGGGGGCCGGACTGTGGCCAGTGGTTGAAGAAAATGTCCTGGCATTAGTGGGAGTAAACAGTGTCTTGTCATTGATATTAACGGGAGATATAGTACCCCATCACTGGCATCAATGGGAGGAATAGTTTCCCATTGTTGATGTCAGTGGGAGGAATAGTGCCCCATCATTGGTGTTAGTAGGAGGAATAGTGCCCCATCACTGGTGTCAGTGGGAGGAATAGTGCCCCATCATTGGTGTCAGTGGGAGGAATAGTGTCCCATCATTGGTGTCAGTGGGAGGAATAGTGCCCCATCATTGGTGTCAGTGGGAGGAATAGTGCCCCATCATTGGTATCAGTGGGAGGAATAGTGCCCCATTATTGGTGTCAGTGGGAGGAATAGTTTCCCATTGTTGATGTCAGTGGGAGCAATAGTGCCCCATCATTGGTATCAGTGGGAGGAATAGTGCCCCTTTATTGGTATCAGTGGGAGGAATAGTGCCCCATCATTGATGCCAGTGGGAGGAATAGTGTCCCATCATTGGTGTCAGTAGGAGGAATAGTGCCCCATCATTGGTATCAGTGGAAGGAATAGTGCCCCATTATTGGTATCAGTGGGAGGAATAGTGTCCCATCATTGGTGCCAGTGGGAGGAATAGTGCCCCATCATTGGTGTCAGTAGGAGGAATGGTGTCCCATCATTGGTGCCAGTGGGAGGAATAGTGCCCCATCACTGGTGTCAGTAGGAGGAATAGTGTCCCATCATTGGTGTCAGTAGGAAGAATAGTGCCCCATCATTGGTGTCAGTGGGAGGAATAATGCCCCATTATTGGTGTCAGTGGAAGGAATAGTGCCCCATCATTGGTGTCAGTGGGAGGAATAATGCCCCATTATTGGTGTCAGTGGAAGGAATAGTGCCCCATTGTTGGTGTCAGTGGCGGGAACTATGCCCCACTGTTGCTCATGGTGGGGGGAATAATGTCCCAAGGGCCGGATAAAAACAAAGTGCCGCATTTTGCCCCCGGGCCGCAGTTTGGAGACCACTGATCTACATCATCCTAAATACTTTCAAAAGTAGTTGGTCCAAGTTCTGTTATAAAATTTATTGCCAAACGTTTGCAGACCCCAACTATTTTACCTACAACCTGTTGGACAGCCCATTCCTTTCCTATGAGCAATAATATAGGGTTTGCAATTATAACAGCTTCCACTCTTCTGGGAATGCTTTTTATGAATTTGGAGTGTGTCTGTAGGAATTTGGATTTGTTGAGGTCAGGTATGAATGTTAGATGAAAAGATCTGGGTTGAGGTCAGGTCTCTGCACAAGACATTCAAGTTCCTCCATGCCAAACTGGTCAAAATCTTGTCATGGTTTGACCAGTTTTGAGGGTGTGCGTGGGAATTTGTGCCCATTTGTGAGGTCAGGTATGATGTTGGATGAGAAGACCTGTACCACCATTCCCATTCATCCCAAAGGTGTTCAGTAGGGTTGAAGTCAGGGCTCTGTGAAGGCCACTCAATTTCCTCCACACCAAATTGGTCAAACCGTATCTTTATGGAGCTGTTCAGTAGGGTAGAGGTCAGGGCTCTGTGAGGGCCACTCATGTTCCTCCACACCAAACTGCTCTAACCATGTTTTTATGGAGCTATTCAGTAGGGTAGAGGTCAGGGCTCTGTCAGGATCACTCAAGTTCTTCCACTCCAGACTGGTCAAACCATGTCTTTAGGGAGCTGTTCAGTAGGGTAGAAGTCAGGGCTCTGTCAGGACCTTTCAAGTTCCTCCACTCCAGACTGGTCAAACCATATCTTTCTGGAGCTGTTCAGTAGGGTAGAAGTCAGGGCTATGTCAGGACCATTCAAGTTCCTCCACTCCAGACTGGTCAAACCATGTTTTTATGGAGCTGTTCAGTAGGGTAGAAGTCAGGGCTCTGTCAGAACCATTCAAGTTCCTTCACTCCAGACTGGTCAAACCAGGTCTTTATGGAGCTGTTCAGTAGGGTAGAGGTCAGGGCTCTGTGAAGGCCACTAAATTTCCTCCACATCAGGCTGGTCAAACTATGTCTTTATGGAGCTTGTCAGTAGGGTTGAGGCCAGGGATCTGTGAAGGCTACTCGAGTTCCTCCACACCAAACTGGTCAAACCAGGTTTTTATGGAGCTGTTCAGTAGGGTAGAAGTCAGGGCTCTGTGAGGGCCACTCAAGTTCCTCCACACCAGACTGGTCAAACTATGGATTAACTACAGCGCTGAGCATACTATTGGCGCTATATAAATCCTGTATAATAATAATAATGTCTTTATGGAGCTTGTCAGTAGGGTTGAGGTCAGGGATTTGTGCAGGCCACTCAAGTTCCTCCACATCAAACTGGTCAAACCATGTCTTTATGGAGCTGGCTTTGTACACAGAAGCACAGGTTATGCTGGAACAGAAAAGGGTCTTCTCCAAATTGTTACCACAGGGTTGGAACAGCACAGTTATCTACAGTGTTTTTGTATGATGTATCCTTCACTGGAAACACCAGAACCCAATCATTTGTAGTGGTGTCCACATACTGTTGATCATATCGTGTTCTTAACAGAATCTGTTAAAGGCAGAAGTTACAAATGGCTCTGGTGCATCTTTCCCTGAATTCCTCTCAACCCTTCCATGTGATTCTGATACATTAGAGTGACAGCCTTTGGGAACGGCTGCAGTTGCCTCAGTACAACACAGTTGCATGCTTACTTTGGGTTGGTCTCCAGAGGTAATGAAGTTTATTTATCAGAATTATTTTAAACATTTTGTTTTTAGGTACAAATAACTAGATGTGTAATATTGCTTCTCTTTAAATACTGACTCCGTTTTGTCATTAGAAAACACATATGACTTGATATGCTAACATGAAAACTGCAACATCCACCTGAAACATAATGCCTCTGGACAAGACGCTGAACCCGAGGAATTTAAGGTCCACTGGCTCCTGCTCTCCACACAATATGGCTTCAAATAACATGTTGGCACAGAGTATAAACATATCATATTTTGATGCTGAATAAACTATCTACAAAAAGGATGTAAACAAAAGCTGAGGCTTTCATGGCACCCATAAACAGCAGTTTTCCCCCAAAGTCCGAGGTTTCTTAGACGTCAGGACTCCTTATTGCTTGATACAGCAGTGAAATTAAAACTTTGCCTGAGCAATAATCTGCATTGTAAAAGTTCGCTCCGCTCCTCCACTAAAAAGTTGTGAAACTTTTCTTAAACAGTTTATATTGGGGATTTAAAACCCACATCCTCTGGGAATTCCGAAAGGATGTGGACTATGGAGGAAGCAGATGCTGACCTAGAAAGATGCAATATAAATTAATGATTTAATGAGAATGTCTGGAAGATTGTTTCCATATTTGTAGTTATTACATTTAGTGCTGTGTTTATTTTCTTTTTCTTGGAGTCAGCAGTTCAGAGCTTGAACCGCAGCTACCGTCCCTTCTACTTGCATGGCAAGTTACGTGGTCCTGCAGTGCAAATTGTCCTCAGTATAAAAAAAAAAATGTTGAGTCTATCGTTAGGTGGATCCACAGAATTCGCTGTGAACCGCCTTTACAACTTGTACTTCAAGTTATGACATGAGGTTGAGAAATTTGCTCTCTTCGGCCAATGTGGTCAGCATGGAGCTCATATCTCCGATTGCCATATTGCTCATCCCAACAGGGATGGAAGGGAAGGTCAATGAGTTTCTAGGAGTTGTGAGGCGAGATGAGTTTTGAGAGAGGCTCTGGAGAAGTCCTGGACTTAGAGTTCCCGACAAGAGGCTGGACTGATCCCCATCATCCATGATGGCATCAAAATCTATAGAAGGTGGAGGCTCTAGGCCTTGTGAGTCTACAGTACTGGTTACTTGGTTGACACCTGGAGATGGCATGGTGGAGACCTGCCTCATTGTAGTGTCCACTTCTGTGCTGAAATTGGCATTCTGCTCAAACATTTGTATTTGGCCAGAGTAATACAGTAAACCATCGTCCTTGCCATTCATGCAAGCAGTAGGTTCAGCTTCCTCATTGGTTCTTTTTGGGGTTGCCTCTGCTGTTTGTTGGCACGGGTTCTGCTCACTCGCTGACTGTGGGCTCCTCATGTAAGTTGGCTGATGCCCTGAGTGTATACTCCTCGGTCTGTTAGGAGGGTGAGGTGGAGGCCTTGGCTGAAGCATTACATTGCTTAATGGTTGTGTAGGCATGCTCATGTTGCTGTGTTGAGAAGGAAACAAATTCTGTTGGGTCTGGTTGGTGTAGGAATTTGTTCGGTGAAGGTTATCTTGATTTACATGGAAGTTATTTGAATAATTTTGAGTGTTTGCTCCATGCAGTATCTCGTGGTTGCCATTCTGTGCCATGTGTTGGTTACTCATGGAGTTTGTGATCTGTGGAGAGTGCATATGAAGCCCAGGTTTATTCAGCATGTTACTACAGGATGGTGGGAGCTGGTACTGACCTTCATTAACTGTCCTTGTGCTCATCATATGCTGAGCCTGGTTATAACCCAGTGGTTGGTTGAAATCGGAGTTGCTGTTTTGGCATGAATTTAGCTGTTGTTGCCTTTGCTGCATGTAGTTAAATCTTTGACCATTAACACTGCCATTTCTTGGCATCAGTTCTTGCTGTGTGACAGCCAAGTTACTTTGCCTTCCTTGGAACGGCTGCTGGTTGCAGTTCTGGTACTGACCAAAGTTCTGTTTCTGTGGTAAAACTGCCAAGTTCCCCTGTGTAAGTGGCAGTTTTGGCATATGGGTCGCAACATCTACAGTACCCGAGCTGACTTCATTCCATTGTACGGGCATGCTATTTTTCTCCATGTTGGAAGAGCCCTGAGTATCCCCAATCATTGGATAGTTTGTATGCGTGTCCACTCTAGACATCCTACACTGTGCCTGCGTTGACTGGTTGTAATTCTTTATACTGCTTTGGAAATTTGAAGGTTGGCTATTAAAATCAGAAGAGAGGTTACTGTTTTGGGATTTAATGTACTGTACAACATCATCTGGCAATACCAGGTCATCCTCCCCTCCTGGAATGTCTATGTCTGCTGAGATGGCTTCCATGATGACGTTCTCACTGATGCTGGGAGGCCGCGGAGAATACACGTGTCTGTGCAGGCTTCCATCTGAGCGTGTGTACTGCGGAACGGCAGCATTTCGTCTGTCCATCATTGGTGGAGGATGCAGTGTGTTCATACTGTTCATGCTGTGAAAACGTTGGACCCTTGGCAAATGCTGGGTGTCAATTCCTGCGGTTGTCCTCACTGGGTCACTGGCCCGTCTTGTGTTGTTTCCATGAACATCGTGCGGATACATTGGCATTGGACCATTACCGGTACCATCACTGCATCGTCTTGGGCCTGGGTGTTGTCTGAAGGAAGGCAAGGACAGTTCTGGCCCATCCAGAAGTGACATCTTGTTTCTCAAGCTCATTTTCTCCATATTGGGCAGAGGTGTCGGTGGAGGGCCACCTGTTGCCGCGGCATATTTGGCCTTCAAACGATATTGCTGAGCGGGAGTGAGGTTTAAAAAAGTTGGCAAGCCATTGTGTTGGCTGGCATCGCTAGACCTTCTTGATGCATCTGTAGATATGGGATCATAGGAGTCTGCAGAGCTGCCGTTGTGTTGTCGTCCCCCAAACTGCGATGCCTCGCTGGACCGGCGGCTGGAGAAATACGGGGAGATCCCTGAGGAGCGGCGGCTGGTGTACGCAGAGCTTATGGTGCTTGTGGCGCTGTCGCGCCTCTCGTTGAGCTGGTTCAGCATGGTGATGTCATTAAGGGTCAAGTCTGAGATTCTTGGGTTGGTCATCACACCGCTTGGGACACCAGTGTTATCAAGCAAAGAGCCTGAAAAAAAGAAAAAGACCAAATTAGCCTACTAGAAAGTCAGATTAAAAATTAGTAAGACAAGAAAGCAAGAATGTAAACTTTGATGTCACTAAAATTCTGTACAGTTTACTTAGAACCCAAAAAAGAAAAGGTTGGATTATGTGAAGGAGCTACTTATAACATTTACATGGTTGTGCGTAGAAGTTCTATAACCTTTACATCGAGGGGGTTTCATATTTCTGGAAGTATGTTGAACATCTTGGCGTTCAGACAATGTTGGCGATCCAACTCAAGCCAAAAATTTTTTTTTTTGAGTTTGTAAAGAGGGTAGAACGTTTATAACCTCGTTCAACACCTTATTGCTGCCCAATTGCCATTGGCACAATTTACTCTCACTTCCTGTTCCGGTGACATGCTATCACATGGACAGCAACCAACTGGAATCCTCTTTGATGGTGCCATAGACAGCAACAAAAGCATATTTATTAAGTTGAGTAGGGAAGGGTAGGTTTTTATGGCCCTCTATATCTTCCTGTACCATTGACACTTGCACTCTCATTTCTTGCTCTGGTGTCATTGGCGCAAGAGGTGAGTAGACCTCCCCAACCAGGACACAGAAAGGAGGGCTTGCAGGGGGACCCGAGAAGAGGAAGATCCAAGATGCTCTGTGCAAAACCACTGCACAGACCAGGTAAGTATAGACATGTTTGTTATTTTGCAAAAATAATAAAAAAAAAGAACCTTTAAAATTGCTTTAAAAGACACAAAGTTGGGCGTCCTTCAAAGTATCCATCCCAGTCCAGGGGCAGACTGACCATTTGAGCACTCGGGCGTTGCCCGAGGGCCCGGGGTCAGTAGGGGGCCCAATGAAATGCCCCTGGTACCTTTTTATAGGCTTTTTTGGGTGTGCTTTGAGTGTCGGCAAAGACACAGGGGTCCCTTGATCCCCTATTGCCCGGGGGCCCCATGAGCGATCAGTCCGCCCC
Organism: Staurois parvus; assembly: GCF_062004578.1. Classification (NCBI taxonomy): domain Eukaryota; kingdom Metazoa; phylum Chordata; class Amphibia; order Anura; family Ranidae; genus Staurois; species Staurois parvus. Next base: position 720,399 of record NW_028318043.1, on the reverse strand, counting down.
TATCCCAGTTATATACCTTTCATATCATGCAGAGGGGCATGTATAAACGACTAGACCTAATATGGAAAATGGTATAAAAGCTATTGATCCTAGTCATAAGTATAGATTGGGGTGGTTGCCACCTATCTGTACAGCTTGTTGGCTGAATTCGATGGAGGGACACATCGGATACCTTCAGCTGCCATTGTGTTCTTGCTGGCTGTCCATTGTGTCCCTGTGCCATTAAGGAGGAATGGTCTTCCTCCAGGCAAACCTGCCCTTATTTAGCCACTGCTATATATACTCCAAATTGGAGACTCTCATAACTATAGATTTAGGACCACAGTATAAAGAGGAGCCTTGGCGTAGACACTGGCATCCACATATATTTGCAAATGTTTGCAACTAAAACCTCTGTTCTAACACAAACTGTTAGAAAGGGCCATGGTTTGGTCTGCAGGCTAGCTGCTAAGTGTGCTGGAGTTGGGCTTCTTTGTGACTAGAACAGCCTTCGCTCCTCTAGGATTGCTTTCCAGAAGATTTTAAGTGTGTCTGCAGGAATGTGAGGTCAAGTAATGACGTTGGGCAAGATGACCTGGCTGGTGGTTGGTGTACAAATGCATCCCTAAGGTCTTCAGTAGTGTTGAGGTCAGGGCTCTGTGAAGGCCACCTGAGTTCTGCAACAACAAACTGGTCTTTATGAAGCTGGCTTTGTGGCATAGTCATGCTGGAACAGAAAAGGACCTTCTCGAAACTGTTGAGCTTGTTGGACATTCTATTCCAAAAATACCATGGCCATTAATAAGGAGTTGACATCATTTTGTGGCTATACCAACCTCCACTCTTCTGGGAAGACTTTTCACAAGATCTTGGAGGTGTCTTGGAGGTGAGATCAAGTACTGCTATTGGATAAGAAGACCTAGATCACCATTGGCATTCCAATTTATCCCAAAGGTGTTCAGTAGGGTTGAGGTAGGAGCTTCATAAAGACCTCTCAAGTTCCTTCACACCAAACTGGTCAAACCATGTCTTTATTGAGTTGGCTTTGTACACGAACACACCAAATTGTTGCTACATGGTTGGAACAGCACAGTCATCTACAATGTCTTTCATGTGGTACCAAATTTGAATGGGGGTGTTCATATATGTTTGGCCGTATAGTGTATCTGACAGTCCTTGAACTAGCGTCTGCACTTCTGATTTGTGGCACATTTTTTTTTAATAAAAAGGACACAAAGATTGAGCACTGGTCACATAAAGACTTCCTACCAAGCTGGTGAGCCTTTTTGTAAGAAAACGGGTACCTCTGGGTGTCTAGATGTTTCTGTGAATATGGGGACAGAATGTAAGTTCTCTGTATACTGAAACTCCTCTGCTGATAGGCCTTTTAGGTGGCCATTTGTGGTTACAACCCTTTCTTTCCTGACACTTACCATTTCCAGATATGGCTGGAAGTTTGGTGTTCCTGGCAGGTGGAGCTGAGTTCATGAATGAACACGATTCCTTCAACGTCTTCAGTTTCTCTTTCTTGAGCTGTTCCAGTCTCTGCACCGTCGTGCCGCCTTGTCTCCTAAGCTGCAAGCCGACCATCGATGTACCGGACGTGACTGTGGAATCCACCACTGGGCCGGTGTCCTCCAAGCCAAAGAGGTCACCCAGGCCCCCCTCTCCATGCAGGCTCAACTCTACTCCGCTGTCAGTGTTGTTGGCGTTGCCAAGTGGAGATGGTTCACTACTGCATGACGACTGACCACCAGGGCTGGGCTGCATCTACAAGACAGAATGTGAATGGTTAAGTTGGTGAATGCAGGAAATAACCGGAGATTTAAAACTCAACTCCAAAACTTTAAGGAAGTGCTAGAACCTCTTTTAGGTATTGCGGTCTATGACCTTGTTGAGGAGATTTTGCCACACTTCCCGTCAGGATAGGATGTGAAGAGGAATATTTCCGACGCACACACATTTTTAGAAGGGTGGAGAAGGGTTAGAACTTCTAATAATATTTTTTTATTGCTGTATTTGCCTACCTGTTTCAGTGACAACTGAACCCTACACCATTTCTTGTATCCCGAAAATAAAATGGTTGGAGCTACGCACAGAAAACCACTACAGAACAAGAATGGACCCTAGTTTATTATAACTCAACCCCCAGGGAAAAAAAAAAAACCTTTATAGCTTGTTTTGTATAGGGCAGGGGACTCCAAACTTTACCAACAAACGGCTAGTTTACTGTCTTTCAGACTTTTGGGGGGCTGGATTGTGGTCAGTGGGGGTAGAAAATATCCCAGCATCAGTAAACAATGCCTCAGATGTGGTGTTCAGTAGCATAGTGCCTGTGGTTAGTAGTAGGAGGAATAGTGCCCCATGATTGGTGTCAGTGGGAGAAATAGTGCCCCATCATTGGTGTCAGTGGGAGGAATAGTGCCCCATCATTGGTGTCAGTGGGAGGAATAGTGCCCCATCATTGGTATCAGTGGGAGGAATAGTGCCCCATGATTGGTATCAGTGAGAGGAATAGTGCCCCATCATTAGTGTCAGTGGGAGGAATAGTGCCCCATCATTGGTGTCAGTGGGAGGAATAGTGCCCCATCATTGATTTTGCTGGGAGGAATAGTGCCCCATCTTAATATTAGAGGGGGGAATGGTGCCTCAAATCAGTGGGAGGGATAGTGCCCCATCATTGGTGTCAGTGGGAGGAATAGTGCCCCATCATTGGTATAAGTGGGAGGAATATTGCCCCCTCATTGGTATCAGTGGGAGGAATAGTGTCCCATCATTGGTGTCAGTGGGAGGAATAGTGTCCCATCATTGGTGTCAGTGGGAGGAATAGTGCCTCATCATTGGTATCAGTGGGAGGAATAGTGTCCCATCATTGGTGTCAGTGGGAGGAATAGTGCCCCATCATTGGTATCAGAGGGAGGAATAGTGCCCCATCATTGGTATCAGTGGGAGGAATAGTGTCCCATCATTGGTGTCAGTGGGAGGAATAGTGCCTCATCATTGGTATCAGTGGGAGGAATAGTGTCCCATCATTGGTGTCAGTGGGAGGAATAGTGCCCCATCATTGGTATCAGAGGGAGGAATAGTGCCCCATCATTGGTATCAGAGGGAGGAATAGTGCCCCATCATTGGTGTCAGTGGGAGGAATAGTGACCCATCATTGGTATCAGCGGGAGGAATGGTGCCCCATTATTGGTATCAGCGGGAGGAATAGTGCCCCATCATTGGTGTCAGTGGGAGGAATAGTGTCCCATCATTGGTGTCCGTGGGAGGAATAGTGCCCCATCATTGGTATCAGTGGGAGGAATAGTGCCCCATCATTGGTATCAGTGGGAGGAATAGTGTCCCATCATTGGTGTCAGTGGGAGGAATAGTGCCCCATCTTAATATTAGAGGGGGGAATGGTGCCTCAAATCAGGAGGAGGAATAGTGCCAATGGCCAGATTAAGTGTGCACATATGTGCACAGCCAACACGTTTCGGGGGTCAAAGAAATTCTCAAAAATATGTCTTAGTTTGCTGGTGCAGACACTGCTGGTCAGGAATCCTACTCCAACAATCAGCCCCCCTGCACAGATTCAAGCAGGAAAGCCTTTCTTTGAGTCCATTCAAGGTTCTCATTTTTAACTGAAACCCTGATGAAGGGTTTGACCCCCGAAACGCATTGGTTGTCTTTTAACATAAGATTATTAAATAAATTTGGACTCTTATTATTTGGTCTGGCGCTCCTTCCATATGTGCACACGTTTTCCTGGTAACCTGCTGGAGTACCCACAGTAGGGTGGCCTTTCCTATTGTGAGTGGCCTAGCCTGAGCCCCTGAGCTCTTCAAGTGTTTTTTTCCCCTCCTACCACCTTGCTTAGACTCATATCAAAGTCCCAACGCCTCTTGGATGCCCTTTTTTTCATTGGAATGGCCAGATTAAGATTGGTAGAAGCCATATCCAGCCCTTGGGTTGCAGTTTGAAGACCACTGGTGTAGGGGAAAAGAGGGAGTTTTACTTACCTGATCCTCCGCTTCCCCAACAGATTGTACACTCCCATGCTCTGGTGGTGTACTGTCTTCAGTGTCATCACGTCCAATGCAAGGCTATGGACCCTGCTTTGGTTTTGATGGCATAAGGACCCTAGACTGCCGGAGAATGGGGGGAGAAGAGGCTGGGGGATACTGGGGAGGAGTAGAGGATTGGGTAAGTAAATCTTTATTTTTTGATCCCCTAGTCCAAAACAATCCATTTACCCTTTGCCATTCAGGCACAGCCCCAGTGCAACGGATCATATTTTTGTTTGTTGGACTTAGAATTTAAACAAAACAAGTTTTATCCGTGTGACACAGACATATTTTATTTTGATGGTGTCAAGGTTGTCTAGGAAGACTTGACAGGCGGTACTGACTGTCAAACGTAGCATGCAGCTGTAGTGACAATGTATACTTAGCCGAGCTGCGCCATGTTATGTAGGCGGGCAGTTAGGGGTGGTAAAAACATGAATCGACTGGCTGTTTTTGGCTGTCCACCCATGTGAAAGCAGCCTTAAATGTACCTGATAGAATGTAAGCGTTCATCCCTAAAAGTTCCACTCCAAAAAGATAGAAAGTGCCTCTTCTGGGATCCAACAGGTTACACGGTGTCCACCTCTGCAGAGTCAGGCTTGGGAAGTTATTTACCATTTTTTGCATCCTCAATGGATTTGCAGAGAGGATTGTGTGAGTATCTACTGTAGGAAGTGAAGCCAAGGCTTGACTCATGGAGGTTCCGGGGAAGGACTGTAGGACACGGAGATCCAACAAGTTACAGGGTGTCCACCTCTGCAGAGTCAGGCTTGGGGAGTTATTTACCTTTTTTTGCATCCTCAATGGATCCTCAATGGATTCTCGGAGAGGATTGTGTGAGTATATACTGTAGGAAGTGAAGCCAAGGCTTGACTGTAGGACGCGGAGATCCAACAAGTTACAGGGTGTCACCGCTGCAGAGTCATGCTTGGGGAGATATTTACCTTTTTTTGCATCCTCAATGGATACTCAATGGATGCTCAGAGAGGAGTGTGTGAGTATCTACTGTAGGAAGTGAAGCCAAGACTTGACTCATGGAGGTTCCGGGGAAGGACTGTAGGACACGGAGATCCAACAAGCTACATGGTGTCCACCTCTGCAGAGTCAGGCTTGGGGAGTTATTTACCTTTTTTTGCATCCTCAATGGATTCTCGGAGAGGAGTGTGTGAGTATCTACTGTAGACAGTGAAGCCAAGGCTTGACTGTAGGACGCAGAGATCCAACAAGTTACATGGTGTCCACCTCTGCAGGGTCAGGCTTGGGGAGTTATTTACTTTTTTTTGCATTCTCAATGGATCCTCAATGGATTCTCAGAGAGGATTGTGTGAGTATCTACTGTAGGAAGTGAAGCCAAGGGTTGACTGTAGGACGCGGAGATCCAACAAGTTACAGGGTGTCCACCTCTGCAGAGTGAGGCTTGGGGAGATATTTACCTTTTTTTTGCATCCTCAATGGATCCTCAATGGATTCTCAGAGAGGATTGTGTGAGTATCTACTGTAGGAAGTGAAGCCAAGGCTTGACTGTAGGACGCGGAGATCCAACAAGTTACAGGGTGTCCACCTCTGCAGAGTCAGGCTTGGGGAGATATTTACCTTTTTTTTTGCATCCTCAATGGATCCTCAATGGATTCTCAGAGAGGATCGTGTGAGTATCTACTGTAGGAAGTGAAGCCAAGGCTTGACTCATGGAGGTTCTGGGGAAGGACTGTAGGATGTGGAGATCCAACAAGTTACATGGTGTCCACCTCTGCAGAGTCAGGCTTGGGGAGTTATATACTTTTTTTTGCATCCTCAATGGATTACCAATGGATTCTCAGAGAGGATTGTGTGAGTATCTACTGTAGACAGTGAAGCCAAGGCTTGACTGTAGGGCGCAGAGATCCAACAAGTTACATGGTGTCCATCTCTGTAGAGTCAGGCTTGAGGAATTATTTACCTTTTTTTGCATCCTCAATGGATCTTCAATGGATTCTCGGAGAGGATTGTGTGAGTATCTACTGTAGGAAGTGAAGCCAAGGTTTGACTCATGGAGGTTCCAGGGAAGGACTGTAGGATGTGGAGAACCAACAAGTTACAGGGCGTCCACCTCTGCAGAGTCAGGCTTGGGGAGTTATTTACCTTTTTTTGGATCCTCAGTGGATTCTCAGAGAGGATTGTGTGAGTATCTACTGTAGACAGTGAAGCCAAGGCTTGACTGTAGGACACAGACATCCAACAAGTTACATGGTGTCCACCTCTGCAGAGTGAGGCTTGGGGAGTTATTTACCTTTTTTTGCATCCTCAGTGGATTCTCGGAGAGGATCGTGCAAGTATCTACTGTGAAACCAAGGCTTGACTCATGGAGGGGCCGGGGAAGGACTGTAGGACGCAGAGATCGCTCCGATGTGGATGTTCCCAGAAACGCTAAGTGAACTTAGTTCCAATATTTCGGTGACACCATGGGGTATATTTACTAAAACTGGAGAGTGCAAAATCTGGTGCAGCTCTGCATAGAAACCAATCAGCTTCTAGATTCTATTGCCAAAGCTTCATTGAAAAAGCTGAAGTAAGAAGCTGATTGGCTCCCATGCACAGCTGCGCCAGATTCCGAAGTCTCCAATTTTAGTAAATCCCCCCCAATGTGATTTGTTGGATCCCAGAAGACATACTTTGTGTCTTTTTGGAGCAGAACTATTGGTGGGGATAAGACGCGCTGACATCCTGTAGGTTTAGCAACAAGAACCAGACAGAAGTCCTCCGACAAAGAGAATATTAGTCATGCAATACACAGAGAAGACCGTTCTCACCTTGATAAGGTCTGTCCTTTGGAAAGTGTTAGAAAGGCAAAAAGACAGACATGCGGTTAGTGAAGAAATAAAAGTGCAAAAGTCAAATGAATGAACATTACAGGCAGACAGACTACAGGCCGTGAATGCTATGAGGTCCGGGTAGGCAGCAGACGAACGATTCTTCTCCTTAGCAGGGTGGTCGCTCCTAGAATGTCCAATGATAACCTCTGCTGAGCGAATCTTTTTATATTTACTGCAGATACTCACATGGACTAGCAGCAGGCTGGATGGTGAGAAAATCAAATCCTCAGTAAAACAGCTTACTTCTATCCACTGAAGACTGAGGTCCCGGTCAGGGCTGCTGTTAGAAACCACGGGGCCCCATACAGCCAAACTGACAGGCCCCCCCCCCCAAGAAAACAAAGTTTACTAGACTTCAGTTGTGAATGAACACAGTGAGTGATTGTTACCGATCACTCATTGTGTTCATTCAGGAAAGGCCGAGGCTGGTAAATGTGAGGGAAGCGGACAGCACTGCAGGGCTAGGGGGGCACATAGGGGGGCCTGGACAGCAGAGGGAAATGCATGGTGATTGGTGAGGCGGGGGGGGGCAATTACTGGAACCGATCCCCTGGATGGCTCTCTCTGCAGCAACTCGGTACCGATCACTCATTGTGTTCATTCCGGAAAGGAAGAGGCTGGTAAATGTGAGGAAGGAGGGAAGCCAACAGCACTGTGGGGCTAGGGAGGCCTGGGCAGCAGAGTGAAATGCATGGTGATTGGTGAGGTGGGGGGGGCGGGGCAATTACTGGAACCGATCCCCTGGATGGCTCTCTCTGCAGTAACTCGGTATCGATCACTCATTGTGTTCATTCAGGAAAGGAAGAGGCTGGTAAATGTGAGGAGGGAAGCTGACAACACTGCAGGGTTAGGGGGGCACATAGGGGGGCCTGGGCAGCAGAGGAAATGCATGGTGATTGGTGAGGCGGGGGGGGGCATTACTGGAACCGATCCCCTGGATGGCTCTCTCTGCAGCAACTCGGTACCAATCACTCATTGTGTTCATTCTGGAAAGGAAGAGGCTGGTAAATGTGAGGAAGGAGGGAAGCCGACAGCACTGCGGGGCTAGGGAGACCTGGGCAGCAGAGGGAAATGCATGGTGATTGGTGAGGTGGGGGGGGGGCAATTACTGGAACCGATCCCCTGGATGGCTCTCTCTGCAGTAACTCGGTATTGATCACTCATTGAGTTCAGTCAGGAAAGGAAGAGGCTGGTAAATGTGAGGAGAGAAGCCGACAGCCCTGCGGGGCTAGGGGGGCCTGGGAAAATGCATGGTGATTGGTGATGTGGGGGGGGGGGAATTACTGGAACCGATCCCCTGGATGGCTCTCTCTGCAGCAACTGAAAGCCAGGTTTCAGCTGCTGCAGAGAAAGCCATACATGTTCCAGCAATCCCCCCCTCCCATCATGGTGATCACCCTCCCTGCCCACATCTGATTCACCCAGCTGCCTGTGCCCCCCTGCTGGCCTGGGCCCCGTACAGGAGGACCGGTGGTACCCCCATATCCACAGCCCTGGCTACAAGCGGCACTGACAGTCATCTTCCTGCAGTCCCCAGAGACCACATAGGATTTGGTCGCCGCCTGACATGTCAGGGAAGAACATTTTTACTGCCGACATCTATTTCCATACTACACGACCGTGTTCATGGAACATCATATGTAACATTTGTGGGACATCCGCAGAGCTGATATTCGGAGTAAACGATTTGCGGTCCCGGCATGGATGTGTCCCCATCATTATGTAGGGAGCTATTAATGCCGAGATGAAACATCAACGGCGTTTCTGCGGCGGAGGACCGTGGATGACGAGTCAGCACTAAGCAAGGAGTTAATTTGCTGACAAATCACCCCTCCGGCACCGCTCAGTCCCGCTGCTTAATGTGCAGAGAAGTTAATGCCGACATTAGCGTTCCTTTCCCCGATATCCCCCCCCTATGTACTAAACTTTACAGCACAGGGCAGTGCGGGCCGTAAATACACATTTCAGGAGGATCGCCGCTGACGGCTTTACAGGCTGCAGTTTGCAGAAATGGGTTTAACTTGTCACAGTCCTGAGGATCGGGATGTATATATGATCCGGTATATGTGTGCTATATACTGAGGACTGCACCTCCTCACCAGGAATGTAGAAAGATTAGTTCACAGGTACAGGGCCGCACCTAGCCAATCCGATCAGGTGGGGGGGGGGGGCGGAAAAACAATTCAGGGGGCACAATGTCAACACTGTGTGCGAGTCACTGACTGACTGTCACCACCTGGGAACCACTATTATGTATTAGGTGGTCATTAGATCAGGGTGGTTAAACAAAACCTGTGTCCTATTAGAGTCCCCCTTTCATCAGGCGTCCCCATCAGAGTGCCCCCTTACATCAGGATCCCTATCAGAGTACCCTCTTTCATCAAGTGTCCCAATCTAAGTGCCCCTTATATCAGGTGTGCCCATCTGAGTGTCCCCTTGCACTGGGTCTCCTCATCAGAGTGCTCCGAACACCAGGTGTGCCCATCTGAGTGCCCTCTTACATCAGAGTGCCCCCTTATATCAGGATCCCCATCAGAGTGCCTCTTACATCAGGGCCTCCATAAGACTGCCCCCCTTACATCAGATGTCCCCATCAAGAGTGCCCCCTTACATCAGGATCCCCATCAGAGTGCCCTCCTTACATTAGGTGTCCTCATCAGAGTGCCCCCTTACATCAGGATCCCCATCAAAGTGCCCCCTTACATCAGGTGTCCCCTTAAGAGTGCTTCATTATATTAGGTGTCCCCATAAGAGTGCCCCATTACATCAGTTGTCCCCATCAGAGTTCCCCCTTACATCAGGATCCCCATCAGAGTGTCCCCTCCCCATCAGAGTGCCCCCTTACATCAGGATCCCCATCAGAGTTCCCCCTTACATCAGGATCCCCATCAGAGTGTCCCCTCCCCATCAGAGTGTCCCCTTACATCGGGATCCCCATCAGAGTTCCCCCTTACATCAGGATCCCCATCAGAGTGTCCCCTCCCCATCAGAGTGTCCCCTTACATCGGGATCCCCATCAGAGTTCCCCCTTACATCAGGATCCCCATCAGAGTGTCCCCTCCCCATCAGAGTGTCCCCTTACATCAGGATCCCCATCAGAGTTCCCCCTTACATCAGGATCCCCATCAGAGTATCCCCTTACATCAGGTGTCCCCTCCCCATCAGAGTGTCCCCTTACATCAGGATCCCCATCAGAGTTCCCCCTTACATCAGGACCCCCATCAGAGTGCCCTCCTTACATTAGGTGTCCTCATCAGAGTGCCCCACTTACATCAGGATCCCCATAAGAGTTCCCCCTTACATCAGGTGTCCCCATAAGAGTGCTCCATTATATTAGGTGTCCCCATAAGAGTGACCCATTACATTAGGTGTCCTCATCAGAGTACCCCCTTACATCAGGATCCCCATCAGAGTGCCCCCTTACATCAGGTGCCCCCATCAGACTGCCCCCTTACATCAGGATCTCCATCAGAGTGTCCTCCTTACAGTTGGTGTTCCCATCAGAGTGCTACCTTAAATCAGGATTCCCATCAGAGTGTCCCCTTACATCAGGTGTCCCCTCCCCATCAGAGTGTTCCCTTACATCAGGATCCCCATCAGAGTTTCCCCTTACATCAGGATCCCCATCAGAGTGCCCTCCTTACAATTGGTGTTCCCATCAGAGTGCCCGCTTACATCAGGGTACCGATAAGAGTCCCCCCCCTTAACATCAGGTGTCCCCATCATAGTGCCACCTTACCTCAGGATCCCCATCAGAGTGCCCCCTTACATCAGGATCCCCATCAGAGTGCCCCCTTACATCAGGATCCAAATCAGAGTGCCCCCTTACATTAGCATTCCCAATAGAGCCCCTCCTTAAATCAATAGTACTCAGAGTGTCCCATTACATATGATTAGTTACCCCATCAGAGTGCCCCCTTACATTACATGTTCCCATCAGAGTGCCCCCTTACATCAACTGGCTCATGAATCAGTGGATGTGCTCTCAGAGACCTGGGGAGGGCACAAATAAAATCTTGGGGGGTGTAGCCTACCCTATCAACCCCCTAGATCTGGCCCTGAACAATAATAGTTGGAGATATCAAATGATCACACTAGCTGTGTATTCAGAGCCTTTGGCCTTTATAGACCGGATACATCCTAAATATAGAGCCATTCATCCAACTGTACACTTTACAGCACCACTGGTGGAGGACTCTTTCAACCCTTTTGATCTTCTCTCGATACCCTTAAGCCCCTTTGACACAAGCAGCAAGGAGGTGGTAAAAACAGGTGGCTGAATATGGGTTTACTGCCCCATGACCACCCACCTAAAACATAACTCAAAGCCGGAAGGGGGTACTGCAAGGTAATGCAGCTTGTTGAGCTGATAGGCGGCAACACCGTTCAAACTCACCTATTCAAACCAAATTAAACCTTGCCAATACCACCAGCCAAATACTGGCCAGTGAAAACAAAACTCTGAACGTACTTTTACCTGTGATTGGCCGGTCAGTGATATGATCTTCTCCATCCAGATCAATAATACAACCTTCAGTCCCTCCCCTCATGCCGGGGTACAAGGTGTAATCCTGGACTCCCATCTGTCCTTTCAGCCCCAAATCCAATCACTGTCTAAATCTTGTAGACTTCACCTCCGCAACATCTCCAACCTCTGCAACATCTCCAACCTCTGCAACATCTCCAACCTCTGCAACATCTCCAACCTCCGCAACATCTCCAACCTCCGCAACATCTCCAATCTCCGCAACATCTCCAACCTCCGCAACATCTCCAACCTCCGCAACATCTCCAACCTCCGCAACATCTCCAACCTCCGCAACATCTCCAACCCCTGCAGCATCTCCAACCTCCGCAACATCTCCAAGATACGCCTGTTCTTAACCACCGAAACCACCAAGCAACTTATTCCCTCCCTGGTTATCTCTCGCCTTGACTATTGTAACTCCCTCCTCATTGGCTGGCCTCATCACCGGCTATCCCGTCTTCAGTCTATCATGAATGCTGCTGCCAGGCTCATCCACCTTACTAATCGTTCTGTATCTGTCACCCCTCTCTGCCAATCCCTCCACTGGCCTCCACTCAGTGTCCTCCACCCCTCTCTGCCAATCCCTCCACTGGTCTCCACTCAATGTCCTCCACCCCTCTCTACCAATCCCTCCACTGGCCTCCATCCCTCTCTATCAATCACTCCACTGTACTCCATCGCTCTCTGCCAATCCCTCCATTGGCTTCCATTCAGTGTCCTCCACCCCTCTCTGGCAATCCCTCCACTGGTTTCCACTCAATGTCCTCCAACTCTCTCTACCAATCCCTCTACTGGTCTCCAACTCAGTGTCCTCCACCCCTCTCTACCAATCCCTCCATTGGCTTCCATTCAGTGTCCTCCACCCCTCTTTGCCAATCCCTCCACTGGCATCCATCCCTCTCTACAAATCACTCCACTGTACTCCATCCCTCTCTGCCAATCCCTCCACTGGTCTCCAACTCAGTGTCCTCCACCCCTCTCTACCAATCCCTCCATTGGCCTCCATTCAGTATCCTCCATTCCTCTCTGCCAATCCCTCCACTGGCCTTTCATTCTGCCAATCCCTCCACTGGCCTCCTTTCAGTATCCTCCACCCCTCTCTGCCAATCCCTCCACTGGCCCCCACTCAGTGTCCTCCACCCCTCTCAGCCAATCCCGCAACTGACCTTCACTCAGTGTCCACCATCCCTCTCTTCCAATCCCTCCACTGGCCCCAATTCAGTGTCCTCCACCCCTCTCAGCCAATCTCTCCACTGGCCTTCCCATTGCCCAATGAATACAATTCAAAACATCAACAATAATATACAACATCTCCGCCCCAAATTACATCACCAATCTTGTTTCCAAATATCACCCAAACCGTCCTCTTTGCTCCTCGCACGACCTCCTGCTCTCCAGCTCCCTCATCCCCTCCTCCCATGCTTGCCTCCAGGACTTCTCCAGAGCTTCCCCCATCCTCTGGAACTCTCTACCCCAATTTATCAGACTATCGCCTACTCTGCCCACTATCGCGGTCTCTGAAAACCTATCTCTTCAGGGAAGCCTATGCTGCCCTCAGCTAAAAATGGAATCTTCTATTCCTCCTACCAGCCCATCCCCTGCAGTTACTACCTTTTGTACCACCAGCCCCCCCCCCCTCCTAGATTGTAAGCTCCCAGGATCAGGCCCTCCTATCCCTCTTGTACTGAACTGTATTGTTGCTGTATTGTCTCCCGTTATATTGTAAAGCGCTGAGCAAACTGTTGGCGCCATAAATCCTGAATAATAATAATAATGATACGAACAAAGCTGAGCTACGTACCATGCTATCCTCGGTCTTGATTGTCCTGGTATGGAAGGAGTCCTCCCGGCCTCTAGGGGCGTTGTTTGTCTCTGTGTGTTCTGTGGCCAGCCTATTACCGCCTTCGCTGTCCCCGTTCTCCCTCGGCGCCGGTTTCGGGAGGACGTCGTTGCGCTGTTTCTTTGTAATGTGGGCCTCGGGCCCGTGGACGGTCTTCACGTGCTTCCTCAGGGAACTGGGGTCCGTGTACCGCTTTGTGCAGCCCGGGATCTTACAAATATACGGTTTCTAGAAAAAAAATATGGAGAGAAAATGAGCGGAAAACCGCCAAAGTATAAAAACGGTTTAAGATGTCAGAATTATCATCTTTCACTGATCGAATAATCAACTTGTATAAACTGAGTGAGCCGGAACAAAGTTCAGAGAGCCCAAAAATACTTTCAAAACTTTAGTGGACTCCACTGGGGGGTCCAGCAAGACCCCACAGTTGCTGGTGAGCTACCTCTGGGACCGTGGACCATCCATTGAATTACAACAAAGGCCCCTTTCACATTCCATATGTCCGTCTATGGATAATTGGTGTCAGTGGGAGGAATAGTGTTCCATCATTGGTGTCAGTGGGAGAAATAGTGTCCCATCATTGGTGTCAGTGGGAGGAATAGTGCCCCATCATTGGTATCAGTGGGAGGAATAGTGTCCCATCATTGGTGTCAGTGGGAGGAATAGTGCCCCATCATTGGTGTCAGTGGGAGGAATAGTGCGCCATCATTGGTATCAGTGGGAGGAATAGTGTCCCATCATTGGTGTCAGTGGGAGGAATAGTGCCCCATCATTGGTGTCAGTGGGAGGAATGGTGCCCAATCAGTGTCAGTGGGAGGAATAGTGCCCCATCATTGGTGTCAGTGGGAGGAATAGTGCCCCATCATTGGTGGCAGTGGGAGGAATAGTGTCCCATCATTGGTGTCAGTGGGAGAAATAGTGCGCCATCATTGGTATCAGTGGGAGGAATAGTGCCCCATCATTGGTGTCAGTGGGAGGAATAGTGCCCCATCATTGGTGTCAGTGGGAGGAATAGTGCCCCATCATTGGTGTCAGTGGGAGGAATAGTGCCCCATCATTGGTGTCAGTGGGAGGAATAGTGTCCCACCATTGGTGTCAGTGGGAGGAATAGTGCCCCATCATTGGTGTCAGTGGGAGGAATGGTGCCCAATCAGTGTCAGTGGGAGGAATAGTGCCCCATCATTGGTGTCAGTGGGAGGAATAGTGCCCCATCATTGGTGTCAGTGGGAGGAATAGTGCCCATTCATTGGTGTCAGTGGGAGGAATAGTGCCCATTCATTGGTGTCAGTGGGAGGAATGATGCCCCATCATTGGTGTCAGTGGGAGGAATAGTGCCCCATCATTGGTATCAGTGGGAGGAATAGTGCTCCATCATTGGTATCAGTGGGAGGAATAGTGCCCCATCATTGGTATCAGTGGGAGGAATGGTGCCCCATCATTGGTGTCAGTGGGAGGAATAGTGCCCCATCATTGGTATCAGTGGGAAGAATAGTGCCCCATCATTGGTATCAGTGGGAGGAATGGTGCCCCATCATTGGTGTCAGTGGGAGGAATGGTGCCCCATCATTGGTGTCAGTGGGAGGAATAGTGTCCCACCATTGGTGTCAGTGGGAGGAATAGTGCCCCATCATTGGTGTCAGTGGGAGGAATAGTGCTCCAATCATTGGTGTCAGTGGGAGGAATAGTGTCCCATCATTGGTGTCAGTGGAAGGAATAGTGCCCCATCATTGGTATTAGTGGGGGGAATAGTGCTCCAATCATTGGTGTCAGTGGGAGGAATACTGTCCCATCATTGGTGTCAGTGGGAGGAATAGTGCCCCATCATTGATATCAGTGGGAGGAATAGTGCCCCATCATTGGTGTCAGTGGGAGGAATAGTGCCCCATCATTGATATCAGTGGGAGGAATAGTGCCCCATCATTGGTATCAGTGGGAGGAATAGTGCCCCATCATTGGTATCAGTGGGAGAAATAGTGCCCCATCATTGGTGTCAGTGGGAGGAATAGTGCCCCATCATTGGTGTCAGTGGGAGGAATAGTGCCCCATCATTGGTATCAGTGGAAGGAATAGTGCCCCATCATTGGTGTCAGTGGGAGGAATAGTGTCCCATCATTGGTGTCAGTGGGAGGAATAGCGCCCCATCATTGGTATCAGTGGGAGGAATAGCGCCCCATCATTGGTATCAGTGGGAGGAATAGTGCCCCATCATTGGTGTCAGTGGGAGGAATAGTGCCCCATCATTGGTGTCAGTGGGAGGAATAGTGTCCCATTGTTGGTGTCAGTGGAGGGAATAGTGCCCGATCATTGGTGTCAGTGGGAGGAATAGTGCCCCATCATTGATGTCAGGGGGAGGAATAGCGCCCCATCATTGATGTCAGTGGGAGGAATAGTGCGCCATTTTTGGTGTCAGTGGAAGGGATAGTGCCTCGTATCAGTGGAGTGGCCCAAGGGCCAGATAAAAGCAAGCAAAGGGCCACATCCAGCCCGCGGGCCACAGTTTGGAGACCCCTGGACTAGCTGATGTAAATGGATGATCATCCGTTTACATCTGTTAATGTTCGTATCAGGGGCGGACTGACCATTAGGACACTCGGTGCTGCCCGAGGGCCCGGAGTCAGTAGGGGGCCCCATGAGATGCCCCTAGTACCTTTCATAGGCTTTTTTGGATGTGGTTTGAGTGTGGATGAGGACACAGGGGCCCCATGATCCCCTATTGCCCAGGGGCCCCATGAGTTGTCAGTCCGCCCCTGGTCCGTATCCGTTCACATCTGTTTTTTTTTTAACGGAAGAAAACCCTATTTTTCTTCTGTAAAAAAAATGTGACTGAACTGATGAAAAAAATGGGACGCCCCATGGGAAAGGACCCTCGGGTTCTACATGACAAAGATTTTTGGACCCCGGGTCTCCTAGTTACAATAAATAATAATATAAACTATATCACAATAAATCACCAATTTTATTAATTGGTACAAAAGACATAAAATACCGTAAAAAGATACAATATTATAAAGCTGATTCGTGATAATTCCATATTATATTTCATATCCAGTTACAATATTTCCAGGGTGGAGGCGTGAGTCGGTTACAAATGCATCCTGAATCGTGAATTGATCTTTGCAATACTGAAATTTGATTGCAGATAACATGTAAACATTCACAGTGCAGGGAGGAAAAAGTATGTGAGGCCCTAGCTTAATGACTTCTCCCAGAGCTAATTGGAGCCAGGAGTGAGCCAACCTTGACTCCAATCAGTGTGATGATATTGGATGTGTTGCTGACAGCTGTCCTGCCCTTAAAAAACACACACCTGTTTTGGGTTTACTGGTTTCAAGAAGCACTGTCTGATGTGAACCATGCCTCGCAGAAAAGAGCTCTCAGAAGACCTACGATCAAGAATTGTTGACTTGCATGAAGCTGGAAAGGGTTACAAAAGTATCTCCTTGAGCCTTGATGTTCATGTGTCCACGGTAAGACAGACTGTCTACAAATGGAGAAAGTTTAGCACTGTTGATACTCTCCCTAGGCGTGGTTGTCCTGTCAAAATGACTGCAAGAGCACAGCGCAGAATGCCGCATGAGGTAAAGAAGAATCCCAGAGTGTCAGCTAAAGACCTACAGAAATCTCTGGCACATGCTAACATTTTTGTTGACACATCTACAATAAGGAAAACATGAAACAAGAATGGAGTACATGGGAGGACACCACGGAGGAAGCCATTGCTGTCCAAAAAGAATATTGCAGCACGTTTGAAGTTTGCAAAAGAGCACCTGGATGTTCCACAGCACTACTGGCAAAATATACTGTGGACAGATGAAACCAAGATTGAGTTGTTTGGGAAGAACACACAACACTATGTGTGGAGAAAAAAAGGCCCAGCACACCAACATCAAAACCTCATCCCCACTGTGAAACATGGCGGAGGGAGCATCATGGTTTGGGGCTGCTTTGCTGCCTCAGGGCCTGGACGGATTGTTGTCATTGATGGGAAACTGAATTCCAGAGTTTATCAAGACATTTTGCAGGAAAACATACGACCATCTGTCCGCCAACTGAAGCTCCGCAGAGGATGGGTGATGCAACAGGAAAATGACCCAAAACATACAAGTCATTCAACAAAACAATGGCTGCAACAGCACAGAATACGCCTTCTGGAGTGGCCCAGTCAGAGTCCTGACCTCAAACCGATTGAAATGCTGTGGCATGACCTTAAGAGAGCGATTCACACCAGACATCCCAAGAATATTGCTACACTGAAACAGTTTTGTGAAGAGGAGTGGTCCAAAATGACTCCAGATCGTTGTGCAGGTCTGATCTGCAACTACAGGAAACGTTTGGTTGAGGTTATTGCTGCCAAAGGAGGGTCAACCAGGTATTAAGTCCAAAGGTTCACAGACTTTTTCCTCCCTGCACTGTGAATGTTTACATGTTATGTGCAATTAAACCATGGCAACATCTAATGTTTGTGTAGTATTATGTTCAGCAGACTGTGTTCTTCTATTGTTGTGACTTAGATGACGTTCAGAGCACATTTTATGCCCAATTCATGCAAAACTCCACGTAATCCCAAGGGGTTCACATACTTTTTCTTGCAACTGTATATAGATTGGAGGATCATAAATACCCATTTATAACCAAATCACGCCTGGACCCTGGAAATATTGTGACTGGATATGAAATACAATACGAAATTATCACGAATCAGCTTTATAATATTGTATCTTTTTATAGTATTTTATGTCATTTGTAGCAACTAATAAAATTGGTTATTATTTATTGTAACATAATGTACGTTGCGCTTCAAGCCCCAGGGAAAAATGATGTGTATATAGACTTGTTTGAATCGGGGGATGGAGGCGCATCATGGGGTCAATTCACTAAAGGTTACCGCTGTCATGTGACTCATTTGCATAAATTATCGCATGCGGTAACAAAATGTCCAATTCACAAAACTTACATTTTTAATAGTTGAACTGGATGGACTTCTGTCTTTTTTTTTTCAGCCAGACTAACTATGTAACTATGTAACAAAAACCCCCCAAAAAACAACATTCTGTGGTATTTATTGCAAAAATGTTTAGGTAAATACCTAAAAAAAAAAAAAAAATGCGGTAAGGTGTTAAGTCCACAGAAAGTGATTGGTGGTCTGGTATGGATTTTAAGGAAAAAACACACAATAAATAAATAAAAAAAAATACAAAAAAAAGGCTCTTTGGTCTGGTATGGATTTTAAGGAAAACCCCACACCAAAATAAAAAAAAAAGAACAGCCCTTAGGTCTGGTATGGGTCTTGGGGGTGCCCTACACCAAAATGAAAAAAAAAAATGGCCAATCAATGATCACATGAAGAGTAGTAAGCAAAATGTCACTTCTGACATCATTGCTTACTACGTGTATATACTACTATACTACGTATATAAACGGCCGGACGGTGGCAGTGCAGGGTCGGGTGGCCGTTTATAAATGGCCTCCATGCCCCCTGATGTGCGCAACACTGCGATCCAGTGCCCGTTGTGTCCTCTTGACACAGTGGAACACCAATCGCTGTACGGGACCTCTGTGTGAGGTCCCAATCATGTGATCACTGATTGACCAATCAGTGATCACATGCAGAGTAGTAAGCAAGATGCCACTTCTGACATCATTGCTTACTACATGTGAAATCTGTGAATGATCACAGAGATCACATGGTACAGGGCCATTCACAACAGCCTTGTACCATGTGACAAGCTGTGACCAATCACAGCTCACTCAGTAGTTCTCAATGGTTGCAAGAATGCAGCCAGAGAGAAGGAGAAATGATTGCTTTTACAGGCTTTATGGGTGTAAAAGCAATCAGTGTAAAAAAAAAAAAAATCTTCATCACCGTCCACAAGTAGTACAGTGTCACCATGGTGACACTGTACTGCTAGGATGATGGTATGTTATATTTAAAAAAACATAAATAATAATATAAAAAAATAAAAATGTAAAAAAATTTTTTTGAAAAATTATAATTTTTGGTTATAAACTAATTCGGGTTATTTTTTTTACTAAAAAGATAACGGAATAAATTTTGGCCAAGATGTATGAAGAAAGATTATTTATTTGGAAAATTTTATAAGAAAAACACATTTTGTCAAAATTTTTGGACATTTTTCATTTATATAGAAAAAACAAAAAAATCCCAGCGGTGAATAAATAGCACCAAAAAAAGTTTTATCTGTCTCAAAAAAAGCTAAAAAATTCATATGGGTACAGTGTTGCATGACCGCGCAATTGTCATTCACATAACGATAGCGCTGAAAGCTGAAATTTGGCCTGGACTGGAAGGGGGGGAAAGTGTCCGGACTGGAAGGGGGTGAAAGTGTCTGGACTGGAAGGGGGGGAAAGTGTCCGGACTGGAAGGGGGTGAAAGTGTCCAGACTGGAAGGGGGGTAAAGTGTCCAGACTGGAAGGGGGGTAAAGTGTCCGGACTGGAAGGGGGTGAAAGTGTCCGGACTGGAAGGGGGTGAAAGTGTCCGGACTGGAAGGGGGTGAAAGTGTCCGGACTGGAAGGGGGTGAAAGTGTCTGGACTGGAAGTGGTTAATATGTATCCATTTCTTTTGTTTTTTTTGTTACCCCGAGGGAAACTGAGCAACAAAGACATTTTGCTGTCTTGATAGACGCCGCGTGTCGCCCTCTGCCTAGCTCTCCATCATGGCCCCATTAACCAACACGACCTGAGACCACAATCTGTCTAGGAAAACAATAAAAGGACGTGAGGTTTTCTCGCCGACACCTGGAGGATGCTGGGAAGCCTGCAGGGCCCACGTGGAGAACATAAAAGAAGGTTTAAGCTTCCCCGTGGCAGGTGACTTTCATTTCCTCTCCTTGGCCTCGGCCGGACGGTCTGACTTTTATGGTCCACACCTCTTTGGCAGCCGACAAAATTCCGGAACTTCCCCGAGAACGAGGAGGGAGAGACGAACATCTGCTGCTGCTTTGAAGAACACAAAAACTCCCAGACGGGCGTGGGGGCCGGTGTGGTTTGGCAACGCCGCAAGATAAATTGTACGACAACTGACTTTATTCTGCGAGCTTTCCGTCGGATCCGCCGGGGGTTGCAAAATCTCACCGTCAGCAGAACCGGCTAACTCAAATTCGGACTCCGAGCTACAGCGGGTATTAATATCTTCTGTCTCCTTCCACCGGTTTCTTGATCTATGGCCACCAATTAAATTCAAATGTTCTCCCTTCAAACGTCAGTCTTTGTTCTGTGGAGTTTTGTGAGCAGTACACTTTATGGCCAAACATTTGTGGAGTTGTCCCTTTCCCATGGCCATTAATATGGAGCTGCCCCTTCATCCATGGTCATTAATATGGAGTTGTCCCTTTCCCATGGCCATTAATATGGAGCTGATCCTTTCCCATGGCCATTAATGTGGAGTTGCCCCTTTCCCATGGCCATTAATATGGAGTTGCCCCTTTCCCATGGCCATTAATATGGAGTTGCCCCTTTCCCCATGGCCATTAATATGGAGTTACCCCTTCACCCATGGCCATTAATATGGAGTTGACCCTTTCCCATGGCCATTAATATGGAGTTGCCCCTTTCCCATGGCCATTAATATGGAGTTGCCCCTTTCCCATGGCCATTAGAATGGAGTTGCCCCTTCCCCCATGGCCATTAATATGGAGCTGCCCCTTCCCCCATGGCCAGTAATATGAAGTTGCCCCTTCCCCCATGGTTAATAATATGGACTTGCCTCTTCCCCCATGGTCACCGATATGGAGCTGCATCTTCCCCCATGGTCAACAATATGGAGTTGCCCCTTCCCCTGTGGCCATTAATATGGAGTTGTGCCTTCCTCTATGGTCAATAATATGGAGTTGCCCTTCCCCCATGGTCACTGATTTGGAGCTGCCCCTTCTCCCAAGGTCAACAATATGGAGCTGCCCCTTCCCCCGTGGCCATTAATATGGAGTTGTGCCTTCCTCTATGGCCATTATTATGGAGTTGCCCCTTCCCCTATGGTCACTAATATGGAGCTTCCCCTTCCCCATGGCCATTAATATGGAGTTGTCCCTTGCCCCATGGCCATTAATATGGAGTTGCCCCTTTCCCATGGCAATTAATATGGAGTTGCCCATTTCCCATGGTCAATAATATGGAGTTGCCCCTTCCCCCATGGCCTTTAATATGGAGCTGCCTCTTCCCCCATGGTCAATAATATGGAGTTGCCCCTTCCCCCGTTGCCAGTAATATGGAGTTGCCCCTTTTCCCACGGTCAATAATATGGAGTTGCCCCTTCCCCCATGGCCATTAATATGGAGTTGCCCCTTCCCCCATGGCCATTAATATGGAGTTGCCCCTTCCCCCATGGCCATTAATATGGAGTTGCCCCTTCCCCCGCTGCCTTTAATATGGAGTTGCCCCCTCCCCCATGGCCCACTTTGCGGCTTTAACAGCCTCCACGCTCAACAAACTCAACATGAAACAATTTCTCTTTTTTACCATCTGATGCCTCCCTTGTCCTTGTACAACCTCTTGAATAAAAAGTCGAAGGGCCAAAAGTGGATACCTGACCATCACACCTAAGAGTTTTTCGGCCTTTATAATGGACTAGCCCTCTTTTGTCCAACTTTTCAAGATTCTGGATAGTTTCTGTGGGAATTTGTGCCCATTTGTGAGGCTTTGTGAAGGCCACATCCTCTACAAACTATTCAAACACTGTATTGATGGAAAATCAGAGGGTGTCATTGTCACCGAGACAGCAACGATATTATTGGTAAAATGTCCAAGTCTTTACCACTGCAATAAAAGTTGTTTTTTTTTCCATTTTCATCAGTGTCTCCATCTGGGAGATTTTTGGCCATTGTAATGGACTTGCTCCCTTTTGCCCAACTTTTCAAGATTCTGGATGGTGTCTGTGGGAATTTGTGCCCATTTGTGAAGTCTGGTACTGATGTTGGAATGTGAAAATCTAGAACACAGTCCAATTCATCCCAAAGATGTTCAGTTGGGTTGAGGTCAGGGCTTTCTGAGGACCACGTCTTCTACATCAAACTGGTCAAACAATATCTGTATGGAGATGTTAGTTGAGAAGACCAGGCTCACTTTCCAATTCATCGCATAGGTGTTCAGTAGGGTTTAGGTTGAGGCTTTGTGAAGGCCACATCCTCTACAAACTGCTCAAACAATGTATTGATGGAAAATCAGAGGGTGTCATTGTCACAGAGACGGCAACGATATTATTGGTAAAAAGTCCAAGTCTTTACCACTGCAATAAAAATGTGTTTTTTTTCCCCTATTTTCATCAGTGTCTCCATCTGGGAGATTTGTGGCCATTATAATGGACTTGTGCCCTTTTGCCCAACTTTTCAAGATTCTGGATGATGTCTGTGGGAATTTGTGCCCATTTGTGAAGTCAGGTACTGATGTTGGATGAGAAGATCTGGAACACAGTCCAATTCATCCCAAAAGGTGTTCAGTGGGGTTTGGGTTGAGGGTTTGTGAAGGCCACATCCTCTACAAACTGTTCAAACAATGTATTGATGGAAAATCAGAGGGTGTCATTGTCACAGAGACGGCAACGATATTATTGGTAAAAAGTCCAAGTCTTTACCACTGCAATAAAAATGTGTTTTTTCCCCTATTTTCATCAGTGTCTCCATCTGGGAGATTTTTGGCCATTATAATGGACTTGCCCCCTTTTGCCCAACTTTTCAAGATTCTGGATGATGTCTGTAGAAATTTGTGCCCATTTGTGAAGCCAGGTACTGACGTTGGTTGAGAAGATCTGGAACACAGTCCAATTCATCCCAAAGGTGTTCAGTTGGGTTGAGGTCAGGTCTTTGTGAAGACCACGTCTTCTACATCAAACTGGTCAAACAATATCTGTATGGAGATGTTAGCTGAGAAGACCCGGCTCACTTTCCAATTCATCTCATAGGTGTTCAGCAGGGTTTAGGTTGAGGCTTTGTGAAGGCCACATCTTCTACATGTAATTGGTCAAATAATGTATTGATGGAAAATCAGAGGGTGTCATTGTCACAGAGACAGCAACAATATTATTGGTAAAAGGTCCAAGTCTTTCCCACTGCAAAGAATTTGTTTTTTTTTTCGTTTTCGTCAATATCCCCATCTGGGAGATTTTACCATCACCACAATGGAACAGAGACATCCATAAAAGCATAGAAGAAGCACTGTGACCGTAGGATAGTCCTAACTGGCATTACTAACCTATAATGTTGGAGTTAGTTTAAACAAGATGTCTAGATTCTGGGATGGATGGAGGCTTCTACACACCATAGGACCTCTGTAGTTTCTTTGTAGTGCAAATAAATAGATCTGAGTGCCCCACCCTGAGTTCTAAATCCAGATACAAATTTATTATAATGTAAGACCAAGCAGAAGTCTACAGAAGGGCCAATGAGTTTCCAGAACACAGCCCCCTTCATCATAAATATAGTGTTTGGTTCCCCACCGGGTATACATAACATTGCTAAAAATAACTGCAGTTATATACAGTTGTGTTCAAAATACTAGCAGTCAGACATCACTAACTGGATCAATCACTGTTTTTGGTAGAAATGATATTTCTACATGGCAAATAATTTCCTAGCAGGTGTAGTAGAGTAATAGAAATCCAACAGACCCAACAGTCATGACATGCATGCTGCTGATTCTGTGTCATTGAATCACTCATTGAAAGGGGCGTGTTCAAAATAATCACAGTGTGGAGTTCTATTAGTGAGGTCATTCATTCTTTGAAAAACAGGTGGCAATGATTGCCCTTATTTAAGGAAGGAAGGCAGCAAATGTTGGACATGCTGGTTACAGTGCATTTCTCTCTGAAATTCTGAGGAAAATGGGTCGTTCCAGACATTGCTCAGAAGAACAGCG
This sequence comes from Staurois parvus, assembly GCF_062004578.1. Lineage (NCBI taxonomy): Eukaryota > Metazoa > Chordata > Amphibia > Anura > Ranidae > Staurois > Staurois parvus. Next base: position 696,289 of record NW_028318043.1, on the reverse strand, counting down.
TACCTTGATTAAAAAGTTGATTGGAGAGGGGAAAACATATAAAGAAGTGCAGAAAATGATCGGCTGCTCAGCTAAAATGATCTCAAATGCTTTAAAATGGCCACCAAAACCTGAAAGATGCGGAAGAAAGCGAAAAACTACCATTGGAATGGAGAGAAGAATAGCCAAAATGGGGCGGACTCAGCCAACAATCAGCTCCAGGAAGATGAAAGAAGGTGTGACGTTCCCTGTGAGGACTCAGCCAACAATCAGCTCCAGGAAGATGAAAGAAGGTGTGACGTTCCCTGTGAGGACTGTTACAATTAGAAGACGCCGATGTGAAGCCAAGCTATCTGCAAGAAGTCCCCGCAAAGTCCCACTGTTGGGAAAAAGACGTGTGCTGAAGAGGTTACAATCTGCCAAAGAGCACATTGACTGGCCTAAAGAGAAATGGCGCAACATTTTGTGGACTGATGAAAGTAAGATTGTTCTTTTTGGGTCTAGTGGGCGGAGACAGTTTGTCAGACGACCCCCAAACACTGAATTCAAGCCACAGTACACTGTGAAGACTGTGAAGCATGGTGGTGCAAGCATCATGATATGGGGATGTTCCTCATACTACGGTGTTGGGCCTATTTATCGCATACCAGGGATCATGGATCAGTTTGAATACATCAGAATACTTGAAGAAGTCATGCTGCCTTATGCTGAAGAGGAAATGCCCTTGAAATGGGTGTTCCAACAAGACAACGACCCCAAACACACCAGTAAACGTGCAACATCTTGGTTCCAGACCAACAAGATGGACGTTATGGAGTGGCCAGCCCAATCCCCGGATCTTCATCCAATAGAAAACTTGTGCGGTGACATCAAAAATGCCGTTTCTGAGGCCAAACCAAGAAATAGAGAAGAACTGTGGAATGTGGTCCAATCATCCTGGGCTGGAATACCTGATCACAGGGGCCAGAAGTTGGGTGACTCCATGCAACACAGATGTACAGCAGTTCTCAGAAACAGTGCGACTACAACCAAATATTCATGAAGTCATTCAAAGGAAAGCAAAATCTTCAAACATTTCTCAGTTTATATAGTGAATGTTTGAGTTTGTAAAGAAGAATACAAACACTGCGATTTTTTTGAACCGTCTAACATTCACTTTTCTTCCATTTTTTTAGAGGAACAACACAAATTTGATGTATTTTTCTTCATGTTGTGATTTGGAATAGAATGTGTCGTGTTCCCAATGCATTTGTGTGGATGGAAATAAAAGCTATTTTTGAGCTTTATTCACTTTTTTCAACACGCTGCTATTATTTTGAACACAACTGTATATGCCCAATGTGTGACCACGCACTATATTCATCCATACATACTTCTTGTAGAACGGATGAAGGTTCTGTGACCGGAAACACAGTGAAGTTTGCATAGTCTTCTACTTGACCTTACATTATTTTTATATGGACAACCCGTGGTGTCTCACCTCATTGGAGTGGGTCCTGTTCTGGTGCTTGGCACGGTCGGAGGCGTTGGAGAAGGCCTTGTTGCAGCCCTCGTGTTCGCACACGTAAGGTTTCTCACCTGTGTGAGAGCGCAAATGTGTCTTGAGATTCTCCAGCCTGGAGTAAGCCTTGAAGCAGCCTTCAAACTGTGAAACAGAAGACCAGCACAATCAGTCGAAAACCCTCAATGACTGTTCAAACAAATAAAAAATGGTGTGTACACCCAAAAATGGACAAATAAAGCCAGATGGCCTCATGACGTGATATATGAAAGGGGCCCCTCGATGAACCCTGTTGTTTCCACTTCAACTTTTGTAGCCGGCTTGTGTGGGTGATAGTGTTGGACCGGTAGAAGTAGGATATTGGTCATTTTGGATTTAGCCCAGATGAGTCCTCCTTCAAAGGGGTTGGTGAACAGTGAATGAGCAGTGTAGACTAGACCAGCCTTTCTCAGCCCTGGGGAGCCTTGAGGTTTCTTCAGGGGTGCCTTGGCAAAATGTCTAAAAATTGCCCAAAATGTGTATACAAGCCAGCGATGGAACAAGCCTGCCGTTTAGTTACACAAAGCCTCGGGTTTTCATTGTGCACCTTTACGACCATCTAGTGCCGGCATCCTGACAACTAATGACACCATCATGTGATATGGAGGAAGTCAGCTGCCTGCACAGCATCACAGTTTGACCCTCCCCCGCCCCTCTCCATCAGTGCTGGGTCATATTTTAGAATGCGGTGCCCTTTTAAAATGATGGACAGTCTGGAGGCACCCCATTTTCGAATGGGGTGCCTCCAGACTGTCCATCATTTTAAAGGGTGCCTCAGGACTGTCCATAATTTTAAAGGGTGCCTCAGGACTGTTCATAATTTTAAAGGGTGTCTTGACTGAAAAAAGGTTGAGAAACACTGGACTAGACCTTGTTCCGGGGCTGCTGTCCCTCTGATAGAGGACAGACAGTAGGGTTAAAGTTTCTGTTGAGTGTTGAAGAGCGCCCAATAGAAAAGTGAATGAGTTTTGCACGAAAACTGATCAGAAAACTCAGGTATCTTTATTCAATCTCGCCTTATCTTTGGCTTCAACCCTTAAGAAGGAGGAGGAAGTTCTCCTGAAACGTATGGCTTTTCTTGATACTCTATATGAGGTGGAATCAGGATGTTTCGAGACTAGTTTTGTAACATGCAACGAATGGCAGCACAATGACCTTCATAAGTCAGTGTGCCAAAAGATATCATCCTGTGTATATCGGGAGCTGTGCAACTGGTGCTATTCTGACCACATATGTTACCACGTCTGCTATTTTATCATGGATAGCAAGTTAGAACAAAGAGCAAACGTGAAATTCTGTGTGAAACTGGGCAAAATCTGCCACAAAGACATTTGACATGATTCAAAAAGTTTACGGCGATGGTGCAATGGGTCGTTCGAGGTATTTTTAGTGGCACGCATGCTTCAAGTGTGGAGGAACATTACTGGAAGATGACGAGAGGTCAGGAAGACCTTCAATGAGCTCAACCCTGAAAATGCCCTCTTCCCAAAGATGAAGATCCAACTTAAAGGTCGCCGATTTGACAACATTGTGGAGATCCAGCGATTTGCCCAGTTTCAGGCAGAATTTCACATTTGCGCTTTGTTCTAACTTGCTGTCCATGATGAAATAGCAGACGTGGTAACACACGTGGTCAGAATAGCACCAGTTTTATAGCTCCCGATGTACACAGGACGATGTCTTTTGGCACACCGACTTATGAAGGTCTGTGTTCCCTCTCACTGTGCAGCCTTGTGCTGTTGGCATATTACCAAACTGGTCTTGAAACATTTTGATACCACCTCGTATATAAAAACAGTTTGGATTAAAATTCCTGAACTTTTCTACAGAATAGTCATCAACACTCACCTGAAAACTTCACCCTCACTTTGTGACTTTGCAGGTGGCCAGGTTATTGTCCCCTAAGATGCGTACAAATCCAAGACGGGATGGGGGGGGGGGGTAAGGGTCTGGATTTGGATCCTATACCAAAAACAATGATGTCCTTCATAGAGCTAAATGGCTTGGGTTCAGCGGCTCTCCACAAACTGGGGGCCCCTCAGAAATAGAGGTCACCCAAAGTGAAAAGTCTATGTGCAATAGCACCAGAAAGAGCACCCAAAAAAATGATCCAAGGGTTCAACAATGTTGTTTCATTGATGTAAGTGACCTCGGAGAGGGCAAAAAAACTGGGGGCCCCTCAAAAATAGAGGTCACCCAAAGTGAAAAGTCTATGTACAATAGCACCAGGAAGAGCACCCAAAAAATGATCCAAGGGTTCAACAATGTTGTTTCATTGATCCTGGTCATACCTGACTTTTCGCACAGTAAGCAATCAAAGCTTGGTGATTAGCCCCCTATCCATTATACTTGGGCCCAGGGGAAAGGGGAGATTTGTGGGCCCCCCCCAAAGCGTGTTGGCTTTTTTTTCCCTCTCTGTGGTCGCTTACCAAAGCAATAATGCTTGGTAAGTGGACTCTTGGTATTGGTGGACCCTTAGATCATTTGGTGCTCTTTCTGTTGCAACCCAAGACATGTATGGTAGGTTCCCGGATTGTCTGTTGGCTGTAGAGCAGCAAGCAGAGATAGAGAACATGTGGTTTAGGCAAACATTTGGAAGATCTCTGGCTACAGGCGCATGTGACACCCAGGGGCGGACTGACCATTTGGAAACTCGGGCACTGCCCGAGGGCCCAGGGTCAGTAGAGGGCCCCATGAGATGCCCCTGGTACCTTTTTCATAGGTTTTTTGAGTTTGGGCAAGGACACAGGGGCCCCATGATCCCCTATTGCCTGGGGACCCCATGAGTTGTCAGTCTGCCCCTGGTGACACCTCACCCTGATCCAGAGATCATAAAAGGAACCTAAGCTGAAAGAAAGAAGAAGGTTGACCTCCTTTGGGACACGCTAGAAGCCCGGCTGTATGTTGGCTCGCTGAGACCATGACCCAGAACAAGCATGCAAAGTGAGAAAGTGAGAACTTGTTATGGGTCAACGACTCAATGATTGAAGCCAATGGATCGGCATGACTCTCAAGGGGGAGATCAGCCTCCATATTTCCTAGGTACACATATTTTTGGAGGCCTTCCCTTTTTCCCATCTATGAAATACCAAACATTAAGAGGTCCTTCCAAGAGTGGTTCTATGATGGTGGGACCTCGTGGCTCGCTCTTCTGGAAATAAATGCCCCTCAAGGAAACCTGTATGAAGGATTCAAATATTGGCTACTAGAGGCGGTGGAGGTCGGTGTTCAGGGACAGCAGAAGGTCGATGTTGCTCTGGGAGAGTTTTTAGTTTTTCGCATTGGTTAGCATTAATGCAGATCGATGGGCCACAACATTTATTTATTTATTTCAGGTACTTATATTGAGCCATCAATTTACGCAGCGCTTTACATATATATTGTACATTCACATCAGTCCCCGCCCCCGAGGAGCGTACAATCTAAGGTCCCTAACTCACATTCACATACTAGGGCCAATTTAGACAGAATCCAGTTCACCTACCAGCATGTATTTGGAGTGTAGGAGGAAACCCACACAGGCACAGGGAGAACATGCAAACTCCAGGCAGGTGGTGCCGTGGTTGGGATTCTGAACCAACGACCCGAGTACTGCCAGGCGGAAGTGCTAACCACTGGCCCATAACTATACCTTCAGCCCCAAATCCAATCGCTGTCCAAATCATGTAGACTTCACCTCCGCAACATCTCCTAACCTCGGAACCCACTAAGCAACTTATTCCCTCCCTGGTTATCTCTCGCCTTGACTATTGTAACTCCGTCCTCATTGGCCGACCTCATCGCAGGCTATCCCCTCTTCAGTCTATCGTGATTGCTGCTGCCAGAATCATCCACCTTACTAACCGTTCTGTATCTGCCACCCCTCTCTGCCAATCCCTCCACTGGCCTCCACTCAGTGTCCTCCAACCCTCTCTGCCTATCCCTCCACTGGCTTCCATTCAGTGTCCTCCACCCCTCTCTGCCAATCCCTCCACTGGCCTCCACTCAGTGTCCTCCATTCCTCTCTGCCAATCCCTCTACTGGCCTCCACTCAGTGTCCTCCACCCCTCTCTGCCAATCTCTCCACTAGCCTTCACTCAGTGTCCTCCAACCCTCTCTGCCAATGCCTCCACTCAGTGTCCTCCACCCCTCTCTGCCAATCTCTCCACTAGCCTTCACTCAGTGTCCTCCATCCCTCTCTGCCAATGCCTCCACTCAGTGTCCTCCACCCCTCTCTGCCAATCCCTCCACTGGCTTCCACTCAGTGTCCTCCACCCCTCTCTGCCAATCCCTCCACTGGCTTCCACTCAGTGTCCTCCACCCCTCTCTGCCAATCTCTCCACTAGCCTTCACTCAGTGTCCTCCATCCCTCTCTGCCAATGCCTCCACTCAGTGTCCTCCACCCCTCTCTGCCAATCCCTCCACTGGCTTCCACTCAGTGTCCTCCACCCCTCTCTGCCAATCCCTCCACTGGCTTCCACTCAGCGTCCTCCACCCCTCTCTGCCAATCCCTCCACTAGCCTCCACTCAGTGTCCTCCACCCCTCTCTGCCAATCCCTCCACTAGCCTCCACTCAGTGTCCTCCACCCCTCTCTGCCAATCCCTCTACTGGCCTCCACTCAGTGTCCTCCACCCCTCTCTGCCAATCCCTCCACTGACCTCCACCCCTCTCTGCCAATCCCTCCACTGGCCTCCACCCCTCTCTGCCAATCCCTCCACTGGCTTCCCATTGCCCAACGGATAAAATTCAAAACATTAACAATAACATATAAAGCCATTTATAACTCCGCCCCAAATTACATCAACGATCTTGTCTCCAAATATCACCCAAACCGTACACTCCGCTTCTCACACGACCTCCTACTCTCTAGCTCCCTTGTCTCCTTTTCCCATGCTCGTCTCCAGGACTTCTCCAGAGCTTCCCCCATCCCCTGGAATCCTCTACCCCATTCTATCAGACTATCGCCTACTCTGCTCACTTTTAGGTGATCTCTGAAAACCGATCTCTTCAGGGAAGCCTATCCTGCCCTCAGCTAATAATGGAATCTTCTATTCTTCCTACCAGTCCATCCCCCACAGTTACTACCTTTTGTACCACTAGCCCCTCCCTCTTAGATTGTAAGCTCCAAGGAGCAGAGCCCTCCTAACCTTCTTGTATTGAACTGTATTGTTGCTGTATTGTCTCCCGTTATATTGTAAAGCACTGAGCAAACTGTTGGCGCCATAAATCCTGAATAATAATAATAATAATTATAATAATAATATAATAATAACAATAATAATAATAATAATAAAAAAATAATAATAATAAAATAATAATAAAAATATTATAATAATATAATAATAATAATAATAATAAACATAATAATAATAATAATATAATAATAATAATTACTATTATAATATAATAATAATAATATAATAATAAAATAATAATAATAATAAAAATATAATAATATAATAATAATAATAATATAATAATAATATAATAATAATAAAATAATAATAATAATTATTATAATATAATAATAATAATAATAATAATAAAATAATAATAATAAAAATATAAAATAATAATAATAAAATAATAATAATATAATAATATTAATATTAATTTAAAACGTTTTAAAAAATATAAATTTTTTTGTTCTTTTTTGGATCCTGGGGGTTGCTGTCACGTGATTTTATGATGAAACTGGAACCAAAATTTGTGAATATACCAACTTGTGAAGTGAGTCTGCAAGGCTTTGCCATCTCTGGTGTCTGTAGCAACCAAGAGCCGCTCTCCGTGCTAAAAATGTGAGGCCCAACAAGCTGATAATATTTCCCCTAAGGGCTGATGGAAGAACGGAGAGCAGAGTGGTTAGTGGGGCCCTGGGTGGGGGGGGGGAGGTGTCATCGGCTATTGATGGGACCGATTCACACAACTTGCTGATGTCAGCAGATCGGTGGTCTGAGCGGCTTACTGTGCATTTATGCGGCTTTTCCCCCGTGTGACGCCTCATGTGAACCACCAGCATGTACTGCGCTTTAAACGGTTTCTGTTCCCGGGTGCAGTCCTGCCAGCGACACACAAACTCCTTCTTCTCCCCGTGGATGTGCTCATTATTGATGTGCTGCGGAGAGAGAGGACACAGAAAATCCATCAACCCGACTAATGCCGACTCTCATCAGCTGACACGTGCAGAGGAATAAACACAACGTAATGCATGGAAATATGGAATAACGGCTCTACGGCAAAATGTGCCGAATTCTACAGAACAGAAGTCAGATCCATTCCTCCCGCTGACACCAACAATGGGGCACTATTCCTCCCACTGACACCAATGATGGGGCACTATTCCTCCCACTGACACCAATGATGGGGCACTATTCCTCCCACTGACACCAATGATGGGGCACTATTCCTCCCACTGACACCAATGATGGGGCACTATTCCTCCCACTGACACCAATGATGGAACACTATTCCTCCCACTGACACCAATGATGGGGCACTATTCCTCCCACTGACACCAATGATGGGGCACTATTCCTCCCGCTGACACCAATGATGGGGCACTATTCCTCCCGCTGACACCAATGATGGGGCACTATTCCTCCCACTGACACCAATGATGGGGCACTATTCCTCCCACTGACACCAATGATGGAACACTATTCCTCCCACTGACACCAATGATGGGGCACTATTCCTCCCACTGACACCAATGATGGGGCACTATTCCTCCCGCTGACACCAATGATGGGGCACTATTCCTCCTGCTGACACCAATGATGGGACACTATTCCTCCCACTGACACCAATGATGGGGCACTATTCCTTCCACTGACACCAATGATGGGGCACTATTCCTCCCACTGACACCAATGATGGGGTACTATTCCTCCCACTGATACCAATGATGGAGCACTATTCCTCCCACTGACACCAATGATGGGGCACTATTCCTCCCACTGACACCAATGATGGGGTACTATTCCTCCCACTGATACCAATGATGGAGCACTATTCCTCCCACTGACACCAATGATGGGACACTATTCCTCCCACTGATACCAATTATGGGGCACTATTCCTCCCACTGACACCAATGATGGGGCACTATTCCCCCCACTGATACCAATTATGGGGCACTATTCCTCCCACTGATACCAATGATGGGGCACTATTCCTTCCACTGACACCAATGATGGGGCACTATTCCTCCCACTGACACCAATGATGGGGCACTATTCCTCCCACTGATACCAATTATGGGGCACTATTCCTCCCACTGACACCAATGATGGGGCACTATTCCTCCCACTGATACCAATTATGGGGCACTATTCCTCCCACTGACACCAATGTGATTTGCACAGGAATGTGGTGCGGTTCCTCTGTAAATCACATGTGATGTGCTGCACCACACAAGTGTGAACCCGGGCTAAGTGCAGAAGCAAACCATTAACCCTTTGCTATCGGATACCGAACTCACCATAATTAACTCCATCCTCTCCCTGAACTCCTCAGCTATTTTTTTTTTAAACATTTAAAAATATTTTTATTAACATTTAAATATTTTTAACTAAATATTTTATATTTATTAAGATATTATTATTATTATTAACCCCTTGAATTTTTATTATTCATATTATTACTATTCTTTTCTTCTTCTTCTTCTTCTTCTTCTTCTTATTATTACTAGAGATGAGCGAAGAAATGAAAAATTCGATTCGGCTGATTCGGCGAATTCCAGTGTGAAATTCGATTCGATGCGAATTTCTCCGCTACGAAGATGACTTATTTAAAGGGTTTCTAGGCTTCAGAGAGCCTTTAAATTAGTGCAGAACACTGTACCTTTAATTTAAATGCCCTTGGAGATGAGGAAGGAGAAGGAGAAGGAGAAGGATGAGAAGAAGGAGAAGGAGAAGGATGAGAAGAAGGAGAAGGAGAAGGGTGAGAAGAAGGAGAAGGATGAGAAGAAGGAGAAGGATGAGAAGAAGGAGAAGGAGAAGGATGAGAAGAAGGAGAAGGAGAAGGATGAGAAGAAGGAGAAGGATGAGAAGAAGGAGAAGGATGAGAAGAAGGAGAAGGATGAGAAGGAGAAGGATGAGAAGGAGAAGGATGAGAAGAAGAAGGCTGAGAATAAGGAGAAGGATGAGAAGAAGGAGAAGGAGAAGGATGAGAAGAAGGAGAAGGATGAGAAGAAGGAGAAGGAGAAGGATGAGAAGAAAGAGAAGGATGAGAAGGAGAAGGATGAGAAGAAGAAGGATGAGAAGAAGAAGGATGAGAAGAAGGAAAAGGATGAGAAGAAGAAGGATGAGAAGAAGGAGAAGGATGAGAAGAAGGAGAATGATGAGAAGAAGGAGAAGGATGATAAGAAGGACAAGGAAGAGAAGAAGGAGAAGGAGAAGGATGAGAAGAAGGAGAAGGATGAGAAGAAGGAGAAGGATGAGAAGAAGGAGAAGGATGAGAAGAAGGAGAAGGATGAGAAGAAGGAGAAGGAGAAGGATGAGAAGAAGGAGAAGGATGAGAAGAAGAAGGATGAGAAGAAGGATGAGAAGAAGGAGGAGAAGGATGAGAAGAAGAAGGATGAGAAGAAGGAGAAGGAAGAGAAGAAGGAGAAGGAGAAGGATGAGAAGGAGAAGGATGAGAAGAAGGAGAAGGATGAGAAGAAGGAGAAGGAGAAGGATGAGAAGAAGGAGAAGGATGAGAAGAAGAAGGATGAGAAGAAGGATGAGAAGGATGAGAAGAAGGAGAAGGATGAGAAGAAGGAGAATGATGAGAAGAAGGAGAAGAAGGAGAAGGATGAGAAGAAGGAGAAGGATGAGAAGAAGGAGAAGGATGAGAAGAAGGAGAAGGATGAGAAGAAGGAGAAGGAGAAGGATGAGAAGAAAAAGGATGAGGAGAAGGAGAAGGATGAGAAGAAGGAGAAGGAGAAGGATGAGAAGAAGGAGAAGGATGAGAAGAAGGAGAAGGATGAGAAGAAGGAGAAGGAGAAGGATGAGAAGAAGGAGAAGGAGAAGGATGAGAAGAAGGAGAAGGAGAAGGATGAGAAGAAGGAGAAGGATGAGAAGAAGGAGAAGGATGAGAAGGAGAAGGATGAGAAGGAGAAGGATGAGAAGAAGAAGGCTGAGAATAAGGAGAAGGATGAGAAGAAGGAGAAGGATGAGAAGAAGGAGAAGGATGAGAAGAAGGAGAAGGAGAAGGATGAGAAGAAAGAGAAGGATGAGAAGGAGAAGGATGAGAAGAAGAAGGATGAGAAGAAGAAGGATGAGAAGAAGGAAAAGGATGAGAAGAAGAAGGATGAGAAGAAGGAGAAGGATGAGAAGAAGGAGAATGATGAGAAGAAGGAGAAGGATGATAAGAAGGAGAAGGAAGAGAAGAAGGAGAAGGAGAAGGATGAGAAGAAGGAGAAGGATGAGAAGAAGGAGAAGGATGAGAAGAAGGAGAAGGATGAGAAGAAGGAGAAGGATGAGAAGAAGGAGAAGGAGAAGGATGAGAAGAAAAAGGATGAGGAGAAGGAGAAGGATGAGAAGAAGGAGAAGGAGAAGGATGAGAAGAAGGAGAAGGATGAGAAGAAGGAGAAGGATGAGAAGAAGGAGAAGGAGAAGGATGAGAAGAAGGAGAAGGAGAAGGATGAGAAGAAGGAGAAGGAGAAGGATGAGAAGAAGGAGAAGGATGAGAAGAAGGAGAAGGATGAGAAGGAGAAGGATGAGAAGGAGAAGGATGAGAAGAAGAAGGCTGAGAATAAGGAGAAGGATGAGAAGAAGGAGAAGGAGAAGGATGAGAAGAAGGAGAAGGATGAGAAGAAGGAGAAGGAGAAGGATGAGAAGAAAGAGAAGGATGAGAAGGAGAAGGATGAGAAGAAGAAGGATGAGAAGAAGAAGGATGAGAAGAAGGAAAAGGATGAGAAGAAGAAGGATGAGAAGAAGGAGAAGGATGAGAAGAAGGAGAATGATGAGAAGAAGGAGAAGGATGATAAGAAGGAGAAGGAAGAGAAGAAGGAGAAGGAGAAGGATGAGAAGAAGGAGAAGGATGAGAAGAAGGAGAAGGATGAGAAGAAGGAGAAGGATGAGAAGAAGGAGAAGGATGAGAAGAAGGAGAAGGATGAGAAGAAGGAGAAGGAGAAGGATGAGAAGAAGGAGAAGGATGAGAAGAAGAAGGATGAGAAGAAGGATGAGAAGAAGGAGGAGAAGGATGAGAAGAAGAAGGATGAGAAGAAGGAGAAGGATGAGAAGAAGGAGAAGGAAGAGAAGAAGGAGAAGGAGAAGGATGAGAAGGAGAAGGATGAGAAGAAGGAGAAGGATGAGAAGAAGGAGAAGGAGAAGGATGAGAAGAAGGAGAAGGATGAGAAGAAGAAGGATGAGAAGAAGGATGAGAAGGATGAGAAGAAGGAGAAGGATGAGAAGAAGGAGAATGATGAGAAGAAGGAGAAGGATGAGAAGAAGGAGAAGGATGAGAAGAAGGAGAAGGATGAGAAGAAGGAGAAGGATGAGAAGAAGGAGAAGGATGAGAAGAAGGAGAAGGAGAAGGATGAGAAGAAAAAGGATGAGGAGAAGGAGAAGGATGAGAAGAAGGAGAAGGATGAGAAGGAGAAGGAGAAGGATGAGAAGAAGGAGAAGGAGAAGGATGAGAAGAAGGAGAAGGATGAGAAGAAGGAGAAGGATGAGAAGGAGAAGGAGAAGGATGAGAAGGAGAAGGATGAGAAGAAGGAGAAGGAGAAGGATGAGAAGAAGGAGAAGGAGAAGGATGAGAAGAAGGAGAAGGATGAGAAGAAGGATGAGCAGAAGGAGAAGGATGAGAAGAAGGAGAAGGATGAGAAGAAGGAGAAGGATGAGAAGAAGGATGAGAAGAAGGATGAGAAGAAGGAGAAGGATGAGAAGAAGGATGAGAAGAAGGATGAGAAGAAGGAGAAGGATGAGAAGAAGGACAGTTCTGTGACAGTTTCTGTCTATTTCTGACAGTTCTGGGACATTCACTCCATACAGCGGTTTCAACCGCTGTATGGAGGGAATGTCATAGAACTGTCAGAAATAGACTATTAATGACAGTTCTGGGACTGTCCTTCCATGCAGCGGTTGAAACATTGTATGTATTTGTTTCCATAAATGGATCCATTTATGGAAACAAATACATACAATGTTTCAACCGCTGCATTGAAGGACAGTCCCAGAACTGTCATTAATAGTCTATTTCTGACAGTTCCATGACATTCCCTCCATACAGCGGTTAAAACAGCTGTATGCAGTGAATGTCCCAGAACTGTCATAAATAGTCTATTTCTGACAGTTCTGGGACATTCACTCCATACAGCGGTTTCCGGCAAAAAGTGTATGTGCAGAGTTCCTCTATTCTGCAGATACACTTAGAGGAGCTCTGCAGATACACTTAGAGGAGCTCTGCACATACACTTTTTTCCGGTTTGGAATTATTCTTATTTTCATCCTACTTCTTCTTCTTCTTCTTCATCCTCATCCTCATCCTCTTCTTCTTCTGAGGATGAGGATGAAGAAGAAGAAGAAGAAGAAGTAGGATGAAAATAAGATTAATTCCAAGCCGGCAAAAAGTGTATGTGCAGAGCTCCTCTAAGTGTATCTGCAGAGCTCCTCTAAGTGTATCTGCAGAATAGAGGAACTCTGCACATACACTTTTTGCCGGCTTGGAATTATTCTTCTTTTCATCCTACTTCTTCTTCTTCTTCTTCTTCATCCTCATCCTCAGAAGAAGAGGATGAGGATGAGGATGAGGATGAGGAAGAAGAAGAAGAATGAAAAGAAGAATAATTCCAAGCCGGCAAAAAGTGTATGTGCAGAGTTCCTCTATTTCTGACAGTTCTCTCACAACTTCTTCACATGTACAGTGGTTGAAACATCTGTATCCTAAATGTAAACTAATAGATACAATGTTTCAACCGCTAAACATGTGTTCCTTCTGTCAGAGAACTGTCAGAAATAGCGGAGCTCACTGCAGGGACACTTTTGCCGGCTGATCGGGAAATGTTCGATTCGCGCACCCGAAGTAGGCAAAATTTCGGTTTCGACACGAATCGAATATTTCCTGAAATTCGACTCGAATTCCGGTTCGCCTAGTTCGATTCGCTCATCTCTAATTATTACTATTATTATTATTCTTTTCTTCTTATTATTATTATTTTTATTCTTCTTATTATTTTTATTATTATTATTATTATTCATATTATTACTATTATTCTTCTTCTTCTTATTATTATATTTTATATTAATTTGTAAACAAAACGCTCCCCGTTCATAGGACCTGCATCTGCGAGGAGCAGCTAAACGCATTGTGGGTCGCAGTTGCTCCAGAGAAATCAGCGCAGCCAGAAGATCATCATGGCCTCCAGGCGCGCAGCGTTTTGGGAAGGAGAATTTAGCGAGGGCGTTTCTCTGGATCGGGGTTGATGTTGAATCTCGCGGCGCGCTGAATTTCTAATGCCGCGTCTTCCCCTCGCAGTCGCTCGGCGTACGCAGAGGTTTGTAAACAAACATCCAATCACAATGAGCCCTGTGTTTCGGTGCCAGCGATTCCGCCGGCGAGGTGTCTTGGCAGTGCGCAGCTGGGGGGGCCAGAAGAGCCGTAAATAAAGGCGAGTGTCAATGGCTGAATTCAGGGCCTGACAGGGGGGGGGGGGGGCTCACATGGACGAGCTGCTCCTGGGTGTCGAACTCCTTGCTGCAGCTGTCCCAATGGCAGTTTGTCTCGTAGATGACCTCCGCTTCCTGCTTGCACTCTTCTCTATCCAGGTCCTCTTTCAGATCCGTCAGATGGTCCTGGAAGAAAGGAAACAGTCAGACTGGGGGGGGGGCTCACCAACAAGGGTGACAACCTGAGACAGAAAGATAGGAAACTGTAAAGGTTTAATCCACTTGGTCCCCCCCCCCCCCATCATCAATATACTAATTACGTTTTTCAGCAACCTTTCCATTTTCATCTCATACCTTATTTTAGGCCCTGTGGTGTCATCACTGGGTCTCTGTGCGTCTCTATGTAATGCAGGCAGATTGTGGCTGATGGGAGGGGCCACCAGGATGCTGTACGTAGCTTCCTGAAAACATCACAGCCCCCTACCTCAGACCTAATCTCAAATACCCTCAGCTCTGATGCAAGCAGTGGGCTGGTTCTTGGAAGGAGCTATGCACAAACCAAAATGCTCTGAAGGGTGGGTGTCAGTCTGGAGAAGTGGGTGTGTCTGCACGCAGATCACTCGGAGTAACGCCCACATGTGATGCTGAGCCTCCATGACTAAAAGAACTGAAGTCCAATGAATGAGATGGGCGGGACCAAGGACAGTCAGGCTGGAGAGGAAAGTGCTAGATGATGCTGGACGTCCTCCAGCCAGGAAATGAGGAGGAGCTCGATCTAACTGGCTGCAGCTTCTAATGCACATTGTGAGAAGCTCCCAGTGTGCAGTGACATCAGAGGAAGACATGTCAGTCCAGGGGAGGAGCTGGTACACCTGTGCAAGGCTGAAGGGGAGGAGCCAGTACACCTGTGCAAGACTGAAGGGGAGGAGGCGGTACACCTGTGCAACACTGTAGAGGTGGAGCCGATACACCTGTGCAAGGCTGAAGGGGAGGAGCCGGTACACCTGTGCAAGACTGAAGGGGAGGAGCCAGTACACCTGTGCAAGACTGAAGGGGAGGAGGCGGTACACCTGTGCAACACTGTAGAGGTGGAGCCGATACACCTGTGAAAGACTGGAGGGGAGGAGCTGGTACACCTGTGCAAGGCTGAAGGGGAGGAGCCGGTACACCTGTGCAAGACTGAAGGGGAGGAGCCAGTACACCTGTGCAAGACTGAAGGGGAGGAGGCGGTACACCTGTGCAACACTGTAGAGGTGGAGCCGATACACCTGTGAAAGACTGGAGGGGAGGAGCTGGTACACCTGTGCAAGACTGGAGGGGAGGAGCCGGTACAACAGTGCAAGACTGAAGGGGAGAGGCAGGTACACCTGTGAAAGACTGGAGGGGAGGAGCCGGTATACCTGAGCAAGACTGAAAAGGGGAGGAGCAGGTACACCTGTGCAGGACTGAAGGGGAGGAGCCGGTTCACCTGTGCAAGACTAAAGGGGAGGAGCCGATTCACCTGTGCAAGACTGAAGGGGAGGAGTCAGTACAACTGTGCAAGACTGAAGGGGAGGGGCGGGTACACCTGTGAAAGACTGGAGGGGAGGAGCCGGTACACCTGTGCAGGACTGAAGGGGAGGAGCTGGTACACCTGAGCAAGACTGAAGGGGAGGAGCCTCTACACCTGTGCAGGACTGAAAGTGGAGGAGCTGATACACCTGTGCAAGACTGAAGGGGAGGAGCCGGGACACCTGTGCAGGACTGAAGGGGAGGAGCCGGGACACCTGTGCAAGACTTAAGGTGAGGAGCCGGTACACCTGTGCAGGACTGAAGGGGAGGAGCCGGTACACCTGTGCAAGACTGAAGGGGAAGGAGCTGGTACACCTGTGCAAGACTAAAGGGGAGGAGCCAGTACACCTGTGCAGACTGAAGGGGAGGAGCAGGTACACCTTTGCAAGACTGAAGGGGAGGAGCCAGTACACCTGTGCAAGACTGAAGGGGAGGAGCAGGTACACCTTTGCAAGACTGAAGGGGAGGAGCCAGTACACCTGTGCAAGACTGAAGGGGAGGAGCTGGTACACCTGTGCAAGACTAAAGGGGAGGAGCCAGTACACCTGTGCAGACTGAAGGGGAGGAGCCGGTACACCTGTGCAAAACTGAAGGGCGGGTACGCTGAAATAGATGACATTTCATGTCTTTGGTTTAGATATTGTTAGGTAGTGGTGAGGCGGATGGAGTGTAGTTTACACTTACCGGGGGGCTGGGGGAGTCTCTGGGCGGCCCCTCATCCTCTGTCTTCACTTTAGTGCGCTTGTGGATGACTTGATTGACTGTGCTGGTCACTGCCGACTCGCTGGACTGCTTGATCTGTGGAACATCACAATGTAACAACTGTCTCTGCATCACAATGTAACAACCTTCACTGCATCACAATGTAACAACCTTCACTGCATCACAATGTAACAACCTTCACTGCATCACAATGTAACAACCTTCTCTGCATCACAATGTAACAACCTTCACTGCATCACAATATAACAACTGTCTCTGCATCACAATGTAACAACCTTCACAGCATCACAATGTAACAACCTTCACTGCATCACAATGTAACAACCTTCACAGCATCACAATGTAACAACCTTCACAGCATCACAATGTAACAACCTTCACAGCATCACAATGTAACAACCATCTCTAATTGAATTAGTTCAGCGAGAATTTATCACAACATAAAACAATAAATAAAATCAACACATTTCAGGACTTACGTTTCCCTCTTTATCAAGAAGAAGAACAAACAAGTATAATAATATAAAGCAAGTATCAAAAAATACAAAACATCTATTATGTTGTAATATAAAAAGTAGCGAATGTATTTATTATAGAAACATCTAATATACTGGAAACAATCGTTCTAATCATAGGAGAAGATATCCAATATAAATATCTAATACACGGCTCCAAAAAATGGAAGGAAGACCCTGACAACCCATCAGACCTCAATGGGGAGGAATCTCCTGCTGGATCTCTATACTGACATGGACGGGGGATGGGTGAGGAACGTAAGGACGCCCCATTGTTGGATGGAAATGAAAATGATCGACCTACAGAGGACTGAATTCAAAGACACCCCGAAAATCAAAGTGAAGAAATGATGCAGCAGGTGAGTCCATGTTGGTGAAATGTCATGGCAGCAACTCAGAATGGTCCTCAGTAGTCTGTATGACCCCCATGTGCTTGTATGCATGCCTGACAATGTCGGGGGAGGGTCCTAATGAGACCACGGATGGTGTCCTGGGGGATTTCCTTCCAGATCTGGACCAGGACATCACTGAGCTCCTGGGCAGTCTGAGGTGCAACCTGGCGGCGTCGGTTGGACCGAAACATGACATCCCAGAGGTGTTCTATTGGATTTAGGTCAGGCGAGCGTGGGGGCCATTCAGTGGTATCAATTCCTTCATCCTCCAGGAACTGCCTGCATACTCCCGCCACGAGGCCGGGCATTGTCCTGCACCAGGAGGAACCCGGGACCCACTGCACCAGGAGGAACCCGGGACCCACTGCACCAGGAGGAACCCAGGACCAACTGCACTAGGAGGAACCCAGGACCCACTGCACCAGGAGGAACCCAGGACCAACTGCACTAGGAGGAACCCAGGACCCACTGCACCAGGAGGAACCCAGGACCAACTGCACCAGGAGGAACCCAGGACCAACTGCACTAGGAGGAACCCAGGACCCACTGCACCAGGAGGAACCCAGGACCAACTGCACTCGGAGGAACCCAGGACTCACTGCACCAGTGTAGGGTCTGACAATAGGTCTAATCATCCCGATACCAAATGGCAGTCAGGGTACCATTGTCTGGCCTGTAGAGGTCTCTGTGTCCCTCCATGGATATGCCACCCCAGACCATCACTGACCCACCACCAAAACGGTCATGCTGAACCATGTTACAGGCAGCAGAACGTTCTCCACGGCTTCTCCAGATCCTTTCACGTCTGTCACATGTGCTCAGGGTGAACCTGCTCTCATCTGTGAAAAGCACAGGGTGCCAGTGGTGGACCTGCCAATTCTGGGGTTCAATGGCAAATGCCAATGGAGCTCTATGGTGCTGGGCAGTGAGCACAGGGCCCACTAGAGGACGTCGGGCCCTCAGGCCACCCTCATAAAGTCTGTTTCTGATTGTTTGGTCAGAGACATTCACACCAGTGGCCTGCTGGAGGTCATTTTGTAGGGCTCTGGCAGGGCTCATCCTGTTCCTCCTTGCACAAAGGAGCAGATACCGGTCCTGCTGATGGGTTAGGGACCTTCTATGGCCCTGTCCAGCTCTCCTAGAGGAACTGCCTGTCTCCTGGAATCTCCTCCATGCTCTTGTCTTCTGGAATCTCCTCCATGCTCTTGTCTTCTGGAATCTCCTCCATGCTCTTGTCTCCTGGAATCTCCTCCATGCTCTTGAGACTGTGCTGGGAGACATAGCAAACCTTCTGGCAATGGCAGGTATTGATGTGCCATCCTGGAGGAGTCGGACTGCCTGTGCAACCTCTGTAGGGTCCAGGTATGGCCTCATGCTACCAGTAGTGACACTGACCCCGGCCAAATGCAAAACTAGTGAAAAACAGTCAGAAAAGATGAGGAGGGAGAAAAATGTCACCTGTAAAACCATTCCTGTTTTGGGGATCGTCTCATTGTTGCCCATCTAGTGCACCTGATGTTAGTTTCATGAACACCAAAGCAGCTGAAACTGATGGACAACCCCCTCTGCGACTTACCTGACCAGATCCATATCCCAGGAGGTTCAGGGACTTGATGCGACTCGGATTACAAAGTCTTCCTTTCATTTTTTTAAGCAGTGTATAAAAATATAAATATCTAAATATATACTAAAGCCGGCCACACGCGGGTCAATTTCTGAATTTTCTTTTGAAAATCTTTTCTAAGAATTTTTGTTCAAATTTCGCACCATTAGTGGGCCACAGAAACGGACGATTTTTTTGTGACCACCAAATCTGAGTGATCGGGCATGTTGGAAATTTTTTGAAAAACGATCGAATTTCGAATCAATGATGGGAGAATCCTGCGAGAAATATAAACAAAAAAGAAATGGACTGGACCTGGAAAGAAAAGAAAATTCTTGGCCACGAAAATTCTTTTCTGTAGCCACATGAGGGGAAATTGAAGGCTTGGTTGGTTGAATTTTCAAATCACCGGTGGCGCCATCGGGTTACAAAACGCACGAATATTCCGATTTTAGTAAAGAAAATGCGTTCAGAATAATTGGTTATACCGATCATTTCCAGTATATTAGACGCTTGTAGAAAATATACTTTTGCTTTTTCAAGGAGGTTCACTCAGCATATATTTAGATATTTATATTTTTTGATCCTCGGATTATATTTCATGACGTTTTCCTGATGAAGAGTGTGAAGCCCCGAAACGCGTCGGTTTTTGACCGCTTGTGAAAAATCAATTCTCACTGGACTCATTCAAGTCTTCTTCCGTTCTCATTCTTTGAATGCTCTGTGGACTGCTCCAGGGGCCCTCTGGGACCCCACCCCCCTCACTCTAACAGCCCGGTCACACCAATCTGACTTTTAAATCATGTGACTTCTCTGAAAGTCGTTGGATTTCAAAAGTCGGATGTCATTCTGACTTGAATTGCAACTTGCAAGACACCTGCCCAGTTCATGCGCTACTTTAGAAATCGTTGCGGCTCCAACCAAGTCGGAATTGCGCAGATAGGACCGCCTTAACCACTTGCCGTCCGGCCACTGTATATAAACGGCCAGACGGTGGCAGTGCAGGGGGGTTGTCATTCATAAACGGCGCCCACATTTTCAAGCTGTGCGCGCTCCCTGGGAGCTCCTCCGGACACAGCAGAACACCGATTCTCGTACGGGACGTCGTGAGGTCCCAATCATGTGATCACTGATTGGCCAATCAGTGATCACATGCAGAGTAGTAAGCAAGATGTCACTTCCTGACATCATTGCTTACTACGTGTGAAATCTGTGAATGATCACAGAGATCACATGGTACAGGGCCATTCACAACAGACTTGTACCATGTGACAAGCTGTGACCAATCACAACTCACACAGTATTTCTCAATGGCTGCAGGAATGCAGCCAGAGAGAAGGAGAAATGATTGCTTTTACAGCCTTTATGGGTGTAAAGGAAATCAGTGTAAAAAAAAAAAAAAAAAAAAATCTTCATCACCCCCCACAAGTAGTACAGTGTCTCCATGGTGACAGCGTACTGCTAGGGTGATGGTATGTAAAAAAAAAAATATATATATATATAAAAAAATTTAATAAAAATGTAAAATGTTTTTTAAAAAATTATAATTTTTGGTTATAAACTAATTTAGGTTATTTTTTTTCTTACTAAAAAGATAACTGAATACATTTTGGCCGAGATTTATGAAGAAAGATTATTTATTTGTAAAATTTTTTAAGAAAAACACTTTTTTTTCAAAATTTTTGGACTTTTTCATTTATATAGCAAAAAAAATAAAAATCCCCGTGGGGAATAAATACCACCAAAATAAAGCTTTATCTGTCTCAAAAAAATGCTAAAAAATTCATATGGGTACAGTGTTGCATGACCGCGCAATTGTCATTCAAAGTGTGATAGCGCTGAAAGCTGAAAACTGGCCTGGACTGGAAGAGGGTGAAAGTGTCCGGACTGGAAGGGGGGGGGGGGAAGTGTCCGGACTGGAAGGGGGGAAATGTCCGGACTGGAAGGGGGGTGAAAGTGTCCGGACTGGAAGAGGGTGAAAGTGTCCGGACTGGAAGGGGGGGGGGGAAGTGTCCGGACTGGAAGGGGGGAAATGTCCGGACTGGAAGGGGGGTGAAAGTGTCCGGACTGGAAGGGGGGGAAAGTGTCCGGACTGGAAGGGGGGGAAAGTGTCCGGACTGGAAGGGGGGAAAGTGTCCGGACTGGAAGGGGGGAAAGTGTCCGGACTGGAAGGGGGTGAAAGTGTCCGGACTGGAAGGGGGTGAAAGTGTCCGGACTGGAAGGGGGGGAAAGTGTCTGGACTGGAAGGGGGGGAAAGTGTCCGGACTGGAAGGGGGGGAAAGCGTCCGGACTGGAAGGGGGGTGAAAGCGTCCGGACAGGAAGGGGGGAAAGTGTCCGGACTGGAAGGGGGGGAAAGCGTCCGGACAGGAAGGGGGGAAAGTGTCCGGACTGGAAGGGGGGGAAAGTGTCCGGACTGGAAGGGGGGGAAAGTGTCCGGACTGGAAGGGGGGGAAAGCGTCCGGACTGGAAGGGGGGGAAAGCGTCCGGACAGGAAGGGGGGAAAGTGTCCGGACTGGAAGGGGGTGAAAGCGTCCGGACTGGAAGGGAGTGAAAGTGTCCGGACTGGAAGGGGGGGAAAGTGTCCGGACTGGAAGGGGGGGAAAGTGTCCGGACTGGAAGGGAGTGAAAGTGTCTGGACTGGAAGGGGGGGAAAGTGTCCGGACTGGAAGGGGGGGAAAGTGTCCGGACTGGAAGGGGGTGAAAGTGTCCGGACTGGAAGGGAGGGAAAGTGTCCGGACTGGAAGGGGGGGAAAGTGTCTGGACTGGAAGGGGGGGAAAGTGTCCGGACTGGAAGGGGGGGAAAGTGTCCGGACTGGAAGGGGGGAAGTGTCCGGACTGGAAGGGGGGGAAGTGTCCGGACTGGAAGGGGGGGAAAGTGTCCGGACTGGAAGGGGGGGAAAGTGTCCGGACTGGAAGGGGGGGAAAGTGTCCGGACTGGAAGGGGGGGAAAGTGTCCGGACTGGAAGGGGGGGAAAGTGTCTGGACTGGAAGGGGGGAAAGTGTCTGGACTGGAAGGGGGGGGGGGGGCAGTGTCCGGACTGGAAGGGGAAAAATTGCAGACAGTAGGGGGCAACTTTCCATGCGTTTTGCAGCTCGAATTGGCAAGTTGCACCCAGTGTGATCGGGGTGTACAGTGACTGCTATCTAGTAATCCATGTCTCTCGGGGGGTCGACTCCTCTACCGTCATGTGACCTGCCACGCCTTGTACTCCTGGAAGCCAATGAAGAACAAACAGTCACACGCGGAAATTTCACGTCTCTTACCTGATTGGCTGAGCCGCCATTACTGGCTGGTGCTGGAGCCGAACTGGCGGTGGAAAGGGAACCGGGCTGACGGGAGGTAAATGTGGGCGACGGGTGGATGAGTGGGGCGTGTCCGAAGGTGGAGCTGAGACTTCGCTGCTGGCTGAGCAGTTGCTGGTACGCCATGGGGTTGATGGGGTGGGGGAAGGTAAAAGCTGGGCTAAAATAGACACAATGTTAAGTTCAATATGTTCAGTAATGTATCGGCATAAACCTCCCAGATATATATTACCTCCCACAGAGATCACAGTATCACCCCCTCCCCCCCTTACAATGCCTTCAACTGTCTCCAGAAGGGACGGCACCATCTTTGTTCAGGCATCATCCAGGGCCACCATCTGCTTCCTGGACTGAGAGATGCCACAGTCATATAAATACTGGTGCCTGGGCAGCTCTTGGCACAGATCAGCCCCTGCTGCAACCACAATGTTGCAACCTGACATCATCACTGGGTGTCTGTGCTTCTCTATGCAATGCAGGCACATCACGGCTGGTGGGAGTGGCCATCATGGTGATGTACGTCTGTGTTTCTCTATGCAATGCACTCACATCTTGGCTGGTGGGAGGGGCCATTAGGGTGATGTACATCTGTGTTTCTCTATGCAATGCACTCACTTTTTCTTTTTTTCTTTTTTTTTTAGTCTGCAAACGTGCAACTATAACGTAAAAACCTGTAAGTGAATCACAAAAAATGTGCAAGTGCAAAACACCACACGAAAAAGTGCACTTAGGGGTGTGCTGTGTCCTACCCCTAAAGGGGCTTGGACCGCTTACCCTGATCCCCCGGGGCACGAAGCTCCTGACAGGGACAAGGTTCCCAATTGGTCCTCCTGGCCAAAAGGCCTGGTGGACCACCGTTCCTTGTGTCCAGCCGAAGCCGGACATCCAGTACTTGGTCAGGGGGCTCTCCCGAAGAAGGGCCCCCTAGGGACAGGAGAGGAAGGAACCAAAAGGCCACACATCCTCCCCCTAGACTTCAGGTCAGGCCCGAGGACCCACACCCTCCATCCGTGAAAACACACACATAAGCGAAAGAAAAAGTGACAAACGTGGGAGGTGAAATAATTAAATAAATAGAAAATAAAAAAGTGGTACCGTGCCAAATTGTGCACAGACCAGGCCCTGAGGCCCGTGGCAAAAATTGCCCTGAACTTAGCCAAAAGGCCTGGTCCTTAGGGCGCTGTGCAAAAAGAGGGAAAAACAGTGACCATGTGCCATCTTCACACTGTGGGGTCCCACACCCAAGTGTTACTAGTGACACCCCTGAGGGCGACTACTCAGGGGGCACCGAGTTTGCGGACTTTCTGCCTCCTCAGCCCCTGGCCAGACCAAGGTAGATCCGTCCAAATCAGGAGGTACTGGGTCTTTCCAGCTTTCCCAGAGGAATTACTCCCAGGGCCCCAGAACGCATCATGGCGCTCCCCGGTTTCTGTCCCTCCGGTCCAGCCTTCCGGACCCCCATCATACCAGTGAGGGTACTATACAACAGCCATCCCCGCAAAGCTAGAATGGCCGGGAGCACCCCCACTGGACACTGATAAGAACAGATACTACACTTGATCTTAGCCAAAAGGCCGAGAAGCGATGCAATGCAATGCACTCACATCACGGCTGGTGGGAGGGGCCATCAGGGTGATGTATGTCTGTGTTTCTCTATGCAATGCACTCACATCACGGCTGGTGGGAGGGGCCATCGGGGTGATGTATGTCTGTGTTTCTCTATGCAATGCACTCACATCACGGCTGGTGGGAGGGGCCATCGGGGTGATGTATGTCTGTGTTTCTCTATGCAATGCACTCACATCTTGGCTGGTGGGAGGGGCCATCGGGGTGATGTATGTCTGTGTTTCTCTATGCAATGCACTCACATCACGGCTGGTGGGAGGGGCCATCGGGGTGATGTACTTCTGTGTTTCTCTATGCAATGCACTCACATCTTGGCTGGTGGGAGGGGCCAGCAGGGTGCTGTACATACAGAAGCTTCCTGAAAACATCCCAGCCGCCCGCCCCAGTACTCGAGCCCTCAGTTCTGATGCAAACAGTGGGAGGAGTTATGCAAATATCAAAATGCCTTGATAAGCAGGTGTCAGTCTGGAGGAGTGGGCGTTCCTAGGCGGGCTGTACCTGCAGGCAACACCCACATATAATTCTGAGCCTCTATGATTGGAAGAACTGAAATTCAATGAATGAAAGGGGCGGGGCCAGGGATGGTTCAGGCTGGGGAGGAAAGGCCCTCAGTCGCAGGATAGTCACATGTATATCATTTAGGCGCGACTTTGGAGGGTTTACATTGAAGTCTACGGCCCTCAAGTCGCACGCAAGTCACACGTATATCATTTAGACGTGACTTTGGAGGGTTTACATTGAAGTCTATTGACCTCAAATCGCATGAAAGTCGGACCAAAGCAGTGCAGGAGCTGCTTTCAAGCCACTGCGACTTGAAGTTGCACAGCTGGGAAACATGGCGTGCGGCTTGCCATGCGACTTTGATCCCCAAAAGTCACACGACAAGTTGCAGGAGTGTAAATGGGCCATTTCAGTCCAGGACAGGAGCCGCAGCAACTATGCAAGACTGAAGGGAAGGCCGGAGTTCCCCTTTAATTATCGGCAGATGGCCCCGCCCCTTCTGGATGGCACTGATGCGTCACAAAGCTTTTCGAAGTCTGGTCTCTAATGCACCTACCTGATGGCCCCGGCAGATAGGTGGCCGTAGGAGCCGCTGGCTGCGGAGCTGCTTCTGGAATTATTGATGTACGCCACCAGCGAGTTGGGCGAGGTGCGGATCATGGTCTGCAGGTCGATGCTGGCGTCCGACAACGGCGAGATGGACAACGCCCGCTTGCGGCTCAATCTTGGAGTGAGGCGGGGGCTGGAGAACCGCGACACTGAATATCGACAAAAAGATCAAATCATACACAAAGCAAACCAACGAAAAATAGATATTCGACTTGTGCAACCCGAGGCCAGGAGGGCATTCTGGGACTTGTAGTTCTGTATCTGACAGAAAGTCACCCGAAAGTAGGAGGAGTCTGCATACTCAAAGAAGAAAACTCACGCCCATTTGTATTCAGGTGTGCTGCCACGTTGGTGGGCCATCACCAGACCCCGCCAAGTAGGTGGGCCATCCCCAGACCCCGCCAAGTAGGTGGGCCATCCCCAGACCCCGCCAAGTAGGTGGGCCATCCCCAGACCCCGCCAAGTAGGTGGGTCATCCCCAGACCCCGCCACGTGGGTGGGCCATCCCCAGACCCCGCCACGTTGGTGGGCCATCCCCAGACTCCTCCACGTGGGTGGACCATCCCCAGACCCCGCCACGTTGGTGGGCCATCCCCAGACTCCTCCACGTGGGTGGACCATCCCCAGACCCCGCCACGTTGGTGGGCCATCCCCAGACTCCTCCACGTGGGTGGGCCATCCCCAGACCCCGCCATGTTGGTGGGCCATCCCCAGAACCCACCTCTGCATTTGTGGGGACTGCCCACTCGCTGCCCCAGTCTCTGCAATCAATGCCTTTTGGAATTACCGCACATACAGTCCATGCTGTGATCCCAGGACATGGCCCGGGACCAGGCTCGGATCTACGGGGGTGCTGGGGTGGCCTGTCCCCCCATCCCCCAGGTCTCTAAGAGTGCATCCACTGATCCATGAGGCACTCTGATGGGGTCAGTTGATGTAACGGGGCACTCTGATGGGGCAATTGATGTGAGGGGGCACTCTGTTGGGGACAGTTGATGTAAGGGGGCACTCTGTTGCGGACAGTTGATGTAAGGGGGCACTCTGTTGGGCACAGTTGATGTAAAGGGGGCACTCTGATGGGGACAAGTGATGTAAGGGGGCACTCTGATGGGGACAAGTGATGTAAGGGGGCACTCTGATGGGGACAAGTGATGTAAGGGGGCACTCTGATGGGGCAATTGATGTGAGGGGGCACTCTGATGGGGACAGTTGATGTAAGGGGGCACTCTGATGGGGACAGTTGATGTAAGGGGGCACTCTGATGGGGACAAGTGATATAAGGGGGCACTCTGTTGGGCACAGTTGATGTAAAGGGGGCACTCTGATGGGGACAAGTGATATAAGGGGGCACTCTGTTGGGCACAGTTGATGTAAAGGGGGCACTCTGATGGGGACAAGTGATATAAGGGGGCACTCTGATGGGAACGATTGATGTAAGGGGGCACTCTGATGGGGACAAGTAATGTAAGGGGGCACTCTGATGGGAACGATTGATGTAAGGGGGCACTCTGTTGGGGACAATTGATGTAAGGGGGCACTCTGATGGGGGCAATTGATGTAAGGGGGCACTCTGTTGGGGACAGTTGATGTAAGGGGGCACTCTGTTGGGGACAGTTGATGTAAGGGGGCACTCTGTTGGGGACAGTTGATGTAAGGGGGCACTCTGATGGGGGCAGTTGATGTAAGGGGGCACTCTGTTGGGGACAGTTGATGTAAGGGGGCACTCTGTTGGGGACAGTTGATGTAAGGGGGCACTCTGATGGGGACAAGTGATGTAAGGGGGCACTCTGTTGGGGACAGTTGATGTAAGGGGGCACTCTGATGGGGACAGGTGATGTAAGGGGGCACTCTGATGGAGACAAGTGATGTAAGGGGGCACTCTGATGGGGACAAGTGATGTAAGGGGGCACTCTGATGGAGACAAGTGATGTAAGGGGGCACTCTGTTGGGGACAGTTGATGTAAGGGGGCACTCTGATGGGGACAAGTGATGTAAGGGGGCACTCTGTTGGGGACAGTTGATGTAAGGGGGCACTCTGATGGGGACAATTGATGTAAGGGGGCACTCTGATGGGGACAAGTGATGTAAGGAGGTACTCTGATGGGGACAAGTGATGTAAGGGGGCACTCTGTTGGGGACAGTTGATGTAAGGGGGCACTCTGATGGGGACAATTGATGTAAGGGGGCACTCTGATGGGGACAAGTGATGTAAGGAGGTACTCTGATGGGGACACCTGATGTAAAGGGGGACTGTTATAGGGGCACCTGATATAAGGAGGTGCAGATTCTGTTTAATCATCCTAATCTAATGACAACCAATCAGGGCCAAGGGACAAGAAGTGTGTTGTTGGCAGGATCACTGAGCCTGAAAAAAAAAAAAAAAAGAAGAGAACTAATGCAGCCACCTCCACTAATGGCTGCTCTGGGTGACATTGTTCTTTTTGGGTTTAGATCCACACACAAGCAATCCCCTCTCCCTACAACCAGATCATCCAGCAGCCTCGCCGCCTCTTTGTTTCTCTACCATACGGCACACCGGAGGGGGGGTGGCATCATTCCTTCGAGCTGCTCGGCCTGAGTGTAATGAACACGGAGAATTTTGCTTCTGTGGCTATAATTACCCGGCCCGGCATGAAAAATGACACGAGATTTGGGAGCGAACTATTTCGATGCGTTTTTCCTGCTCTCCCTCCATTCGCTGGCGAAAGCAGGACAACGCTGGCAGCCATATTTATCTCTGTTAGCCGCCCACCCCTGGGGAGGCCACTTTATTAATGTGCCACTTCCCCTGATAAATTATTCAAAGCAAAAGGAAAACTTTGTGCTCATTTCTTTCCTCTTCTCGTTGGCTGTGATTTATGTCGCTCCCGCGCATTCTGAGAGCGGCTCCGTCACCGGCGTACGGGGAGGTCAGGGGGGGCCGCGCCAATGGGGCTGACCAAGTCCGGTATAGAGGGGCGGCCAATGAGCGTAGAAGTACAAGAATGTAGAAAAGTATGACGATGGAAAGACGCAAGGAAGCTGAGAATCTTAACCCCCTCCTACCGGGCACTTCTACCCCCTTCCTGCCTACCGGGCACTTCTACCCCCTTCCTGCCTACAGGGCACTTCTACCCCCTTCCTGCCTCCCGGGCACTTCTACCCCCTTCCTGCCTACCGGGCACTTCTACCCCCTTCCTGCCCCTCGGGCACTTCTACCCCCTTCCTGCCTACAGGGCACTTCTACCCCCTTCCTGCCTACAGGGCACTTCTACCCCCTTCCTGCCTACAGGGCACTTCTACCCCCTTCCTGCCCCCCGGGCACTTCTACCCCCTTCCTGCCTACCGGGCACTTCTACCCCCTTCCTGCCTACCGGGCACTTCTACCCCCTTCCTGCCTACTGGGCACTTTTACCCCCTTCCTGCCTACTGGGCACTTCTACCCCCTTCCTGCCTCCCGGGCACTTCTACCCCCTTCCTGCCTCCCGGGCACTTCTACCCCCTTCCTGCCCCCCGGGCACTTCTACCCCCTTCCTGCCTACCGGGCACTTTTACCCCCTTCCTGCCTACAGGGCACTTCTACCCCCTTCCTGCCCCCCGGGCACTTCTACCCCCTTCCTGCCTACAGGGCACTTCTACCCCCTTCCTGCCTACAGGGCACTTCTACCCCCTTCCTGCCCCCCGGGCACTTCTACCCCCTTCCTGCCTACCAGGCACTTCTACCCCCTTCCTGCCTACCGGGCACTTCTACCCCCTTCCTGCCTACTGGGCACTTTTACCCCCTTCCTGCCTACTGGGCACTTCTACCCCCTTCCTGCCTCCCGGGCACTTCTACCCCCTTCCTGCCTCCCGGGCACTTCTACCCCCTTCCTGCCCCCCGGGCACTTCTACCCCCTTCCTGCCTACCGGGCACTTCTACCCCCTTCCTGCCTACCGGGCACTTTTACCCCCTTCCTGCCTACCGGGCACTTTTACCCCCTTCCTGCCTCCCGGGCACTTCTGCCCCCTTCCTGCCTCCCGGGCACTTCTACCCCCTTCCTGCCTACCGGGCACTTCTACCCCCTTCCTGCCTACGGGCACTTCTACCCCCTTCCTGCCTCCCGGGCATTTCTACCCCCTTCCTGCCTACAGGGCACTTCTACCCCCTTCCTGCCTACAGGGCACTTCCACCTCCTTCCTGCCTACAGGGCACTTCTACCCCCTTCCTGCCTCCCGGGCACTTCTACCCCCTTCCTGCCTACAGGGCACTTCTACCCCCTTCCTGCCTCCCGGGCACTTCTACCCCCTTCCTGCCTACAGGGCACTTCTAACCCCTTCCTGCCTCCCGGGCACTTCTACCCCCTTCCTGCCTCCCGGGCACTTCTACCCCCTTCCTTTCCCTCGGGCACTTCTACCCCCTTCCTGTCCAGGCCAACTTCCAGCTTTCAGCGCTGTCGCACTTTGAATGACAATTGCGCGGTCATGCAACACTGTACCCATATGAAATTATTTATCATTTTTTAGACAGATAGAGCTTTCTTTTGGTGGTATTTAATCACCTCTGGGGGGGGGGTTATATTTTTTGCTAAACAAACCAAAAACAACAGAAAATTTTGAAAAAAAAAGTTTTTTCTTAGTTTTTGTTATAAAATTTTGTAAACAAGTGATTTTTCTCCTTCACTGATGTGCACTAATGAGGCTGCAGTGATGGGCACTGATAGGCTGCACTGATGGACACTGACAGGTGGCACTGATGGGCACTGATGAGGAGGCACTGGTAGGTGGCACTGATGGGCATTGACAGGCATCACTGATGGGCACTGAAAGGCAGCACTCATATATGGCACTGATGTGCACTGACTGGCACTGATAGGTGCCACTGATTGGCAGCACTGATAGGTGGCACTGAAAGGCAGCTCAGATGGGCACTGATAGGTGGCATTGAGGTGGCATTGAAGAGTACTGACAGGTGGCACTGCTGGGGATACACTGATGATCAGTGTAGATGTCCCCTCTAAGGAATGCCGATTACCGGCTCTTCTCTCCTCTCCTGTCAGCGTGACGGCTCGTAAGAAGAGAAATGCCGATAACCTGCATTTCCATATTTACATGCGATCAGCTGTGATTGGACACAGCTGATCACATGACCGAGCCGACGTCTTCGGCTCTTTCCATTGATCAATGATCCGGGACACAGCGCACCACCGATCGCCACGCTGCGCGCCCCTAGAGCCACGAATGCGCAGTGAGAATGGGAGGACGTCATATGACGTCCTCCCAGAACGAGAGAACCGCCTTGCGCCCGTCATTACCTTACATGGCGGGCGGGAGGCGGTTAAACTGCAACTTTTCAACGTGGACGCGACAACTTCCTACCCCACACTCAGGCTGCATTCACTTCTGAGGGCCGGTTCACACCACGCGCGTTTCAGTTGCGTCTTTTCTGCATCCAAAACGCACAGAAAGTCGGTGATATGGTGGTCAGTGTCATCGTTCACATCAGTGCTCGCAGTTCCGGTGCGTTCTGGATGCAAAAAAAAAAAAAAGTAAAACAGGCTGCATTTTTTTCTGCACAGAACTGTACTGGAACGCGGTAAAACGCATTAAATTGCAACAAAACGTACCAAAAACGCACTGGAAAGCACCAAAACTAACCAAAAATGCACACATCCCTATTTAAATTGAAGAAAAAAAGAGAGGAAAAAATTAACTGGAACACATCAAAAACACATAAAAAATATATCAAAAACGCGTCAAAAACATCAAAAACTTGAAAAAAATCGGCAAAATCGGACCTAAGAATAATCGGACGATTTTCGCTCTGTTAGTGGGGACAATGGCACCGGCCGATTTTTGTGGCTCCTCCCCTTTTCGGTGATCGGGCATGTTGGAAAATTCATGAAAAACGATCGATTTTCGACTCCATGATGGTCAAATCGTACGATCGTTTTTCCTGAAAAGAATACACGCATGAGCCGTGACCTGGAAGGAACAGAAGTTTCGCCTGTTATATGGGGGGAACTTTATGACTCGGTCGGCCAATTTTCGAAATCATCGATGGCGCCATCGGATTACCGAGCGAATGACGTTTTCAATTTTCGGATGAAAAATCGTTCGTGGTTCGACCCGTGTATGGCCTGCATTAGGCCCTCCGTGAGTTTAATTACCACCTTATGCCGGCCATACATGGGTCGAAATTCGACAGATTTTTCTTCGGAAAATCGGACCTTAAAATAAATTGGCCGATTTTCGCTCTGTTAGTGGGGTAAATGGCACCGGCCGATTTTTGTGGCTCCTCCCCTTTTCGGTGATCGGGCATGTTGGAAAATTCATGAAAAATGACGGATTTTCGACTCAATGATGGTCAAATCGTACGATCGTTTTTCCTGAAAAGAATATGCGCCATGAGGCATGACCTGGAAGGAACAGAAGTTTCGCCTGTTATATGGGGGGAACTTTATGACTCGGTCGGCCGATTTTCAAAATCATCGATGGCGCCATCGGATTACCGAGCGAACGACGTTTCCGATTTTTGGCCGAAAAATTGTTCGGAATTCGACCCGTGTCTGGCCTGCATTAGCCTTGTCAGAATGGTTTCTAGGCTGGCCGACCTTCTCCGTCGCCGCCAAAGCCGACCGCGTTGGCGAACTCAGGAAACGCGGCTCCCTGAGAACGGCGAGCTCCTTCACCCCGGAGTCTGAGGTCACAGGGATGGGACAGGCCCGGGCAGGAAGGATTCCGGCAGATTTGGAAGGATTAGGACATCCGCAGAGAAGACATGTCGCGTCGGGAGCGATCCGCGGCCTCTGAGATCACATTTTCCATCTGCTCCTCTGGATTCGGGGATTTAATAACCAGGACCGTGATGTTATTGTAAATAATGATTTATATGACAATTCATGTAAACCGCGGACGATGCGCCTGCTGGCGAGAACGATCGGCGAACACGTGACGCAGGAGTACAGGCAGCTAAGAGGAGAGGTCGTGTGAGGCCTCCATGAGTAACTTCAGGCAAAAAAAAAACAATCAGGGGAATCAAGAGCTGAGCTGGAAACATTGTTACTTTGCTCAGGGTGGCTGTTGGAAATGATGGGGCCCCGTACTGCCTACCTGATAGGGCCCCGCCTCCCCAGACTGGGTGGGTGCAGGTGTAGGGCACTGACCAGCCAATCAATAGCCAGAGGACCTGTGTGAATGAGCCCTTAAACTGACCCCTTTTCAGTCAGAGAACGAGATTGAGGACGCAGATCCCCAATCCCTTCTTTGCAGCCTCAGCTGCACTGCAGAATGATTGGATGGGAAGCCCTCTGTACAGAGGTTTCCTGCTGATTCACAAACTGAAGCATAGTAAACACACTTTACTAGACTTCAGTTAGGAATGAACACAGGAGTGATTGGTACTGGAACCGATCTCCCTGCAGCAGTTGAAAGCCAGTACAATGGAGAGGAGGAGAAGCCAGCTGCAGGGGTGCTACAGGAGGATCACTTTTGGGGATTGACCAGCAAACCTTTCTCTACAGCCTCAGCTGCAGTGCAGAATGATTGGATGGGAAGCCCTATGTACAGAGGCTTCCTGCTGATTCACAAAGTGAAGCATAGTAAACACACTTTACTAGACTTCAGTTAGGAATGAACACAGGAGTGATTGGTACTGGAACCGATCTCCCTGTGGCTCTCTCCCCGCAACAGCTGAAAGCTGATACAATGGAGAGAAGGAGAAGCCGGCTGCAGGGGGAGCTATAGAGGAATCGACACCAAATTATTCTCTACAGCCTCAGCTGCACTGCAGAATGATTGGACGGGAAGGCCTCTGTATGGAGGCTTCCTGCTGATGCACAATCTGAAGCATAGTAAATACAGCTTACTAGATTTCAGTTAGGAATGAACACAGGAGTGATTGGTACTGGAACCGATCTCCCTGTGGCTCTCCCTGCAGCAGCTGAAAGCTGGTACAATGGAGAGGAGGAGAAGCTGGCTGCACTGCAGAATGATTGGACGGGAAGCCCTCTGTATTAGCTTCCTGCTGATTCACAAACTGAAGCATAGTAAACAAAATGTAATAAGACTTCAGTTACAAATGAACACAGGAGTGATTGGTACTGGAACCGATCTCCCAGTAGCTCTCCCTGCAGCAGCTGAAAGCTGGTACAATGGAGTGGAGGAGAAGCCGGCTGCAGGGGCACTACAGGGGGATCAGATTTAGGGATTGACACCAAATCATTCTCTACAGCCTCAGCTGCACTGCAGAATGATTGGACGGGAAGCCCTCTGTACAGAGGCTGCCTGCTGATTCACAAACTGAAGCATAGTAAACACACTTTACTAGACTTCAGTTAGGAATAAACACATGAGTGATTGTTCCAGGAACCAATCTCCCTGTGGCTCTCCTTGCAGCAGGTGAAAGCTGGTAGGAGGGAGCAGAAGAGAAGCTGGCTGCAGGGGAGCTACAGGGGGATCAGATTTAGGGATTGACCACCAAACCTTTCTCTGCAGCCTCAGCTGCACTGCAGAATGAATGGACAGGAAGTCCTCTGTACAGAGCCTTCCTGTTGATTCACAAACTGAAGCATAGTAAAGAAAATTTAACAGGACTTTAGTTAGGAATGAACACAGGAGTGATTGGTACTGTAACTGATCTCCCTGTTGTTCTCCCTGCAGCAGATGAAAGCTGGTACAATGGAAAGGAGGAGAAGCCAGCTGCACTGCAGAATGATTGGACGGGAAGCCCTCTGTACAGAGGCTTCCTGTTGATTCACAAACTGAAGCATAGTAAACAAAATGTAATAAGACTTCAGTTACGAATGAACACAGGAATGATTGGTACTGGAACCGATCTCCCTGTGGCTCTCCCTGCAGAGGGATCAGATTTAGGGATTCACGCCATGCCCTGATGCCAGCTCTTCTGCTGGAGGCTTGCCGGCTGGTTCATCCTCCAAACCTTTCTCTGCAGCCTCAGCTGCACTGCAGAATGATTGGACAGGAGCCTGTATAGAGGCTCCCTGTTCATCCATAGGAACTGAAGCAATCTCCGAAACCGATCCCCCGTGGCTCCCCATGCAGCAGCCAACAGCTGTAGAGGAGGAGAAGCTGGGGGGGGGGGGTTGCTGAGCTGTGAATAGCAGCTTTTGGAACTGCCTGCACAGTAAAGCTGCCTGGATCCCCCTGTTGAACCAATGGGGCCCGGGGCCCTACAGTAGGACCAGTGCTACATCCTCGTTGGGTGCCCCTGACTGTACTAAAAGTCAAAGTCAGCTCAGTCTACTTTGGGACTCATTCACATCAATGGCCCCATTCACACCTGAGCGTTTCGGAGCCTAAGCCCGGGTTCACATGCATGCGGTGCGGTACATCGCATGTGATTCGCACCGGAACCGCGCCGCATTCCTGCGCAGATCACATGCAATTTGTGTGCGGTGCGATCGGAGACGTACATTATGTATGGCTCTAACCGCACAGCACCAAAAAAGCTTTTCATTGGCTAAAAGGAAGGTTAGTTCGTTGCCGGGCATTGTGAGTCGGTCTACTGCAAGGCGCAGTACGGTGCCATTCAAAACGAGCGCCATTTAGGACCGGTTCCCGCGCTGCGCTCAAAACGCATTTCCTTTGCAGTCTGCTGCGGGTGCCAATGTTATGTGAACGGCACTCCAAACGCACATCGCAAGCAGAGCGCATGTGCAGGCAACAGATCGCATGGGACCACGCGATTTGGCGCGGTGCGTTTTTGAAAAGTGGCGCATGCACTGCTTTTTTTGTGTTCCGGTGTGACTTGCTGCCCATTCAAATGAATAGGATGCAAAGGTGACCACATGGGAACGCACGGGAATTACAAAGAAACGCAGACTGCGTGATGCAAGTGTGAACGGCCCTTAGGCTACTTTCACACTGATTCGCCGCAAAAACACATCAAAAACACATAGGCGTTTTTACCACGTTTTTTTCTGCGCTTTCTAGGCGTTTTTTTAAAGACACGTGACTTAAAAACTGCATCAAAACCGATTCTCAGAGGCGGTTTTGAGGCATTTTTTAGGCGTTTTCCATTGATTTAACCACTTTACCTCCTGAGGATTTACCCCCCTTAATGACCACGCCTCTTTTTGCTACTCGGCGCTGCACTAATTCAACTGATAATTGCGCGGTCATGCAACGCTGCACCCAAATTAAATTTACGTCCTTTTTTTCACACAAATAGAGCTTTCTTTCGGTGGTATTTGATCACCTGTGCGCTTTTTATTTTTCACGCTATAAACAAAAAAAGGCCACAAATTTTGAAGAAAAACAATATTTTTTACTTTCAGCTATAAAAAATATATAATAAACTCAAAGTTGGTTATAAATTTAGGCCAAAATGTATTCTGCTCCATGTTTTTGGTAAAAAAAATCCCAATAAGTGTATATTGATTGCTTTGTGTGGAAGTTATAGCGTCTACAAACTATGGGATAGATTGCAATTTACGCCATTTTTCTGCTATACAGCGCTGCGCTAGTTTAACGGACAATTGCGCGGTCATGCAACATGGTACATAAATGGAATTTACATCCTTTTTTTTCCCACAAATTGAGCTTTCTTTCGGTGGTATTTGATCGCCTGTGCGGTTATTTTTTGCGCTATAAAAAAAAGGCTGACAATTTTGAGGAAAAAAAACAATATTTGGGACTTTTTGCTATAAAACATGGCCAGTAAAAAAAAATTTAAAAATCAAATTTAGTCATAAATTTCTGCCAAAATGTATTCTGCGACATGTCTTTGCTAAAAAAAAAACCCCAATACGTGTAAATTAATTGGTTTACGTGAAAGTTATAGCGTTTACAAATGGCGGGAAAGATACTGGGATTTTTCATTTTTTTTATACTAATAATGGCGGCGATCAGTGACTTATGGCGGGACTGCAGGACTGCGGCGGACATTCTGACATTGGGGGGTACTGACTTGGGGTCACTGACATCCCCAGTGACACCAATACAGTGATCAGTGCAAAAAAAAAAAACACTGACACTGTACTAATGGCACTGGGGAGGAAGGGGTTAACTTTATTATTCAGGGAAAGGGTTAACTGTGTGAGGGGAGTGTTTTACTAGGGGGTGGGGCGGGGGTGTGTGCTGCACGGGACACCGCTGATAGGAGAGAGAAACTCTTCTGTCCCAATCAGCGTGTCCTGGAGCTGTCAGGGAACTGACAGAAAGCACAGCTACTGCAGCTGTGCTCTCTGTCAGTGATTGCCGCTGATCGCCGGGACATAGCCGGTAACGACCGTCTGTGACCAGGCGACTGACATCTGTGGCTGTGATCGGCGGGACAGGTAGGGCGGCGGCGCACCTCGCGCGCGCCCCCTACCTGTTTACAAAACACACGTTTTAAAACGTGGTTTTGCCCAGCCGTGCCGCCCTGCCACCGTATTTCTACAGTGGCTGGGCAGCATGTGGTTAAATGGGAAGAGGCGTTTTTGGGGAGTTTTTTTTTAACTCCCAAAACACGCCCCAAAGATGCTGCAGGCGGTATTTTTTACAAATATGTATATATTGAATACGGCCAAAATTGTAGCATTTCAAATATATGTCAATATATTTGGGAAGAATATTTTAAAAATATATTTCAAATATATTTTTCTTCCATGTGGGCCCCAAAAAGGCTCCGGAACCTTTTTTTTGGTCGTGGCGCGTCGGGTATTTTTTCAGCGCACATTTTGGCACGTTTGTAGCGCTTTTCATCACACAACAAAGGTGAGTCTGCCACTTGCGATTGGGGCGCCATTACCAGTTAGTGGCACTGCAAACGCAACGCGCGGTTGCAACACAGGAATGGCATACGAACATGCGCCCCGTTGCTGTGCGAATCCCGCGCGCTT
This sequence comes from Staurois parvus, assembly GCF_062004578.1. Lineage (NCBI taxonomy): Eukaryota > Metazoa > Chordata > Amphibia > Anura > Ranidae > Staurois > Staurois parvus. The sequence goes on along the minus strand of NW_028318043.1, from coordinate 659,575 downwards.
TTATTTTGGGCTGCGAAAGTGATGCACGCATCACTTTGAAAATGCGCCGCGCCACAAATGGCACGGTACTTGGGTACACAAAGGCAGTGTCATTGCGATCTGCATTGGGGGTTCCGTTAACAATACTTTGGCAACGTGCGCACAACGCGCCTTTCCCGCGCCGCGTTCTGCTGTGAACCGGCCCTTAGGTCGATGCGTTGGTTTCTTGGTTGGAAGTATTCTTCATTTTCGTGAGATCTGCGATGGCGGAGGATACAAAGTATCGTTTTATGACGCCGTTATACGAGCGTCGTCGCAGTAAACACCTCGCTCTGGAACTCGTAACGGCAAATATGAAGAAACCACAAAAAACGATTTTTCCTTTTTTGGGGGGGGAGGGGCCGGGGGTTACAAAGTGACCGGCGCAGCCGCTACCAGAAATCTGCAAATCATTTTGCTTTTGTTTGATTGGAAAAACAAGAGTCGCCGCGGCTGATTAAAGGCAGCGAATGATGACAGGGCGACCGGCGGCCGGGTAATCCGATCGGTCCTTGTGAAAACACGGCAGCTTCTACGCCGGTCAGAGGGTAACCGCGCTCGGGAGAAAACATCAGGATGCAATTAATGGCGTACCGAGACAATGGCAAACATTGTGCGCCGAGGGGCCGGCGGGAGACGGGGGGGCGCAGTCGCGCAGGAAGTCGAACGCTCGCTAAGCTTTTACTTACAGCTGAACTCCAGGCAAACAGCTAAAGACACATGAAATACATCTAAGGGAACGGTTTGCATTTCTGTACATCCAGCCCTGAGATTTGCACAGCTCCGCCACACAGCACAGCCCCGTCTGGCAGGGCAGGAGACCTTTTTTTTAGGTTACACTTAGGAGTCTTGTCCCTCCCCCACAGCCTGTGATTGGACCGTGAGAGATAACAAGAGCCGACGGATGAGATTCTCTCTGTCACTCTGCTCTCTCCTCCTATCATCATGCCCCTTAAAAGCACACAAGCACTGCAGCACGAATGATTGGCTCTTTTTTCTGCTTCTCCCTCTCCCAGTCTGAGCCCTGTTGTACAAGGGCTGGGGGATACCAAATAATTCAGGTATTTGTACTCCTTGCATGATAGTAAAAATACATGTAGGACTAATTTAGTGTCTTAATGCACGTTGCGGCACATTAATGTCCTGGGGCCCCTACTCAATTTATACACCTACTGTCATGGCTAGGGGTCATACCGGGTGCCCCCCTTCCCTCCACGGCCGTCCGACAACACAGCTAGCAGGCATTGCATTGAGAGCTAGGAGGGCTGTCTTAATGGGATCAAGGGCCTCTGGGCAAAGTAACCCCCTGGGGCCCCTACCAGCCGCCCCCAATTTATACACCTACTGTCATGGCTAGTGGTCAGACTGGGCGCCCCCCTTCCCTCCATCGCAGTCCGACAACACAGATAGCAAGCAGATGATTGCATTGAGAGCTGGCAGGGCTGTCTTAATGGCATCAAGGGCCTCTGGGCAAAGTAATGCTCTGGGGCCCCTACCAGCTGCCCCCAATTTATACACCTACTGTCATGGCTAGTGGTCACACCGGGCACCCCCTTCCCTCCACGGCTGACCGACAACACAGCTAGCAAGCATTGCATTGAGAGCCGGCATGGCTGTCTTAATGGCATCAAGGGCCTCTGGGCAAAGTAATGCTCTGGGGCCCCTACCAGCTGCCCCCAATTCATGCACCTACTGTCATGGCAAAGGGGCACAGTACGGGGGGGGGGGGGAAGGGGATCAGGAGGGCACAGTACAGGTTCCGGGACACGGCCATCCCCAGGGACAGTTTAGTAAAATGCATGATTGTCCTGGCAAATCCGGGACAGTTGGCAAGTATGATGTAATGCAAAATTATCATGGGGCCCCCCACGCACCTGGAGCCCCTGGGCAGTGCCCATGCATTAAGATGGCCCTGAGAGCCGGTGCTTATCTCCGGTTCCCAGCACCTTCCCAGAGTAAGCTCTGGGAAGATGAATGCAGAAGAACAGGAGGCTGACATGTTTTGCCCCTTCCTGTTCCTCCTTCTGGCACTTGTCTCTGGAAAGTGCTGGAAGCTGAAGATAAGCACTGGTCATCTCTTTGCTGGCTGCGTTGTTGAATGGCTGTGGGGGAAGGGGGTGTCTTATCCAATGACAGATCACATAGCTAGCTTTCCCATCCCTATTGCGGTGTTAGTCTCTGGAAAGTGCTGGGAGCTGGAGATAAGCACTGGTCATCTCTTTGCTGGCTGCGTTGTCGGACGGCTGTGGGGGAAGGGGGTGTCCTAATAAACAACATATTGCATAGCTAGCTTTCCCTTCCCTATTGCCAGCACATGTCTCCAGAAAGAGCTGGGAGCTGGAGATAACCACTAGCGATATTTTTGATGGCTGCGTTGTCGAATGGCTGTGGGGGAAGGGGGGTGTCCTATCCAACGAGATATCGCATAGCTAGCTTTCCCATCCCTATTGGGGCACTTATCACCGGAAAGAGCTGGGAGCTGGAGATAAGCACTGGTCATCTCTTTGCTGGCTGTGTTGTCGAATGGCTTTGGGGGAAGGGGGAGTGTCTTATCCAACAACAGATCGCATAGGTAGCTTTCCCATCCCTATTGCGGCGTTAGTCTCTGGAAAGTGCTGGGAGCTGGAGATAAGCACTGCTGATCTCTTTGCTGGCTGCGTTGTCGAATGGCTTTGGGGGAAGGGGGTGTCCTATACAACGATCATATAGCTAGCTTTCCCATCAGTATTACCAATGCATGTCTCCAGAAAGTGCAGGGAGCTGGAGATAAGTGCTGGTGATCTCCTTGCTGGCTGCATTGTTGGATGGCTGTGGGGGAAGGGGGTGTCCTATCCAACAACAGATCCCATAGCTAGATTTCCCATCCCTATTGCGGCGTTAGTCTCCAGAAAGTGCTGGGAGCTGGAGATAAGCACTGGTGATCTCTTTGCTGGCTGCGTTGTCGGATGGATGTGGGGGAAGGGGGTGTCCTATCCAACAACATATCCCATAGCTAGCTTCCTCATCCCTATTGCGGTGTTAGTCTCTGGAAAGTGCTGGGAGCTGGAGATACGTGCTGGTGATCTCTTTGCTGGCTGCGTTGTCGGATGTCTGTGGGGGAAGGGGGGTCCTATCCAACAACAGATTGCATAGCTAGCTTTCCCATCACGATTGCCGAGGCATGTCTCCGGAAAGTACTGGAAGCTGGAGATAAGCACTGTTGTTCTCACCACGCATGTGAGGTATCGCCGCGAACGTCAGAGCGAGGGCATTAATTCTATCACCAGACCTCCTGTGTAACTCGAAACTGCAAACCTGTAAAGGCTTATAAAATGTCACCTATGGAGATTCTTAAGTTCCATAGTTTGTCGCCACTCCGCGGGCGTAACGTCCTCTTTTATATTTTAGCAAAAAATTGGGTATTTCATTGTGACTGTGAGCGCTAAAATTCATTAAATTGTATTTTTTCCTAAAAATTAGCTTTTTAAAAATGGCTGCGCAAATATCCTGCAACGTACAAAAATGGCCACACACCCGCCATTTTATTCTACAGGTCCTCCATGTAATGTTTGGGGGTTCAAAGTAATTTTATAGCAACAAAATGCTGATTTTGACATGCAAGTGAGAAAGGTCAGAATTGGTCCGGGGGGGTCAAGTGGTTCCCAATGCACCAAAATGTTCCTAAAGTCACCTGGGTCATAACAATACAGTGCCCTATGGTGCGTTGTGGCTTGCTGAAAGGTATGTGCATTGCCTTAATGTCCTGGGAAATAGCACCGCATCGCCTCACCTCACATCGCCTCGCATTGTAGTAATTCATTACAGTAATTAACAGGGGCGGACTGACAACTCAAGGGGCCCCCGGGCAATAGGGGATCATGGGGCCCCTGTGTCCTTGCCCAAACTCAAAAAAGCCTATGAAAAAGGTACCAGGGGCATCTCATGGGGCCCCCTACTGACCTCGGGCCCTCAGGCAGTGCCCGAGTTTCCAAATGGTCAGTCCGCCCCTGGTAATTAATGATTCCAGAGCCGCATTCATTTGTGTCTTTTCTGTCCACCCGGAGTTCAGCTTTAAGTATTTTGGAATGTTGGCTGGAAAGCTGACCTAGATCACGTATTTTCCTACAAGAATCACAAGTGGTGGCAAAACCTTCGAGGGGGGTTTAGTCTCCTCCGAGCGAATCGCTTTTTTTCAATTGCAGAAGCATTCGGCAGGTGAGGGGTTAACAGCCCGGGGAGCATGTTTGAATCCTGACGCGATGAAAGCTCCGTGTTACCTGGAACCTGAGAACGGTTCTGAGATTAGAAATAATTTAATCGAGAAACTCGATCCAGAGGGAGAAAAATGCGCCTCTCCATCAGACGTTGTCATCTTAAAACAACACGGGGGCCAAAAGTATGAAAACAGCCGGATAAAGTATTCACTGCGTACAAAAGGCGGCTGGGAAGGGTCGTGCGGAATTAAAGCTTGAGCCCCCCCCAAAGGCGATGGAGAGCAGGAAAATATGAACCCGACCCCTGATGGGGAGCAAACGCATTTTCCAAACTTCTACAACATCTGCAACTGCAAATAACCCCTTCATAACCAGGGGTAGTTCCTACTGACATGATCAGGGGTAATTCCTGCCTCCATGACCAGAGGTAATTCCTCCCTCCATGACCAGAGGTAATTCCTGCCTCCATGACCAGAGGTAATTCATGCCTCCATGACCAGAGGTAATTCATGCCTCCATGACCAGAGGTAATTCATGCCTCCATGACCAGAGGTAATTCATGCCTCCATGACCAGAGGTAATTCCTGCCTCCATGACCAGAAGTAATTCCTCCCTCTATGACCAGAAGTAATTCCTCCCTCCATGACCAGAGGTAATTCCTCGCTCCATGACCAGAGGTAATTCCTCCCTCCATGACCAGAGGTAATTCCTGCCTCCATGACCAGAGGTAATTCCTCCCTCCATGACCAGAGGTAATTCCTGCCTCCATGACCAGAGGTAATTCCTCCCTCCATGACCAGAGGTAATTCCTGCCTTCATGAAAAAGGTTCATTCCGGTCCTCATGACCAAAGGACGGTAATTCCTTTCTCCTTGATCAGTAGTAATTCCTGTCTTCATGACCAGGAGTAACGTTTGCTTCCTTGACCAGGGGTAAATCTTGACTTCATGACCAGGGTAATACCTTCCTCCTTCACCAGGGGCAATTCCTACCTCCATGACCAAGGATACTTCCTACCTTCCTGACCAAGGGTAATTCCTACCTTAATGACCACGGGTAATTTCTACCTTCATGACCAAGGATAATTCCTGCCTTCATGACCAGGGATAATTCCTGCCTTCATGACCAGGGATAATTCCTACCTTCCTGACCAGGGATAATTCCTGTCTTCATGGCCAGGCATAATTCCTACCTTCCTGACCACAGGTAATTCCTACCTTCATAGCCAGGGGTAATTCCTGTCTTCAAGACCAAGGGTAATTCCTACCTCCGTGACCAGGGGTAATTCCTACCTCCGTGACCAGGGGTAATTCCTACCTCCGTGACCAGGGGTAACTCCTGCCTTTGTGACCAGGGATAATTCCTACCTCCATGACCAGGGGCAATTCCTGTCTTCATGACCAGGGGTAACTCCTGCCTTTGTGACCAGGGATAATTCTTACCTCCATGACCAGGGGCAATTCCTGTCTTCATGACCAGGGGTAACTTCTGCCTTTGTGACCAGGGGTAATTCCTTCTTTCATGACCAGGATGATTCTGGTCAGATTGCTTTCAAGAGAACCTGTTACCTCCTATATACCTTCACTTTACTGTATGAAGCACATTGTACATTTACATCTTCACTGCCTCTTCTGATTCCCAGCCAGGAAATACCCGCAGGACCACCTGATTGGCCAACTGCTGGGTCTGAGTCTGCCATGAAGAAGCAGATGGGAATTTGCATAGTCCTGTGTGTGTTTTGGCAGCATATGTGAGTGGCAGTAGAGTGAATAAATGGTAAGGTCACGTACCCATGGACATTACTACAGGAATGGGGTCCCATAGCAAAATTTTGATGGGTCCCTCTGGCTAACTCTACCTAGAAGCTGGCAGTGCCAACTGTGACAATACAAGTCATTGATCTTCATATAAAGTATTGCTAAATCAAAGACAGGCAGCAGAGGAGGAAGGAGAAGGAGGAGGAGGAGAGGGAGAAGGAGAAGGAGGAGGAAAAGGAGAAGAAGGAGTAGAAGGAGAAGGAGAAAGAGAAGGAGAAGGAGAAGGAGAAGGAGGAGGAGAAGGAGAAGGAGGAGGAGAAGGAGAAGAAGGAGTAGAAGGAGGAGAAGTAGAAGGAGGAGAAGAAGGAGAAGGAGGAGAAGGAGAAAGAGGAGAAGGAGAAAGAGGAGAAGAATGAGGAGAAGAAGGAGAAGAAGAAGAAGTAGAAGAAGAAGAAGAAGAGAGAGAGAAGAAGTATTTAAATGAAAGGTTCTTGGCCAGAGTTCAGCTTTAAGTATTTCTGCATTATTGCGTTTTTTCAGGCATTGGTCTGTAATCCCAAACAATTAGTTCTAAGGTTACTGCAGTATGGAGGACGCATCCAATATGGCGCCAGACAGCAGCCTGATGGTTTCTAAGATTGGCTTTGCTGGTCTTATGAGAGTAAAGAGTAGAAAACATAATTCATTAGGCAGCGACTTACCATCCATAGGTGTCAGGTACTCATGAAGATGGCTCCCAGCACCCGCAGCTCCACCTTGCAGCAGCAGCTCTCCATAGGGATTGGGGTGACTGGCTAGAAGGGTCATCTGGTGATAGTAATCGGCGGGGTTGACTCCAGGTGGAGGAGGCGCGATACCAAAGATGCCTCTTTCTTTCAAGTGCTCATGGGCAACTGTAGGGAAAGAGGACAGGCCAGTGTTACAGGTCAGGGACAAAGATAATTAGGCTGAAAAAAAAAAACTTAACATAATTCAGAAAGTTAGATCCAGAGGAGGCAAAACCAGTCCACACCTCCAACGTGCGGCAATAGTGGCCTCCGAAGAGAAAAACAATTCCTACTTGATACCTCAGAGGTAGTTGGATCGGCTCTGTGGGTCGGGATACCTCCATATTATTCTCTGTAATTTTACTGGAAATACATTATAATTCATTATAAGATATGCAATCACTCTTTTTGAAGGCCACTACTCATTCTGTGATTGCAACCATTCCCCAACAAATCCAATCTAACTATACAGATCCACTTTCTTCCATACTGAACATGAAATGCAATTTCTTTTATACCATTTGATGCCACCATGATCCTTGGACAGCCTCTGCAAAAACAAGTCCAAAAACCAAAAGTGGACACCTGACCCTCACATCTAGGAGTTTTTTAAAAATCTCCTAAACCATGGCTATTAATATGGAGTTGTCTCCCTTTGTGGTTGTTACAACCTACAGTCTTCTGGGAAGACGTCCCACAAGATTGTGGGGGTGTCTGTAGGAATCTGTGCCCACCTGTGAGGTCAGGTACTAATGTTGGATAAGAAGACCTGGCTCACAATTAGCATTCCAAAGATATACAATAGGGTTGCGGTCAGGGCTCTGCGCAGGACACTCGAGTTCCTCTACATCAAACTCATCAAACCATCTCTTTATGGAGATGTTGGTTGAGAAGACCTAGCTTTTTCCAATTCATCCTAACTTTTGGAGTGTCTGTGGGAATTTCTGGCCGTTTGTGAGGTCAGGTACTGATGCTGGATGGGAAGACCTGGCTCACCATAAGTGGGCCAATTCATCCCAAAGGGATTCAGTAGGGTTGAGGTCAGGGGTCTATGCAGGACACTCAAGTTCCTCCACACCAGACTGGTCAAACCATGTCTTTATGGTGATGTTGGATGAGAAAACCTGGCTCACCATCAGAGTTCCAATCCATCCCAAAGGTGTTCAATAGGGTTGAGGTCAGGGCTCTCTGCAGGACACTCAAGTTCCTCCACACCAGACTGGTTAGACCATGTCTTTATGGTAATGTTGGATGAGAAGGCCTGGCTCACCATCGGAGTTCCAATCCATCCCAAAGGTATTCAATAGGGTTGAGGTCAAGGCTCTCTGCAGGACACTCAAGTTCCTCCACACCAGACTGGTTAGACCATGTCTTTATGGTAATGTTGGATGAGAAGGCCTGGCTCACCATCGGAGTTCCAATCCATCCCAAAGGTATTCAATAGGGTTGAGGTCAGAGCTCTCTGCAGGACACTCAGGTTCCTCCCCACCAGACTGGTTAGACCATGTCTTTATGGTGATGTTGCCTGAGAAGACCTGGCTCACCATTAGAGTAAATATGTCCCAAAGATGTTCAGTAGGGTTGAGGTCAAGGCTCTGTGCAGGACACCCAAGTTCCTCCATACCAGACTGGTCAAAGCATATCGTTATGGAGCTGGCTTGGTGGAACAGAAAAGGGTCTTCACCAAATTCTTACCACAAGGCTGAAAGAGCACAATTGTCTACAATGTCCTTGTATGATGTCGGATTAACAGTACCTTTCACTGGGAGCCACTTGACCTCAGTCATTTCATACGTCTGGACGTATAGTGTAGACTATGCTTCTACTTATCAACTGGTTTATCTCTTAAGTTGGCCATTAGAATTTTCAATTTTTTTTTTCTACATGGAAACCCCCCAAAAAAATGAATTGGTCAGACTGTTCAACAGTACCATGATGGACCATAATTTCGTATGAAACCCTGAAAGTTTTTGTTCCATTGCCATTCCAATGTTTCAAACTCAGGGTTCGAATTTGAGGTGCACATGTGCATTATAATACAGTAAGTATGACTTTTCCCAAACAAAAACCACATTGATAGAATTTCATTGGTTCCGGAAAAATTTCCATCCCTTGGTTTTTACTTGTCACTCAAAAACAATCATTGATTATGAATTAGAAATCAAAGGAATGCTCCAAAAATTTATTTTTTTTTTCCCAAAAAGTGTACGGCCAGGTTAGTCCATTCATTTTTCCCCAAAACGTAATCAACTCGCCATTCTTTGTAAAACCCCCCCCCCATCCATCAAATTCATTTGATTGCCCTCCTCTGCACCCTTGCCTAATGTTTTACTTATGGCTCGGTTCTCCAAACGTCTCCAAGCGTCCCTGCTAGAATTCTGGGATTTTATCTCCATTTTTACACCCTCGAAGTTCTACTTGCCCGTGCAGCTGCCATTCGGCATGGAGTGGAGCTGCTTAGCGTATTGTTGACCAATATTCCCGAGAGTTCTCCCGCATTCAGCACACGGAGGACAATTCTATTACAGGATGTCACTCTGACCTCCATTTGGAAGTGTTTATGAGGATAATGAGGGGAGATCAGACGCAGGACGGCGGGGTCAAACCCCGATATTAATCGCAGCTATTTTTAGCTTTCTCATGAATGGGAACTAGACAAAACTCCTGCCCAACCCCATCCCCCTCCCTACGCATTTCATACGGGGTCAGTCACTGATTGTAGGGGAGAGATGGGGATTTGGCCAGTTCATAGGCAATGTGTTCATCAAATGTTTGGTGTCACCTGAGGCCTCAGATAAGGGCAGGAATGTATTGTTTCTACAAAAAGGGAAGTTAAATAACTGGAACAAATAGTGAATCTTGTATCACAGTGGCTAAGTGGTTAGCACTTCCGCCTGGCAGTACTCGGGTCGCCGGTTTGAATCCCAACCACGGCACCACCTGCCTGGAGTTTGCATGTTCTCCCTGTGCCTGTGTGGGTTTCCTCCGGGTACTCTGGTTTCCTCCCACACTCCAAAGACATGCTGGGAGGTGAATTTGATCCTGTCTAAATTGGCCCTGGTATGTGTATGTATGAATGTAAATTATGGACCTTAGATTGTACGCCCCTTGAGGGTTAGAGACCTTAGATTGTACGCCCCTTGAGGGTGAGGGACCTTAGATTGTACACCCCTTGAGGGTTAGGGACCTTAGATTGGACGCCCCTTGAGGGTTAGAGACCTTAGATTGTACGCCCCTTGAGGGTGAGGGACCTTAGATTGTACACCCCTTGAGGGTTAGGGACCTTAGATTGGACGCCCCTTGAGGGTTAGGGACCTTAGATTGGATGCCCCTCTGAGGGTTAGGGACCTTAGATTGTATGCCCCTTGAGGGTTAGGGACCTTAGATTGTACGCCCCTCTGAGGGTTAGGGACCTTAGATTGTACACCCCTTGAGGGTTAGGGACCTTAGATTGTATGCCCCTTGAGGGTTAGGGACCTTAGATTGTACACCCCTCTGAGGGTTAGGGACCTTAGATTGTACACCCCTCTGAGGGTTAGGGACCTTAGATTGTACACCCCTTGAGGGTTAGGGACCTTAGATTGTATGCCCCTTGAGGGTTAGGGACCTTAGATTGTATGCTCCTTGAGGGTTAGGGACCTTAGATTGTACACCCCTTGAGGGTTAGGGACCTTAGATTGTATGCTCCTTGAGGGTTAGGGACCTTAGATTGTACGCCCCTTGAGGGTTAGGGACCTTAGATTGTACGCCCCTTGAGGGTCAGGGACCTTAGATTGTACGCCCCTTAAGGGTCAGGGACCTTAGATTGTACCCCCCTTGAGGGTTAGGGACCTTAGATTGTACGCCCCTTGAAGGTTAGGGACCTTAGATTGTACGCCCCTTAAGGGTCAGGGACCTTAGATTGTACCCCCCTTGAGGGTTAGGGACCTTAGATTGTACGCCCCTTGAAGGTTAGGGACCTTAGATTGTACGCCCCTTGAGGGTTAGGGACCTTAGATTGTACGCCCCTTGAGGGTTAGGGACCTTAGATTGTACGCTCCTCAGGGGCGGGGACTGATGTGAATGTACAATATATATGTAAAGCGCTGTGTAAAGTGACGACGCTATATAAGTACCTGAAATAAATAAATAAATAAATCTGCCTGGAGTTTCATTTTAAAACACAACTAAACCAAAAGTATATTGTAGCTTACCTGTCCTTAGATTGGTTTTCTTTTTTCAGGCTTTCTCCCCTTAACCTGGTGATCCTGCCAGTAACACACTTCCTGTACTAGGGTGACAACTCTCATTCACTGCACTGTATGGAGGAGCAGTGTTGTCACCCTTGGAGAGGGCTACAGAACACCTCTCCTCTTCTCCATAATATAGTGGAAGGTATTATGTAGTCCTCAGAGATAGCCAGGAACAATGTAAGGCTTCATTGTGGAGGGGTGGCAAAAACACGTGGTTCAGATGTGTTTTTGCACCTGCCAACGGCTCTGCCTTAAGTTGCAATAGGCAGCGGATGGGGGTGTTTGCATGCCGTGGTCATAATGCTTCGCTGTAACGTTTACCCGACATGCAGCGATCAGTGGGTGGCAGGAGCGCTGAATATTCCACACTGAAGTAAATGGGGAAGTGCTGCAAATGGACGCAACCGTGTGCAGTGCAAGGGGTTGCGGAACGTTTGTCACCAAAAATGGGGTTAAAACAGGTGGTGAGGAGACGTCACATTGCTTCCCCACCGACTGTTAGTATCCTCTGAGGTTCCATTCACATATCGCATGAACGAGCGTTCCCACGACATGATTTTCAACACGCGATTCCGTGCGTTGCATTGGTCCAGCCCATCCACTTGAGGCCCCATTCACATGTCGTGTATCAGGAATGAGCGTTCCCATGGTATGATTTTCAACACATGATTCTCACGCAATTCCGTGCGTTGCATTGGGCCAGCCCATCCACTTGAGGCCCCATTCACATGTCGTGTATCAGGAATGAGCGTTCCCATGGTATGATTTTCAACACGTGATTCTCACGCGATTCCGTGCGTTGCATTGGGCCAGCCCATCCACTTGAGTCCCCGTTCACATGTCGTGTATCAGGAATGAGCGTTCCCATGGTATGATTTTCAACACGTGATTCTCACGCGATTCCGTGCGTTGCATTGGGCCAGCCCATCCACTTGAGTCCCCGTTCACATGTCGTGTATCAGGAATGAGCGTTCCCATGGTATGATTTTCAACACGTGATTCTCACGCGATTCTGTGCGTTGCATTGGTCCAGCCCATTCACTTGAGGCCCCGGTCACATGTCGTGTATCAGGAATGAGCGTTCCCACGATATGATTTTCAATACGCGATTCTCACGCGATTCTGTGCGTTGCATTGGTCCAGCCCATTCACTTGAGGCCCCATTCACATGTTGTGTATCAGGAATGAGCGTTCCCACTACATGATTTCCAGCACCTGAATCTGGATAATAATTGAAATATAATTTTTTGGAAAAATTTGGACATATTTATGAACACGCAATTCTGGATAATAATTGAAATCTAATTTTTTTGTAGAAATTTGGACATATTTATGAATGTTATTTGTGGTGATATAAAATGTTACTTTTTGTACGAGGTTTCATGATGATATCAATTATTTTTAACAAAAAATTTAACTTTTTTGTACGAGGTTGACTGATAATAGTAACTTTTCTGTTTCATTCACTTGAGGCCCCGGTCACATGTCGTGTATCAGGAATGAGCGTTCCCACTACATGATTTTCAACACGCGAATCTCACGCGATTATGTGCGTTGCATTGGGCCAGCCCATCCACTTGAGGCCCTGGTCACATGTCGTGTATCAGGAATGAATGTTCCCACTACATGATTTTCAACACGCGACTCTCACGCGATTCTGTGCGTTGCATTGGTCCAGCCCATTCACTTGAGGCCCCGGTCACATGTCGTGTATCAGGAATGAATGTTCCCACGATATGATTTTCAACACGCGATTCTCACGCGATTCTGTGCGTTGCATTGGTCCAGCCCATTCACTTGAGGCCCCATTCACATGTTGTGTATCAGGAATGAGCGTTCCCACTACATGATTTCCAGCACCTGAATCTGGATAATAATTGAAATATAATTTTTTGGAAAAATTTGGACATATTTATGAACACGCGATTCTGGATAATAATTGAAATCTCTTTTTTTGTAGAAATTTGGACATATTTATGAATGTTATTTGTGGTGATATAAAATGTTACTTTTTGTACGAGGTTTCATGATGATATCAATTATTTTTAACAAAAAATGTAACTTTTTTGTACGAGGTTGACTGATAATAGTAACTTTTCTGTTTCATTCACTTGAGGCCCCGGTCACATGTCATGTATCAGGAATGAGCGTTCCCACTACATGATTTTCAACACGCGAATCTCACGCGATTATGTGCGTTGCATTGGGCCAGCCCATCCACTTGAGGCCCTGGTCACATGTCGTGTATCAGGAATGAGCGTTCCCACTACATGATTTTCAACACGCGAATCTCACGCGATTATGTGCGTTGCATTGGGCCAGCCCATCCACTTGAGGCCCTGGTCACATGTCGTGTATCAGGAATGAGTGTTCCCACTACATGATTTTCAACACCTGATTCTGGATAATAATTGAAATCTAATTTTTTTTGTAGAAATTTGGACATATTTATGAACACGCGATTCTGGATAATAATTGAAATCAAATTTTTTTTAAAAAATTTGGACATATTTATGAACACGCGATTCTGGATAATAATTGAAATCTCTTTTTTTTTAAAAATTTGGACATATTTATGAATGTTATTCGTGATGATATAAAATGTTACTTTTTGTACGAGGATCATGATGATATCAATTATTTTCAACAAAAAATGTAACTTTTTTGTACGAGGTTGACTGATAATAGTAACTTTTCTGTTTCATTCACTTGAGGCCCCGGTCACATGTCATGTATCAGGAATGAGCGTTCCCACTACATGATTTTCAACACGCGATTCTGGATATTAATTGAAATCTCATTTTTTTGTAAAAATTTGGACATATTTATGAACACGCAATTCTGGATAATAATTGAAATCTAATTTTTTTGTAGAAATTTGGACATATTTATGATTGTTATTCGCGTAGATATAAAATGATACTTTTTGTACGAGGTCTCATGATGATATCAATTATTTTGAACAAAAAATGTAACTTTTTTGTATGAGGTTGACTGATAATAGTAAGTTTTCTGTTCAACGTGGAAAGCGGAGGAGCCGGCGCAGGGTCTCTCACGCTCGGCGCTCTCGTGTTTCGGCCCCGCTATGTAAACAGTCTCATTGACGTCTCAAGCGCTCTCGGTGATGCTGATACAAGACACATGGAGCTGCTGAATGCAGCAAGTCTGGGCGTCTGGCTGACTGAACCCCTCCGCAGTGCCAGAGCCAATTATAGAACATCTCACAGCTGCGTATCCTCAGATCTACACCCCGAGCGGACAGGGGGGGGGACAGGCGGGACCCGGAGGAAAAATAAATAGTGTCAGCCTCTGTCCAAATTCATTCAAGGAAAAAAAAAACAACCTGTGAAGCTAAGAGCGGGGAGGGAAGCGGACCAGTTCCCAGGGTAGATGGGTCAGGTCCCGGGAACTAGAGAGCCCTATGCCACCATGATGTCACTAGTTCTAGTAAATTTCCAAACCATGGAATGGGCCAGGAATGGAAACCATTTGTTACATTGTTTATAATATCGTTACCGTTTATTTCATGTTACGGTATGAACAACCTAATGATAATATTTTTGGTGTGACTTTATTTTTGTAAACTTTGCACTGATGGTTTAAAAACTCAGACACCAGATAGCCAACCAATGTGGACACCAGGCCATCACACCTATCACCTCACTCCAAAAACATGGCTGTTAATATTGAGTTGACCACTATGGCTATAACATCTCCACTCTTCTGGGATGCCTCCCTTGTACAGCCTCTGGAATAAAAAGTCCAAGGGCTGAAAGGGGACAGCTATGAGTTTGTTGGACATCTCCTTCCAAAACCATGACCATTAATATGGAGTTGTCCACTTCCTGGCCAAGACATCCTCAACTCTTCTGGGAAGCCTTTCCAAAAGATTTTGGAGGGTGTCTTTGGGGATTTGTGGTCATATGCAAGGTCTGGTTCTGATGTTGGATGAGAAGGCCTGGCTCACTGAAGGTATTCAGTAGGGTTGAGGTCATTGTTTGTGACAATTTGTGAAGTTAGGTACTGATGTTGGATGAGAAGACCTGGCAAGTCATCCCAAAGGTGTTCAGTAGGGATGAGGTCAGGACTCTTGGCAGGACAGTCAAGTTCCTCCATGCTAAAATGGTCAACCCATGCCTTTGTGAAGCTGAACAGTTCATTCTAAAAAAAATGTGGTCATTATTACGGTGATTTACCCATGGCACGTAACATGGAGTTGTCCCACTTTGTGGTTGGAACATCTCCTGGGAGGACTTTCCACAAGATTTGGGAGGATGTCTGTGGGAATTTTTGGTCATTTGTGAGATTGGGTACTGATGTTGGATGAGAAGACCTGACTCACCATTGGGTCTCCAATTTACACCAAAGGTGTTCAATAGGGTTGAGGTCAGGGCTCAGTTTGTGACCATTTGAGAAGTTAGGTACTGATGTTGGATGAGAAGACCTGGCTCACCATTGCAATTCATCCCAAAGGTGACCAGTAAGGATGAGGTCAGGACTCTTTGTAGGATAGTCAAGTTCCTCCACATCAAAATGGTCAACCCATGTCTTTATGGAGCTGGACAGTTCATTCTAAAAAAAGGTAGCCATTATTTTGATGATTCCCCCATGGCACATAACATGGAGTTGTCTCCCTTTGTGGCTAGAACATCCTCCATTCTTCTGCAAAGACTTTCCACAAGATTTTGGAAGGTGTCTGTGGGAATTTGTGCCCATTGGTGGGGTCGGGTGCTGTTGTTGGATGAGAACAGGCTCACCATCCTAATTCATCCCAAAAGGTGTTCGGTAGGGTTGAGGTCAGGGCTCTGTGCAGGAAACTCAAGTTCCTCCACACCATTTTGGTCAAACCATGTCTTTATGGAGCTGGACAACTCATTCCAAAAACCACAGCCATAAATATTGTGTTGTCCCTTTGTGGCTATAACATTCTTCACTCTTCTGGGAAGACTTTCCACAAGATTTTGGAGGGTGTCTGTGGGAATTTGTGGTCATTTGTGAGGTCGGGTACTGATGTTGGATGAGAAGACCTGACTCACCATTGGGTCTCCAATTTACACCAAAGGTGTTCAGTAGGGTTGAAGTCAGGGCTCAATTTGTGACAATTTGAGAAGTTAGGTACTGATGTTGGATGAGAAGACCTGGCTCACCATCGCAATTCATCCCAAATGTGACCAGTAAGGAAGAGGTCAGGACACTTTGCAGGACAGTCAAGTTTCTCCACATCAAAATGGTCAACCCATGTCTTTATGGAGCTGGTCAGTTCATTCTAAAAAAAGGTGGCCATTATTTTGATGATTCCCCCATGGCACATAACATGGAGTTGTCTCCCTTTGTGGCTAGAACATCCTCAATTCTTTTGGGAAGACTTTCCACAAGATTTTGGAAGGTGTCTGTGGGAATTTGTGCCCATTGGTGGGGTCAGCTGCTGTTGTTGGATGAGAAGACCAGGCTCACCATCCCAATTCATCCCAAAAGGTGTTCAGTAGGGATGAGGTCAGGGCTCTGTGCAGGAAACTCAAGTTCCTCCACACCATATTGGTCAAACCATGTCTTTATGGAGCTCGACAACTCATTCGGAAAACCACAGACATAAATATGGAGTTGTACCTTTCTGGCTATAACATTCTTCACTCTTCTGAGAAGACTTTCTTCAAGATTTTGGAAGGTGTCTGTGGGAATTTGTGGTCATTTGTGAGGTCTGGTTCTGATGTTGGATGAGAAGACCTGGCTCACCATTGGGTCTCCAATTTATACCAAAGGTGTTCAGTAGGGTCGAAGTACAGGACATTTGGGTCCCTCCACAGCAAACTGTGCAAAGCATGTCTTTATGGAGCTGGCTTTGTGCCCTGGGGTGCAGGCATGCTGGAACAGAAAATGGCCTCACCAAACTATCTCTATCTCCTTTCCAGCATGGTCAAACTATGGCTTTATGGAACTGTTCAGAACGGTAGAGGTTAGGACTCTGTGAAGGCCACTCGAGTGCCTCCACATCAAACCATGTCTTTAGGGAGCTGGGGGGGCATGGTCATGCTGGAACAGAAAAGGGTCTTCCCCAATTGTTACCACAAGGTTGGAAGAGCACAATTGGCTCCAATGTCTTTGTATGACGTTGTACTACCAGGACCCATCAAAACCTGAATTCCATAATTTTGTAGAGGATCCATATACTGGCAGCAAATCCTATGCAGGCTCTGCTTCCTGCTTAGCAGTGCTAAAACATAGTTGTGATTTAGGTCCTAGTGAAAAGTATACCCTAGGCAGGGGTGGGCAACTGTGGTCCTCCAGCTGTTGAAGAACTACAAGTCCCATGAGGCATTGCAAAACTAACAGTTACAAGCATGACTCCCAAAGGCAGAGGCATGATGGGACATGTAGTTCACCAACAACTGGAGGGCCACAGTTGCGCACCCCTGCCCTATGGCACTACCTCTGTGACCAAGCCCCCGGTGGGCGGGGCAAAACGAGTCAAAGGGTGTGGCCAGAACGGCGGCTGAGGCCATTTCTCAGCATTGGACTCCGGTTGAGCAGCGTCCATCCCTGTGATTTAGGTCCTGTTCACATTTCGCGTAACAGGAAAGGTTGCAATTTTTTTTTTTTTGCACCCAAACACGCGTCATGTTTTGTCACAATTATACGGTTTGGAATTGCGGGCAGATTCTGCCTGCGATTCCAAATCGCTCAGATGTGAAAGGGCCTTCATGTTCCTCCATCTCTGTGGAAGTCTATGGGTCGTGTCTGACTGGCTGAGAACAACCAACTCTCTGATTTATTACCATCCAGACACCTAAGATGAGGACAAGGAAGCCACAAATGAATGGAGAGCACAGCGGCTTAGTAGGTGTCACTTCTGCCTTGCAGCCAGGGGCGTATTTACCACAAGGCAAACAAGGCATTCGCCTAGGGTGGCATTTTTTAGGGGGGCAGCATTGCCCCCTGGAAGAAGGAACATATGCAGCATAGGGACCAGGTGGGATCCGAGAGAGGCTGTGGGCTGTTTGATGGTGTATGCAGAGTCCAACTATCATTCCCGGGGATCTCCAGAGCTGTGAAGGTGAGTGTCTTTCTCTCTGTAGCCATGGGGGGGGTGTTACTGGAAGGCTCTCTTGGATGGGGCAGGGGTGTTGTTGATCTCCGTGGGGAAGGGGGGGTGTTGGTTGGTGTTAGGCTCTCTCTCTGCCAAGGGGGGGCGTCTGGTTTTTGTGTTGCCTAGGGCAGCTCAAAACCTAAATACACCACTGCTTGCAGCGCTGGGGTTGGTTGGCATCCCCACCAGGACCGAACCTACATGGAGTTTGCGGGGGGGGGGGTGTTGGTTGGTGTCAGGCTCCCTGTCTGCCAAGGGAGGGGGGGGGGGGGCGTCTGATTTTTGTGTTGCCTAGGGCAGCTCAAAACCTAAATACACCACTGCTTGCAGCGCTGGGGTTGGTTGGCATCCCCACCAGGACCCAACCTACATGGAGTTTGCGGGGGGGGGGGTGTTGGTTGGTGTCAGGCTCCCTGTCTGCCAAGGGAGGAGGGGGGGGCGTCTGATTTTTGTGTTGCCTAGGGCAGCTCAAAATCTAAATACACCACTGCTTGCAGCACTGGGGTTGGTTGGCATCCCCACCAGGACCCAACCTACATGGAGTTTGCGGGTGGGTGTGTTGGTTGGCGTCAGGCTCTCTGTCTGCCGAGGGGGGGGCGGGCGTCTAATTTTTGTGTTGCCTAGGGCAGCTCAAAACCTAAAATACAGCACTGCTTGCAGCACTGGGGTAGGTTGGCATCCCCACCAGGACCCAACCTACATGGAGTTTGTGGGAGGGGGGGGGTGTTGGTTGGTGTCAGACTCTCTCTCTGCCGAGGGGGGCGTCTGATTTTTGTGTTGCCTAGGGCAGCTCAAACCCTAAATACACCACTGCTTGCAGCACTGGGGTTGGTTGGCATCCCCACCAGGACCCAATCTACATGGAGTTTGCGGGGGGGGGGGGGTGTTGGTTAGTGTCAGGCTCTCTCTCTGCCGAGGGGGGGGGCGTCTAGTTTTTGTGTTGCCTAGGGCAGCTCAAAACCTAAATACACCACTGTTTGCAGCACTGGGGTTGGTTGGCATCCCCACCAGGTCCCAACCTACATGGAGTTTGCGGGGGGGGGGTGTTGGTTGGTGTCAGGCTCCCTGTCTGCCGAGGGAGGGGGGGGGCGTCTGATTTTTGTGTTGCCTAGGGCAGCTCAAAACCTAAATACACCACTGCTTGCAGCACTGGGGTTGGTTGGCATCCCCACCAGGACCCAATCTACATGGAGTTTGCGGGGGTGGGGGGGTGTTGGTTGGTGTCAGGCTCTCTCTCTGCCGAGGGGGGGGGGGCTGATTTTTGTGTTGCCTAGGGCAGCTCAAAACCTAAAATACAGCACTGCTTGCAGCACTGGGGTTGGTTGGCATCCCCACCAGGACCCAACCTACATGGCATTTGCCGTGCTTGCGTGAGTTTTTCGTTCAGTTACTTCAGTCGCCTCCCACAACTAGGAGTGGCAGAACTAGGAGCCAATCAGGCCCTCCTGCGCTGCTCATGTTTTTTCATTGGACATGCTGACAGGAGGAGAGTGCAGAGTGATGACTCTCAGCGTGCTGCTCCTGCAATCACCAGACTGGGGGGGGTGTGTCTATCCCTGGCAGTAAAAGGGCGAGGACCTGGCAAGCTGGCGGATCACAAAACCGGCTGAACAGAATCACCAATCTTTTGATAGTTGAAACAGTTTCCTATGGAATGGCATGATCTATGATGTAACCTCTACGGGGGTCCGGCTTACCTTCGGCGGGGCTGAGCCCCCTGGCGGCCGAAATCATAGAAAGGGTGGGGCTGCCATGGACGGATCGCAGGTAATGCTCCATGTGGGGGTTCACATAATGGTGGGCGTGGCCAAATTCCGTGGCGCTCACTGCGTGCGGTGACAGGCGGATCAGGGAGATGTCGGAGATGACGGGGCTTCCGGTCAGGCCTGGCGGGCTGCAGGGAGAAGAAGAAAAAAAAAAAGAGTAGGTCAGTATAAACGGATATTGGGAACGGTAATTCATCTATGTCTGGTTCTGGATTAGGGGCGGACTGACAACTCATGGGGCCCCCGGGCAATAGTGGATCATGGGGCCCCTGTGTCCTTGCCCAAACTCAAGAAAGCCTATGAAAAAGGTACCAGGGGCATCTCATGGGGCCCCCTACTGACCCCGGGCCCTCGGGCAGTGTCCGAGTTTCCAAATGGTCAGTCCGCCGCTGTTCTGGATTAGGGGCGAACTGACAACTCATGGGGCCCCCAGGCAATAGGGGATCATGGGGCCCCTGTAATCTGGACTAGGGGCGGACTGACAACTCATGGGGCCCCCGGGCAATAGGGGATCATGGGGCCCCTGTGTCCTTACCCAAACTCAAGAAAGCCTATGAAAAAGGTACCAAGGGCATCTCATGGGGCCCCCTACTGACCCCGGGCCCTCGGGCAGTGCCCGAGTTTCCAAATGGTCAGTCCGCCCCTGTTCTGGACACCTACTGTCCCCTGGATGGGAAGGAACTACAAGTCCCAGAAGCCATTCTACGAAGACTGGACAGCGTAGGCTCGGCAAGGACCCATCAGTCACAGGGGGTGACACTCGCCAGCGGTGTCCCCGTCGCAGCAGAACACCGATCTAGAATGCCGGCACGGCGGCGGCTCTGACCTCCAACTGCTACAGCGACGCTCCAACCACAGCTGCACCCACTACAGCTTGATTACTCCGCACTCCCCAGGAAGAGGCGAGAGAACCGCTGGAACGATTCCACTGATCAATGCCACAGCATCTCACCGGAGCACACCAGCCGCTGCACCCGTCATGGTCCAAATCAGGATTTGTCAGCAGCTGGCTCTGGGAGACGGTGAGAAGAGGGAGAAGAGTCAGGGGGAGCAGCTGCACCCAGAGGGACTGAGAGAGCCGGAGGCAGCTGGGGAACAGAAGATGTATTATGACACCAGAGACATCTATTCATGTTATTGTGACACATTTATACAGAGCTGACATATACCACAGCGCTGTACAGAGAACACTGAGCCGGTCACATCAGTCTCTGCACCAGAGGAGCTTACACTCGAATGTCCCCTCCCCCACAGTCACATCAGTCTCTGCACCAGAGGAGCTTACACTCTAATGTCCCCTCCCCCACAGTCACATCAGTCTCTGTACCAGAGGAGCTTACACTCTACTGTCCCCTCCCCCACAGTCCCATCAGGCTCTATACCAGAGGAGCTTACACTCTAATGTCCCCTCCCCCACAGTCACATCAGTCTCTGTACCAGAGGAGCTTACACTCTACTGTCCCCTCCCCCCCAGTCACATCAGTCTCTGTACCAGAGGAGCTTACACTCTACTGTCCCCTCCCCCACAGTCCCATCAGGCTCTATACCAGAGGAGCTTACACTCTAATGTCCCCTCCCCCACAGTCCCATCAGTCTCTGTACCAGAGGAGCTTACACTCTAATGTCCCCTCCCCCACAGTCCCATCAGTCTCTGTACCAGAGGAGCTTACACTCTAATGTCCCATCCCCCACAGTCCCATCAGTCTCTATACCAGAGGAGCTTACACTCTAATGTCCCCTCCCCCACAGTCCCATCAGGCTCTATACCAGAGGAGCTTACACTCTAATGTCCCCTCCCCCACAGTCCCATCAGTCTCTGTACCAGAGGAGCTTACACTCTAATGTCCCCTCCCCCACAGTCCCATCAGGCTCTATACCAGAGGAGCTTACACTCTAATGTCCCCTCCCCCACAGTCCCATCAGTCTCTGCACCAGAGGAGGTTACACTCTAATGTCCCCTCCCCCACAGTCACATCAGTCTCAGTACCAGAGGAGCTTACACTCTAATGTCCCCTCCCCCATAGTCCCATCAGTCTCTGTACCAGAGGAGCTTACACTCTAATGTCCCCTCCCCCACAGTCACATCAGTCTCTGTACCAGAGGAGCTTACGCTCTAATGTCCCCTCCCCCACAGTCCCATCACTCTCTGTACCAGAGGAGCTTACGCTCTAATGTCCCCTCCCCCACAGTCACATCAGTCTCTGTACCAGAGGAGCTTACACTCTAATGTCCCCTCCCCCACAGTCCCATCAGTCTCTGTACCAGAGGAGCTTACACTCTAATGCCCCCCCCCCCCACAGTCCCATCAGTCTCTGTACCAGAGGAGCTTACACTCTAATGTCCCCTCCCCCACAGTCACACACTATCATCCATTTCAGGCACAGGGATGTGGAGTGGCCCGGTCTGGGTGGTGGCGGTTGGCAGTGAAGGGAAAGGCAGTTGGCATCGGAGTCGTGCACAGCGGGGTGTCAGGATGCGGAGGGGCCGGCAGTCGGCATTCTGAACAGCTGTGGGCAGGGTGGTAACTGGCACTGAACTGCATTGGTGCGCCGTGATGTCATCCTCGGAGTCAGCAGGTGCGCAGTGAAGTCACACGGCTGGAGCCAGAGCTGATTTCATGGAAAGCGATATCGGCTTCTCCCCGTCCGTCACACTCCCAGCGCCAGACACGCTCGCCAGCCTAAAGGGGCACCCCGCCTCTTCCTAAACGTTTCTTGGACAATGGCCGCAGTCTTGTTCCATTCTTCTGAATGGATGGAGGTTCCATTAGTGTGGAGATTAGACCTGGACCACACGCCCCGCACCACACACCCTGCACCACACGCCCCGCACCACACACCCCGCACCACACGCCCCGCACCACACAACCCGGACCACGCGCCCCGGAACACACACCCCGGACCACACACCCTGCACCACACACCCCGGACCACACACCCCGCAGCACACACCCTGGACCACACGCCCCGTACCACACGCCCCGCACCACACGCCCCGGACCACACGCCCCGGACCACACGCCCCGGACCACACACCCTGCACCACACGCCCCGGACCACACGCCCCGGACCACACACCCTGCACCACACGCCCCGCACCACACGCCCCGCACCACACACCCTGCACCACACACCCCGCACCACACGCCCCGCACCACACAACCCGGACCACGCGCCCCGGAACATACACCCCGGACCACACGCCCTGCACCACACACCCTGCACCACACGCCCCGCACCACACAACCCGGACCACGCGCCCCGGAACACACACCCCGGACCACACACCCTGCACCACACACCCCGGACCACACACCCCGCAGCACACACCCTGGACCACACGCCCCGTACCACACGCCCCGCACCACACAACCCGGACCACGCGCCCCGGAACATACGCCCTGGACCACACGCCCTGCACCACACACCCCGGACCACACGCCCCGCACCACACGCCCCGCACCACACGCCCCGCACCACACGACCCGGACCACACACCCCGGACCACACACCCCGGACCACACACTCGCTGCCCAAGGATGAAATCTAATGCCACCAATCCAGCTTTCCCAGTTCCGTGCTACGAGGAGGGTTCATTCGATCGTTCATTTCATTGAGTCCTGAAGTGAAATGCGGACGAATTTGCCATTATTCAGAGATTTGGATGTATCTGAATTACAATAGTAACGACTTTAAACAAATCTGAAATAACAAACCACAATTCGGAAATTCGAATCGATTTGAATTTGAAAACAAGAACAGAATAAAATAGAACAGAAAATAAAGTAAAAATAAATAGAAAATAATAGAATAGAGGAAAAAAAAACAAGATAGAAAATAAAATAATAGAACAAGAATACAGAAGAAAATAATGGAGTAAAACTGAACAAAACATAGAAAATAATGGAATAGAAAAGAATAGAATCCATTAGAATAGAATAGAAAAGATTATACTAGAAAATCAGAGGACAGAATTATTATTATTATTATTATACAGTATTTATAAAGCGCCAATAGTTCGCTCAGCGCTGTACATTACAAAGGGGGACAGAACATGTGACAGAACAATACCAATACAATGCAGAACATGAGGGGATTGAGGGCCCTGCTCCTTGGAGCTTACAATCTAGGAGGGAGGGGATGGTGGCACAGGAGGAGATAGCTGTGGGGGATGGAGTGGTAGGAAGAGTGGAGGAGGTCGGCAAGTTAGCAGGGGGTGGGGTAGGCTTCCCTGAAGAGATGGGTTTTCAGGAGGAGAGGAGAGTAGGTGATAGTCTGATGGGTTGGGGCAGGGAGTTCCAGAGGATGGGTGACACCCTGGAGAAGTCCTGGAGGTGGGCATGGGAGGAGGAGACCAGGGAACTAGAGAGAAGGAGGTCTTGTGAGGAGCGAAGATTACGGGTTGGGTGGTATTTGGGTATCAGGTCGATCAGGTAGTTTGGGGCGGCGTTATGAATGGCTTTGTATGTCTGTGTTAGTAGTTTGAATTTAATGCGTTGGGCAATCGGAAGCCAGTGGAGGGAATGACAGAGGGGGGTGAAGCCAGTGGATGGAATGACAGAGGGGGGTGGAGCCAGTGGAGGGAATGACAGAGGGGGTGGAGCCAGTGGAGGGAATGACAGAGGGGGTGGAGCCAGTGGAGGGAATCACGGAGGGGGGTGGAGCCAGTGGAGGGAATCACGGAGGGGGGTGGAGCCAGTGGAGGGAATGATGGAGGTGGTGGAGCCAGTGGAGGGAATGACAGAGGGGGTGGAGGGAGTGGAGGGAATGACAGAGGGGGGTGGAGCCAGTGGAGGGAATGACGGAGGGGGTGGAGCCAGTGGAGGGAATGACAGAGGGGGGTGGAGCTAGTGGAGGGAATGACGGAGGTGGTGGAGCCAGTGGAGGGAATGACAGAGGGGGGTGGAGCCAGTGGAGGGAATGATGGAGGGGGTGGAGACAGTGGAGGGAATGACAGAGAGGGGTGGAGCCAGTGGAGGGAATGACGGAGGTGGTGGAGCCAGTGGAGGGAATGACAAAGGGGTGTGGAGCCAGTGGAGGGAATGACGGAGGTGGTGGAGCCAGTGGAGGGAATGACAGAGGGGGGTGGAGCCAGTGGAGGGAATGACAGAGGGGGGTGGAGCCAGTGGAGGGAATGACGGAGGTGGTGGAGCCAGTGGAGGGAATGACAGAGGGGGGTGGAGCCAGTGGAGGGAATGACAGAGGGGGGTGGAGCCCAGTGGAGGGAATGACAGAGGGGGGTGGAGGTCAGTGGAGGGATTGGCAGAGGGGGGTGGCAGAAGCGGAGCGGGTGGTGAGGTGGATGAGTTTGGCCGCTGAGTTCAGGATAGACTGAAGCGGGGATAGTCTGCGATGAGGTAGGCCGGTGAGGAGGGAGTTGCAGTAGTCCAGACGTGATATGATGAGGGAGTCAACGAATTGTTTAGTAGTGTCTGGGGTTAGGAACGAACGTATTTTGGAAATGTTGCGGAGGTGGAGCCTGCATGAGTTTGCCAACGATTGGACATGGGGTTGGAAGGATAGGTTTGAGTCTAGAGTGACACCTAGGACTTTGGCTTGCGGGGTGGGACTGATGGTGGTGTTGTTGGTCGTGATGGAAGGGATGGGGGGGCGCAGGCTGGGGGGAAAATTAGGAGCTCGGTTTTGCAGAGGTTCAGTTTAAGGAAGTGGAGTGACATCCAGTCAGATATGTTGTTCAGTAGGTGTGTGAGGTGTAGATGGAGAAGAGAAGGGGCCCGAGGACAGAGCCTTGAGGGACCCCAACAGAGAGGGGGAGTGAGGGGGAGGTGGTAGC
The DNA here is from genome assembly GCF_062004578.1 of Staurois parvus. Classification (NCBI taxonomy): domain Eukaryota; kingdom Metazoa; phylum Chordata; class Amphibia; order Anura; family Ranidae; genus Staurois; species Staurois parvus. The sequence goes on along the minus strand of NW_028318043.1, from coordinate 633,966 downwards.
ATTATAGGTAACGCTGAAGGAGCGTTGTGACAGGTAGGATGAGAGCCAGGAGAGAGCAGAATCTCTGAGGCCGAGGGAGTGTAGTTTTTTGAGGAGGAGGGGGTGGTCGACTGTGTGGAAGGCCGCAGAGAGGTCGAGGAGTAGGAGCACTGAATAGTGGCCATTAGCTTTGGCGGTTAGCAGGTCGTTGAAGAGTTAGAGTAAGGCGGTTTCGGTGGAGTGTGGGGGGCGGAAGCCGGACTGTAGGGGATCGAGGAGGTTGTCGTCGGTGAGGTGGGAACTCAGGTGATTATAGACTAAGCGCTCAAGGATTTCGGATGTAAATGGCAGCAGGGAGATGGGTCTGAGGTTGTTCGGGTCATTGGGGTCCAGGGAGGGCTTTTTAAGTATTGGAGTGATGTGCGCGTGCTTTAGGGGGGAGGGGAATGCGCCAGAAGAGAGGGAGAGATTAAAGATGTGGGTGAGGGAGCATAGGGTGGAGGAGGAGGGAGGTCGTAGGAATTGTGAGGGATAGAATAGAATAGAATAAAAATATTAGACTAGAAAATCAAAGAATAGAAAAGAAAAGATTAGACTATAAAATCAAAGAATAGAATAGAAAAGAATAGAATCCATTAGAATAGAATAGAAAATATTAGACTATAAAATCAAAGAATAGAATAGAAAAGAAAATAATAGACTCCATTATAATAGAATAGAAAAGATTAAAGTAGACAATCAAAGAATAGAATACAAAATAATAGAGTAAAAATAGAACAGAAAATAAAGGAAAAGAAAAGACTTAATTAGAATAGAATAGAATAGACAAGATTAGAATAGAACATTGAAGAATAGAATAGTATAGAAAAACAATAGAACAGAATAGCAAAAAATAGAAAGAATATAACTGCCTTCTGAAATTAGACATTTTGAATAGAATACATTAGAACAGAATATAAAATAACAGAATAGAATAGATTAGAAAAGACTAAAATACTTTACAAAAAAATCGTGAGCTACGCTACGGTGAGCAGTGATCGACAAAAGGCAGTGCGAAAATGTTGCCCTTCATATCGCCCGTCCAAAACACAGACGGATTGTGACTTTAGAATAATTTCGAATTCGAATCAACAAAACGAATTCCGAAAAACGAATTTAATGAGAAGAAACAGAATGTAGAAATGGCGCCGCAGCAAATCGCACGTTAAGGCGCCGACGTTCACTAGATGCGATTTCCACTTACAAATCCCACCTGAAGTCGCAGCGGCGGGCGCAGAGTCGCAGCGATGTTTATTTATTTAGAAAACAAAATGGATACAAAATGTATAAAAAATAAAACAATAAAAAAACAAAAACATTTTGTAAACTTTGAAAAAGAATACCCCCCCCCGCCTCCCCCCCCCCCCCCCCACCGACTGACAACGATTACTCCCCTTCTCCTCGACAACCAGCAAATCCGGAGTCGGACGATTTCAGATTCTTTTCAATGAAAAACAAAATTCCACCTAAAAATAACAAAAGCCAAAAAAAGGACAAAATATAAACAAAGCGCAAAATGTAAACTTCCTGGTGGTCAAACAAGCCGCAACTCTGCCCGTGGGGGGGGGGGGAGGGGGGCGGACGGACGGACGGATGGATGGGCAGAGCGCGCGGCGGCGTCTCCGGGGAGATGCGGAACAACGCCGACATATAATTCATTCTACAGTAAAACCGCAGCAGAGGCTCCGCCCACAAGTTACATAAATACGATGTATAAATATACGCGGCGGGAAGTGTCAGAGAGCGCGGGAGAAGTCGTCTGGAGTCCGGAGTGACATGAAGACGAATACTTGGATCGCACGTGGCCTCACAGTAGGGGGCGGAGACTAATTAGCACCATGAAAGTCAATTCATTTTCATTTCCTGCAGCCGGGGTGACGCCAAGAAAAAAAACGATCAGTTCACCTCCGTTTATATCCATTATTGTCCGTTTTCATCTGTTTACATCCTTTTTTCATCTCTTTTCATCCAGTTTCATCCGTTTACATCCATTTTTACAGTTTACATCCGGTTTTCATCCATTTTTGTCCGTTTACATCCATCTCTGTTTTAATCCATTCCTCATCTGTCTACATCCATTTGCATCCGTTTACATCTGTTTTTTATCTATCTACATTAGGTTTTGTCTGTTTACATCCATTTTGTCTGTTTTTGTTCATTTTCATCCGTTTCCATCCATTTACATCCGTTTTTCATCCGCCTACATCCGTTTTTGTCCGTTTTCATCCTATTACATCCATTCTTGTCTGTTTACATCAATTTACATCCATTCTTGTCTGTTTACATCCTTTTACATCCATTCTTGTCTGTTTACATCCTTTTACATCCATTCTTGTCTGTTTACATCCTTTTACATCCATTCTTGTCTGTTTACATCCATTTTTGCCCATTTTCATCCGTTTTTCATCCGTCTACATCCGGTTTTGTCCGTTTTCATCCTATTACATCCATTCTTGTCTGTTTACATCCATTTACATCCATTCTTGTCTGTTTACATCCATTTACATCCATTCTTGTCTGTTTACATCCTTTTACATCCATTCTTGTCTGTTTACATCCATTTACATCCATTCTTGTCTGTTTACATCCATTTATATCCATTCTTGTCTGTTTACATCCATTTTTGCCCATTTTCATCCGTTTTTCATCTGTCTACATCCGGTTTTGTCTGTTTTAATCCGTTTCCATCCGTTTTTGTCCGTTTACATCCATTTTTGTCTGTTTTTGTCCATTTCCATCCATTTTCATTCGTTTTCATCCGTCTACATCCACTTTTATCCGTTTGAATCCGTTTTCATCAATTTCCTTCCATTTGTGTCCGTTTACATCCATTGTCTGTTTTTGTCCATTTTCATCCGTTTCCATCCATTTACATCCGTTTTTCATCCGCCTACATCCGTTTTTGTCCGTTTTCATCCTATTACATCCATTCTTGTCTGTTTACATCCTTTTACATCCATTCTTGTCTGTTTACATCCTTTTACATCCATTCTTGTCTGTTTACATCCATTTACATCCATTCTTGTCTGTTTACATCCATTTATATCCATTCTTGTCTGTTTACATCCATTTTTGCCCATTTTCATCCGTTTTTCATCTGTCTACATCCGGTTTTGTCCGTTTTCATCCTATTACATCCATTCTTGTCTGTTTACATCCATTTACATCCATTCTTGTCTGTTTACATCCTTTTACATCCATTCTTGTCTGTTTACATCCTTTTACATCCATTCTTGTCTGTTTACATCCTTTTACATCCATTCTTGTCTGTTTACATCCATTTACATCCATTCTTGTCTGTTAACATCCATTTATATCCATTCTTGTCTGTTTACATCCATTTTTGCCCATTTTCATCCGTTTTTCATCTGTCTACATCCGGTTTTGTCTGTTTTAATCCGTTTCCATCCGTTTTTGTCCGTTTACATCCATTTTTGTCTGTTTTTGTCCATTTCCATCCATTTTCATTCGTTTTCATCCGTCTACATCCACTTTTATCCGTTTTCATCAATTTCCTTCCATTTGTGTCCGTTTACATCCATTACTGTCTGTTTTTGTCCATTTACATCCGTTTTCATCTGCTTTTCATCCGTCTACATCCACTTTTGTCCGTTTTAATCCATTTCCATCCATTTTTGTCTGTTTACATCCATTTTTCATCCATCTATATCCATTTTTGTCCATTTACATCCATTTTCATTAGTTTACATCTGTTTTTGTCTGTTTACATCCGTTTTTCATCCATTTACATCCATTTTTGTACATTTCCATTTAAATCCGTTCCTCATCCATCTACATCCATTTTCATCCGTTTTAATCCGCTTTTCATCCGTCTACATTAGCTTTTGTCCATTTTCATCCATGTACATAAATTTTTGTCTGTTTACATCCATTTTTGTCTGTTTACATCCATTTTAATCCATTATGCATCCATCTACATCCATTTTTGTTCATTTTCATCTCTTTTTCATTTGTCTACATCCGTTTTGCCCGTTTACATCTATTTTCGTCCATTTACATCCGTTTTTGTCTGTTTTCGTCCATCTCCATCCGTTTGCGTCTGTTTTCACCTGTCTACAACCGCCTTTGTCCGTTTTCATCCACTTACATCAATTTTTGTCTATTTTCATCTGTTTACATCCATTTACTTCCATTTTGTCCGTATACATCTGTTTTCATCCATTTACATCCATTTTGTCCGTTTACATCTGTTTTCATCCATTTACATCCATTTTTGTCCGTTTACATCTGTTTTCATCCATTTATATCCATTTTTCTCCGTTTACATCTGTTTTCCTTAGTTTTGTATCCGTCCACATCAATTTCTGTCCATTTTCGTCTGTTTTTCATTTGTCTACATTCGTTTTTGCCCGTTTACATCTATTTTTGTCTATTTACACCCATTTTTGTATGTTTTCATCCATCTTCATATGTTTCCATCCATTTTTGTCCATTTACATCCGTTTTTCATCCATTTACATCCATTTTTGTCAGTTTACATCTGTTTTCATCCATTTTCATCCGTTTACATCCATTTTTGTCCATTTCCATTTTATTCAGTTCCTCATCCCTCTACATCCCTTTCCATCCATTTCCATCCATTTTTGATCCATTTTTCATCCGTCTACATCCATTTTCGTCTGTTTTTCATCCGTATATATCAGTTTCTGTCAGTTTTCATCCGTTTACATAAATTTTTGTCAGTTTGTCCGTTTTCATCCATTTACATCCATTTTAATCCGTTTTTCACCCGTCTACATCTGTTTGTGTCCGTTTACATCCATTTTCATCCACTTCCATCTGCTTCCATGTGTTTTCATCCAGTTTCCTCTGTTTACGTCCTTTTTCATCCATTTACATCCATTTTTGTCCATATCCATCTGTTTCCATCCGCTTTTCATCCATTTACATCCGTTTTCATCTGTTTACATCAATTTTTGTCCGTTTCCATCCGTTTTTGTCTGTTTACATCTGTTTTAATCCATTTTTAATCCATCTACATCCGTTTGTGTCCGTTTACATCCATTTTCATCCATTTCCATCTGTTTTCATCCGTTTTCATCCATCTACATCTGTTTTTGTCCATTTCCATCTGTTTCCATTCGTTTCCATCCACTTTCCATCCAATTACATCCATTTTGGTATGTTTTTGTCTATTTTTCATACTATATTTTTTAATGTTCATCCGTTTACATCCGCTAGTCCATAGAAATGCACGGGTGTCCATTTTTCATCCGTAAACGGACAGATGGAAAACAGACATACGGAACGGCCGGGTGGAAGGGGCCTTAACGACTTCCTATCGGGTGTAACACAAACGTCGTCCCACCAGTGCAGGCGACCCGCTGAGCATTGCGGCACTGCCGGGCTTTCAGTGATGTTCCTCGCATTACCCGTTCGCACCGGTCCTGAAAATCGCACGTGGCGTGGAACTCGAACGCACGCTCCATGTTTTGCAGCGATTGCCACGCCTGTGATTCCAAGTCGCGTGGTAATCGCTGCAAAACGCGCGTCCTGCACTTGGCTGCCATTCATTCCTAACGGCACTCCAAACCCAGCGTGGAATGCCCGCCATTGTCACGCGTCAGGATCCTGCGGCAAAACGCTCCTTTACAAAACGCGCAGAGCCTGTCGCCCCAAAAAAGAAGCTTCTCTTCCGGGCGACAAACGTGCACAGGGCAGCCCATCCGAGGGACCGAGCCGCTCTTCGGGCACCACGCAGAATCGCAGTTTGAAAATTGTGAGTGGTACAGAGACTGATGTGACTGTGGGGGAGGGGACATTAGAGTGTAAATTTTTTGTTTATTAAAATCTTGCAAACAAAAAACATCATAAAAATCATATTTACATATATACAGAATAAAAATATGTATAATTAAACAAAACCAGCTTACTTCAGCAAAATAACAAATCCTGACCGTCACCTAAACACCCCCTCAGGCTAAGAAACGATTAAACATTCACCCCATACATTCATCCCATACATCGATCCCATACATTGACCCCACACATTCATCCCACACATTCATCCCACACATTCATCCCACACATTCATCCCACACATTCATCCCACACATTCATCCCATACATTCATCCCATACATCGATCCCACACATCGATCCCACACATTCATCCCACACATTCATCCCACACATTCATCCCACACATTGATCCCACACATTCATCCCACACATTCATCCCATACATTCATCCCATACATCAATCCCATACATTGATCCCATACATTGATCCCACACATTCACCCCATACATCGATCCCATGCATGCAGCCTTTCTTCAAAAATCTGATGTTACAAAATCTAGGGGACGTGAAAGGACAGAAAGAGAAGCCACGCCCCCAGAGACTGACAGACAGCAGCTACAGGGACCTGACATTCCTCCACGCCTTTGTCCAGGCTCCCGGCCGCCACCTGTCCTTCTCAAGACCCCGAATCTTCCCAACCTCACCCAGAATGTTGTTCACCACCACCTCGACAGGAAGGATTTTTTTGCGAATGGAAACCTGACACCGTGCATTCCACGTGTGGTAACGGACTACTAAGCTAACTAGAAAAAGTGTCTCAAAATCAAAATCCCGGTGAGTCTGAAAGGCTCCGTAAGACCACTCCGCATAACTCAAGCGGGAAAGGAAAGGGATCCCCAGAGCCCCACCCACCCGCTTGTAGACTTCTATATTGAAGGGGCACTGAAGCAAGAATGGTCCATCGTCTCCTCCACTCCACCGCACTCCACTCTTGGACAACCACGGTTCTCCGCAGAGCGATGCTTCAGGTTGCCCTTCACATAGAGTCTGCCATGGAATGAGAGCCAGGCCAAATCCCGAAACTTTAAAGGGATTCTCTCCAGATTCATCAAACGCAGACCCTCCCTCATAACCGGGCCTGGGCAATCCCTCAAGGCCAATGGCTCACTAAAGGCAGATTCAACAACCCTCCTCTCCAGGGCCTTCCTAGGAAGAGATTTAATTTCCTCCACCGTCACTCGCCATTGCCGAAGCATTTTCAGACACGGGGCAACATAAGCCGGGAGCTTACCATGTTGGACCCTCAGGCTTTTCACTGGCCCACCATTCTCCCAGCTCCGTAGAAAAGGCCTAAACCAGGACTGAAAAATACCAACCCACCCAGGCGGTTCCTCTGCCAGCATGCTACCAAAATTATGTTTCAAAAACATCAGAGAAAAGAAAACCACCGGGTTGACCATACCTAGGCCACCCATCCGCCTGGGAAGGTAGGTTACAGACCTCTTAATGAGGTTCAGTTTGTGCCCCCATAACAGCTGGAAGAAACAACTGTAGATCCTCGCATAGAGAGACACTGGCAAAACACAGACAAAGCTGACATACAGAAATACCGGGATCAGGTAAGTTTTAATCAGGTCAATCCTTTCCCTGTAAGAGAGTTTCCAATCCTTCCAGCTGGCCACCTTGGCATCGGCATCTTGTAGCCTGCTTACCCAATTTGCAAGGCCGTAATCACCGGGACCAAATCTGATGCCTAATACTTTAATTTCCTGCTGGGGCTCTGGGAAGGCGTCCGGAAGGGTAAAGCCTTCACCTTCCTCTCCCATCCAGAAAACCTCACTCTTATCCTGATTGATCTTTGAGCCAGATGCCTCAGCATACCGTTCCATCACCGAGACCACCTCCTCCGCCTCCTGCCTCAGCATACTGTTCCATCACCGAGACCACCTCCTCCACCTCCTGCCTCAGCATACTGTTCCATCACCGAGACCACCTCCTCCGCCTCCTGCGTCCCGGAGATGAAAACAGACACGTTATCAGCATAGGCCACGACCCTCAGAGGGGGCTCCCCAGGAATGCCCAAAGGAACTCCACACAACGGTCCGCTCTCTAACCTCCGAATGAAGGGATCGATTACAAACGCATATAGCAGAGGACTCAAAGGACACCCCTGACGCACACCTGAGCCAACCCCAAAGGGTCGTCCAATCCAACCATTCACAAGCATGAAGCTTTCAGCCCCTCTGTATAAGGTCTTTAGCCAATCGATAAAGCCCCCCTCCAGGCCATACTTGCCAAGAAGCAGCCATAGGTACTCATGATTGACTCGATCAAAAGCTTTGGCCTGATCCAATGCCAGCAGGAACTTTCCCCAGCCTGCAGCCCTGCACCGCTCCAGGGCCTCCCGGACAGCTAACACCGCTGAAAAAGTGCTTCTTCCCTGAACCGAACAGTGCTGATGGCGAGAAAGTAAATTGCCCGCAACAGACGATAAACGCCAGAAAATAATTTTTGCCAATATCTTCCTATCAACATTGAGAAGGCTAATGGGCCGCCAATTCTCAATTCTCGAGGAATCCTTACCCTTTGACAGAAGAATCACTGCAGATTGTCGCATGGAGGGAGAGAGCGAACCCTCTCTCAGACAGCCATTAAACACCTCCACCAAATATGGGGCCAGAGTCACCTTAAAGTGCTTACAAAACTCGGCTGTCAATCCGTCTGGCCCAGGCGACTTCTTCATGGCAAGCTGATCAATAGCTTTCACCACCTCATCTGCCGTGATGTCCTCTGTCAAACTCACAAGAGAACTGCCATTTCCCAGTCCTGGAGTAGAGTCCAGAAAACCCGACATGCTCGCCCGATCGAGGTCCCTCCTACCCAGGAGGTCAGCATAATATGACCTGGAGGTTTCCAGGATCCCTGACTTGGACTTGGTCAGGGAACCCGTACTGTCAACCAGGCCTACAACTGACTTAACTGCTCTACCTTGTTTGCAGTTCTGGCAAGGGTCGGGCGAGTGATATTTCCCATAATCCCTTTCCAGAACCAAAGAGGCATGCCTGTCATATTGACACTGCCTGAGCAAGAGTTTAACCTCAGAGATCGCTTCTGGATCTCCATTATTGGAGACAAGCCGATCGAGCTTCCTCCGCAGACGCTGGTAGGTGACATACTTATCAAGCTGTTTATTCCTTCCTATGGCCTTGAAAAACCCAACGATCCTTCGTTTTGTAAGCTCCCACCACTCGGACTTACTGCTGCAAACGTCCATGATTGATACCTGTGCCTGAAAAAAATCCTCAAAGGATTGACTCACCTTCTCATCGTCCAGGAGTGCCGAATTCAGCTTCCAGGTACCCCTCCCCTTAGGTGGTGTATCAGGGCCACTCAGAGTCACAGACAGAATACAGTGATCGGAAAACTCTACCGCCTGACATACTGGTGCCGAGAAGGCGGAGTTCCCCTTTAAAAAAAACCTATCTATTCTACTCTGACTAGAACCTCTCTGAAAAGTGAATCCCGTGTCGTCTGGGCAGCAATGAATGTGCACATCAACCAGACCTGCCTCTCTAGGCGTCACAGTCCAGCCTGACTCCGGTCCCTCTCCTGTCCTTAGTCCTAGTGACGGTGTTAAAGTCACCACCGAAGACAACTTGCTGGGCTGTAAAAAGGAAAGGCTTGATCTTCATGAAGAGGCATTTCCTGTCCCATTTTGTCTGGGGTCCATAGATGTTAATCAGGCGCAGGTCCTGCCCCCCCATGGAGACGTCTAAGACCATGCATCTCCCCATTTCTACCTCAATAATCCGCCGACAGGTTACCATGCCGGAAAAAAGTACCGCAACTCCAGTGTAAGGCTCGGCCGCAAGAGACCAGAAGGAGGGGCCGCGCCTCCACTCCTTCTTCGCCATATGGACATCCCCCAAACTGGACAACCTGGTCTCTTGCAAAAAGAAAATGTCAGCATCAAACCTGCTGAGCAAAAATAAGGCCATGCTACGAGCGCTTACTGATTTTATGCTGGCGACATTAATGGTCGCCACCTTCAAAGGAGTGGGAACCGCCATCAGGATGATCGAGGTACCCGTTTCTTAGCCTGCTTACCCCCCTCCCTACTTGGAGACCCTACATGCTTCATAGTCCTTTGTGATTCCTCCTTCATTGAAACCAGAGACTCATCCCCTGAAGATCCCTCATCCTCCACCTCAGATAACACATCAAATGTGTTTGACACCTCCACCCTCCCAGGGTCAGGTACAGGCACATCCTTCTTCCGCTTCTTCTTCCCAGACTTCCTTCTTGCCTCCAACCACTCCATATCATCATTTGATAAACCGGACCGCAAAGCCCCCTCCCCTTCCCTTCCACCATCACCAACAACATCATCCACCCCACTCTCTCCACTCACCACAGCAGTCCCCCCAACCTTCACCCCAACACCCCCACCATCATTCACTCCACCCCCCAGCGCCTCACGCCCTCTGACCCTCAGACGCCGGGGAGGGGGGGGTCGGTGCAACCATACACATTGGTCCAGCTCCCTCCACAGCCCTCACTACCTCTGGGGAAACTGACACAGGAGGATCAGACACAACATCCACGGACACTGACTCAGGGGGCACAACGCAAAGAGATGACACATTGGATGGATCATCAGACACTGGGACCACAGGGACAGAGACATTGGGGACCCCTGGCACAGCCCCCCTCTCTTCTGCCTCCTCCATGTCCAGACGAAAAAACTCTTCCACCAAAGCTGACTGATTATGCATGGCCTCAGGGCACCGGTTGTACGAATGGCCAACCTTATCACACAGATTGCACCTGATGATGTTACAATCCTTAGCCAGGTGCCCCAGATCCTGACATAGGGAGCACTTCATCTCTGGACATGAGGAGGCCAAGTGACCCCGAGAACCAGATGCCCCAGATCCTGACACAGAGGACACTTCATCTCTGGACATGAGGAGGCCAAGTGACCCCGAGAACCAGATGCCCCAGATCCTGACATAAAGAGCACTTCATCTCTGGACATGAGGAGGCCAAGTGACCCCGAGAACCAGATGCCCCAGATCCTGATACAGAGAGCACTTCATCTCTGGACATGAGGAGGCCAAGTGACCCCGAGAACCAGATGCCCCAGATCCTGACATAAAGAGCACTTCATCTCTGGACATGAGGAGGCCAAGTGACCCCGAGAACCAGATGCCCCAGATCCTGACATAGAGAGCACTTCATCTCTGGACATGAGGAGGCCAAGTGACCCCGAGAACCAGATGCCCCAGATCCTGACACAGAGGGCACTTCATCTCTGGACATGAGGAGGCCAAGTGACCCCGAGAACCAGATGCCCCAGATCCTGACATAGAGAGCACTTCATCTCTGGACATGAGGAGGCCAAGTGACCCCGAGAACCGCACTTATTGCAGAGCTTGGGCTGTCCAGGGTAGAATACCACAATCCTATCCTTCCCAATGAAGGCTGAGGAGGGCAGATGCTGGACCACATTCCCACACACATACAACCTCATCTGCACCGACCACCCACCAGTCCATATCCCCCTCTCATCCACAATCTTCTTCAGGGAAGTCAGTAGCTCCCCAAATCTCCTCAGCCAGACAGCCAAGTCAGCCGAAGGAATTGACTCATTCCGTACTAGAATGGTGACCGTCTTCACTAGAGGTTGGCGTGAGACAACCTTTGGGACAAGTCCCTTCCACTCCGGCAGACCCTTATACATGTGTTCATACTTCTCCCAGAATATATCCAGAGACTCGGGGTGCACAAAGGACAGATCATAGTCATAGGATCCTACAGGGCTGATCAAGGCGAAGATGTCATCCGCCCTAAACCCCATCTCCAAAATCCTGTCCACCACCGACATCCTGACCGGGGGAGCAACCCCACCTTCCCACCTGAGCTGCACCAAATTCCTCCTCCTGAAGGACAGGGGTGCAGATGGCAGACCTGCAGCAGACCTCCCCCCAGAGCTGACATGATGTGACCCCCTCCTCCCAGCCAGAGCCCCAGCATAGGTCTTATTTGCAGCATTAGTTGTAGTGGACCTTAAAGCTGCACCCCGCCCATTGGTTACAGGAACCTCAGAGCCCCCGCTCTGCAAACCCCCATCAGAGGCAGCAGCAGTCACTCCATCCACCAACACACAGGCATTCCCCTTTCCAGCATTGCAAGCACTCTTATCATCCATATGTTTCCTTTTACTAGTGGCACTACTGCTCCCAGCAGACCCACTCACACCAGATGCTCCTGTCTCCCCCTCCCCCAACATACTCCTCTTAGGTAAAAGCCTTCCACTCCTGGTCACTCTCCCCTGGGTTTCAGCAACACCTTTCATAGTGCTGCTGACATTTTCCCTCCCACCATTTTCTGCTGCATTTGCAGCCATCAGCAGGGATTGTCCAACAATAGTGTCAGATCCCCCCTTTACCTTCCCCCCAGCAGAGTCCACAGTCACAGGGTTCCTGGTATCAGAGTCCTCAGTCACAGGGTTCCAGGTATCAGAGTCCACAGTCACAGGGTTCCTGGTATCAGAGTCCTCAGTCCCAGCAGAGTGCAGTCCTGCAGGCACAGCAGCCATCTTCCCCGCAGAGCTCTGTGCACACACAGGAGGATTTCCCTCCAAAACACTGCAGTGCACATGGCTGTCCACACTGGTGTCCAAACTGTCACTTTTACTAAAGCGTGGCTTTTCTGTTTTCTTCTCCTTTACAGGACCAGGTACAGAGTCCTCACCGTCATCCTCATCCTCAGAGTCCTCAGAAAAGCGGAAGGTTCTTCCAATTAGGGAAGACTCCAATTCCTCAATGTACTTCAGCAGCCCTCCGCCATATTCCTCTACCTCCTGTGCTGATCCTCCAGCTTGCTATGGAGGAAGGGAAGCAGAGGCTGACATTTCCTCCAGGGAAGCAGATCCTGAGGTGGATGGGATACCAGGGGCAGCATCCAGGACCCCCTCCTCGCTCTCCACCCGTACTGCCACCGCCGGTGCTGGATCCTTACCGGAGTCTCCTTTCATCTTCTGGAACCTTTCCTCATTCCGGAACTTTTCTCTGAAAGCTCCGCTCTTCTCCTTCAGCGTCTTTACCAGATTCTGCTGCTTCTTAATGGCGACCTCCAAACCCTTCATCTCCGGCTTCATACTCTGCCGCTGCTTCATGACGTCCTCCAAACCCTTCATCTCCGGCTTCATACTCTGCCGCTGCTTTATGACGTCCTCCAAACCCTTCATCTCCGGCTTCATACTCTGCCTCTTACTGCTCCATGACTTATCATGGAGAACTTTCTTCTTCTTGTAGTCACTTTTCAGACCCATCAACTTTTCCTCCTCCTTTGCGATTCTCACCAGATAATCCGCAACCCGCTCTCTGAAGACAGGGAGGGATTCCCCTCTTTTAGGGCCACAGCCAAGGTCTTCAGGTGCTGGTGAAGTATGGGAGGGCAAGCTGGGTCCCTCAGGGGGAGCATGGTCTGAGCCTATCCCAGAAGAGGCCATGTTTCTGGGGCCAGGCGAGCAGGCCTGGCCCCCTAGTGTCTGGAGAGAGAGAGCAACTGAACAACAACCTCTCTGGTGCAGAGTGTAAGCTCCTCTGGTACAGAGACTGATGTGACTGTGGGGGAGGGGACAATAGAGTGTAAGCTCCTCTGGTACAGAGACTGATGTGACTGTGGGGGAGGGGACATTAGAGTGTAAGCTCCTCTGGTACAGAGACTGATGGGACTGTGGGGGAGGGGACATTAGAGTGTAAGCTCCTCTGGTACAGAGACTGATGTGACTGTGGGGGAGGGGACATTAGAGTGTAAGCTCCTCTGGTACAGAGACTGATGGGACTGTGGGGAGGGGACATTAGAGTGTCAGCTCCTCTGGTACAGAGACTGATGTGACTGTGGGGGAGGGGACATTAGAGTGTAAGCTCCTCTGGTACAGAGACTGATGTGACTGTGGGGGAGGGGACATTAGAGTGTAAGCTCCTCTGGTACAGAGACTGATGTGACTCTGCGGGAGGGGACATTAGAGTGTCAGCTCCTCTGGTACAGAGACTGATGTGACTGTGGGGGAGGGGACATTAGAGTGTAAGCTCCTCTGGTACAGAGACTGATGTGACTCTGCGGGAGGGGACATTAGAGTGTAAGCTCCTCTGGTACAGAGACTGATGGGACTGTGGGGAGGGGACATTAGAGTGTCAGCTCCTCTGGTACAGAGACTGATGTGACTGTGGGGGAGGGGACATTAGAGTGTAAGCTCCTCTGGTACAGAGACTGATGTGACTGTGGGGGAGGGGACATTAGAGTGTCAGCTCCTCTGGTACAGAGACTGATGTGACTGTGGGGGAGGGGACATTAGAGTGTAAGCTCCTCTGGTACTGAGACTGATGTGACCGGCTCAGTGATCTCTTTACAGCACTGCGGAATATATCAGAGCTATATAAATGTATAATAATAACCCACATGGAAGAAAAATATATTTGAAATATTGAAAAATTCAATGTATTTCAAAATATATTTCAATAAATAAAAATAATTAAAAAAAAAAAAAAAAAAATATATATATATATATATATATATATACACTGTATGTTGAAATGCGTTTTTATTACAAAATATATGACAAATTTCTTTTTAAAAATACATTTCAAAAATACTGTATGTCTTTAAAAATACAAATCTACATTTTTGGAATTCATTTACAAATACATGTAAAAAATATATTTGGAAATGACTTTTTTTATATGTTAAAAAAAAGGAAAAATCTACAAAATATATGAAAAACATTTTTATAAATATATATATATTTTTTAAATATAGCCTTCAGATTTTTTTTAACATATAAAAAAAGTCATTTTAACTTATTTTTTTTACATATATTTGTAAATGCGTTCCAAAAATGTATTTTTAAAGACATACAGTATATTTGAAAATTTATTTTTAAAAATATTTTTCATATGTTTTGTAATAAAAACGCATTTCAACATACAGTGGGTGTGTTTGTGTATATATATATATATATATATATATATATATATACTGTAAAAAAAAAATCTGAAAACTATATTTAAAAAAAAATATATTTTTAAAATATGTATGTATTTTTTATATTTTTCAGATTTTGTCTTGCATATAAAAAAGTCATTTTACATATATTTGTAAATGTATCCCAAAAATATAGATTTGTATTTTTAAAAATATTTTTCATATAATTTGTAATAAAAACGCATTTCAACATGCAGTATATATATATATATGTGTTGAAATATATTTTGAAATTTTTAAATATATTGAATACGACCAAAATTGTAGCCTGTCAAATATATATATGTACGTCGCCGCGGTATATGTCAGCTCTATAAATGTATAATATGTGACACAAATAATAACATCCTGGTACTTTCTCTGCGCGGCACACGCCGCATGAGAACAGTTTGCGGTCAGAATCTTCGCCGTCCTCAGAGCCTCTTCCAGGAAGCCGCATTCCTCCCGGGACAGTTCAGGACACCCGGGCAAGTCGCAGCCTGCAGCCCCCCATGTCCGCCGTGGCCCCCCCATGTCCGCCGCGGCCCGCGACCGCGCTTCATTTACTGCGCAGAAGTGGTGTAATTAGGTGTCGTGGAACCTGAGCTCCTGCAGACGGCTGGGATGCGGGTTTGATATATGAGGGCCCCATGATGCGGGTTTGATATATGAGGGCCCCACGTCACTCTCACATCACATTAATCATCAGAGCCAAAGAGCGGGAATGATATTGTTCCAGCAAACACCGACTATGGCCGACGCTTTGATAAATAGCGCGGCGTTCTGCATGGTGGGGGGGCCGAGGGAATACTAGGGCACTCAGGGGCCCCACATTTTGGGGGGTTAACAAATATGCAGGATGAACAGAAATGGCCCAGAATTGCTGACACGTGCAAATCGCAGACTCATCAGAAAAGAGAAAAAAAAAAAGGAATTTATTATTAAAGTTTTCTATTTATCGTTAGGAGACAGAAAAAGAAATTAAATTTAAAAGTAAAATGAAAGTAAAAAAAAGAAATTAATGCAAAACTCAAATTAAAGTGTAAAAAAATAAAAAGTAAAATGGAAGTGTAAAAAAAAAAAAAAACTAAAAAGAATTAAAGAGTAAAAAATAAAATGAAAGTGTAAAGAAATGAAAAAGTAAACTTAGAGAGTAAAAAAATAAAATGAAAAAGTAGAATGAAAGTGTAAAAAATAAAATGAAAGTGTAAAAGAAAAAAAGAAAAAAAATGAAAAAGTAACATTAAAGTATAAAAAAAATAAATTAAGTCAAATTAAAGTGTAAAACAAATTAAATTTAAAGGTAAAATTAAAGTGTAAAAAAAGAAAAAGGAAAAAAATGAAAAAGAGAATTAAAGTGTAAAAAAATTGACATTAAAAAGCAAAGTTAAAGTGTAAAAAATCAAATTAAAGTGTAAAAAAATAAGGGAATTTATTATTAAAGTTTTCAATTTATTATTAGGAGACAGAAAAAAAAAATAAGAGAAGAAACCGAACAATGTAATAAATTGTATTCTAAAAAAAAAAAAGGATATTTATTATTAAAGTTTTCTATTTATCGTTAGGAGACAGAAAAAAAAATTAAATTTAAAAGTAAAATGAAAGTGTAAAAAAAAATAATAATGCAAAAGTCAAATTAAAGTGTAAAAAAAAAAAAAAATTCAAGTGAAAAGTGAAAGGGTCAGAGGATGGGTTGGGGGTGGGGTCAGAGGGTGGAGGGGGTCAGAGGATGGGTTGGGGGTGGGGTCAGAGGGTGGAGGGGGTCAGAGGATGGGTTGGGGGTCAGAGGGTGGTTGGAGGTGGGTGGTCAGAGGATGGAGGGTCAGAGGATGGGTTGGGGGTGGGTGGTCAGAGGATGGGGGGGTGGGGGGGGTCAGAGGATGGGTTGGGGGTCAGAGTATGGGTGGGGGGTCAGAGGGTGGGGGGGTGGGGGGGGTCAGAGGATGGGTGGGTGGTCAGAGGGTGGGTTGGGGGTGGGTAGTCAGAGGATGGGTGGGGGGTCAGAGGGTGGGGGGGGGGTCAGAGGATGGGTGGGGGGTCCGCAGGAAAACAGTCCTAACAACAGCACCATGAGAAGGTCAGACCACCTACCCGTGAATGGCGTGGATTCCGTGGCCCTCGTAGTGATATCGGCCCTCCTGGTGTCGGATGTCTATGGGGAAAGGAGCGTGGAAGGCGGGGAAGAGATGAGCCGGACCTGCCGAGAGAAGATACAAAGTCAGGGGAGACAATTCCCACAGAAGAATGGATCAGTTCTGTTAGTGACAACAAACATATCTACTGTACAGTCCATGACACCAAACATGGCTCCCATCCAAAGTGCATGACACCAAACATGACTACTACCCAGAGTGCATGACACCAAACATGGCTCCTACCCAGAGTGCATCACACCAAACATGGCTCCCATCCAAAGTGCATGACACCTAACATGGCTCCCATCCAAAGTGCATGACACCAAACATGGCTCACTTCCAAACTGAATGACACCAAACATGGCTCCCATCCAAAGTGCATGACACCAAACATGGCTCCCATCCAAAGTGCATGACACCAAACATGGCTCCCATCCAAAGTGCATGACACCAAACATGGCTCCCATCCAAAGTGCATGACACCAAACATGGCTCCCATCCAAAGTGCATGACACCAAACATGGCTCTCATCCAAAGTGCATGACACCAAACATGGCTCTCATCCAAAGTGCATGACACCAAACATGGCTCCCATCCAAAGTGCATGACACCAAACATGGCTCTCATCCAAAGCGCATGACAACAAACATGGCTCCTACCCAGAGTGCATGACACCAAACATGGCTCCCATCCAAAGTGCATTACACCAAACATGGCTCCTACCCAGAGTGCATCACACCAGACATGGCTCCCAACCAAAGTGCATGACACCAAACATGGCTCCCATCCAAAGTGCATGACAACAAACTTGACTACTACCCAGAGTGTATGACACCAAACATGGCTCCTACCCAGAGTGCATGACACCAAACGTGGCTCCTACCTAGAGTGCATGACACCAAGCATACCTCCCATCCAGAGTGCATGACATCAAACATTCCTCCCATCCAGAGTCCATGACGCCAATCATAACTCCCATCCAGAGTGCATGACACCAAGAATGGCTCCTATCAAAAGTGCATAGCATCAAATGTGGCTCCTATTCAGAGTACATGACAACACATATGGGCTCCTATCCACAGCACATGACACCATACATGGCTCACATCTACAGTGCGTGACACCAAAAACAGCTCCCGTCTACAGTGCATAACACCAAACATGGCATCTCCCCAGAAAACATGACACCAAACATGGTTCTTATCCAGAGTGCATGACACCTAATATGACTTCTCCATTCTTCACCAGCCACTCTCAATCAGGGACTGTGGAAGCTTGGGGTACTTCCAGAGGTTGATAAGAGTTCCTGGAGCTGTGGATGATTGACTCCTCATCTGATGGTGCCTACATAATTCTGGGTTCAATACCACCAGAGTCAGCGACGTGACAACAATCAGCATTCTAGATGTCAGTGAGGATGCTATTCGGACCACCACTGAAAGTGGCACTCTTCCTTTGACACCCCCCCCGGAAAATTAAGGTTTCCTCTGGGATAAAAAGCTTGAGAGACATGGATGGCCAGATTGTTGTGGAGGAACCCGAGTGTCCTCCACAGAGCCCTGACCTCAACCCTACTGAACACCTTTGGAATGAATGGTGAGCCAGGTCTTCTCATCCAACTTCAGTACCTGACCTCACAAATGTTCTTTTGGCTGAACGAACAGAAATTCCCACAAGTGTACCCCAAGATTTTGTGGGAAGTGTCCTGCAGAGAGCCCTGACCTCAACCCTACTGAACCCCTTTGGGATGGATTGGAACTCCAATGGTGAGCCAGGTCTTCTCATCCAACATCACCATAAAGACATGGTTTGACCAGTCTGGTAAGGAGGAACTTGAGTGTCCTGCAGAGAGCCCTGACCTCAACCCTACTGAACACCTTTGGAATGGATTGGAACTCCAATGGTGAGCCAGGGCTTCTCATCCAACTTCAGTACATGACCTCACAAATATTCTTTTGGCTGAACGAACAGAAATTCCCACAGGCGTACCCCAAAATTTTGTGGGAAGCTTTCCCAGAAAAGTAGAGCCAGCTTCAAAAAGACATAGTTTGATGGGTTTGGTGTGGAGGAGCTCTGTGTCCTGACCAGAGCCCTGACGGCAACCCTACCGAACCCCTTTGGGATAAATTTACTCCGATGGTGACCAAGGTCTTCTCAGCCAACATCACCATAAAGACATGGTCTGACCAGTCTGGTAAGGAGGAACTTGAGTGTCCTGCAGAGAGCCCTGACCTCAACCCTACTGGACACCTTTGGAATTAATTGGAACTCCAATGGAGAGCCAGGTCTTCTCACCAACATCACCATAAAGACATGGTTTGACCAGTCTGGTAAGGAGGAACTTGAGTGTCCTGCACAGTGCCCTGACCGCAACCCTATTGAACCCCTTTGGGATAAATTTACTCTGATGGTGACCAAGATCTTCTCAGGCAACATCACCATAATTACATGTTCTAACCAGTTTGGTGTGGAGGAACTTAAGTGTTCTGCAAAGAGCCCTGACCTCAACCCCACTGAACCCCTTTAGGATGGATTGGAACTCCGATGATGAGCCAGGTCTTCTCACCCATCATCACCATAAAGACATGGTTTGACCAGTCTGGTAAGGAGGAACTTGAGTGTCCTGCATAGAGCCCTGACTTCAACCCTACTGAACCCCTTTGGGATAAATTTACTCTGATGGTGACCAAGGTCTTCTCAACCAACATCACCATAAAGACATCGTCTGACCAGTCTGGTAAGGAGGAACTTGAGTGTCCTGAAAAGAGCCCTGACCTCAACCCTACTGAACCCCTTTGGGATAAATTTACTCCGATCCTGAGCCAGGTCTTCTCAGGCAACATCACCATAAAGACATGTTCTAACCAGTTTGGTGTTGAGGAACTTGTGTCCTGCAGAGAGCCCTGACCTCAACCCTACTGAACACCTTTGGAATGGATTGGAACTCCAATGGTGAGCCAGGGCTTCTCATCCAACTTCAGTACCTGACCTCACAAATATTCTTTTGGCTGAACGAACAGAAATTCCCACAGGTGTACCCCAAAATTTTGTGGGAAGCTTTCCCAGAAAAGTAAAGTCAGCTTCAAAAAGACATAGTTTGATGGGTTTGGTGTGGAGGAGCTCTGTGTCCTGACCAGAGCCCTGACGGCAACCCTATCGAACCCCTTTGGGATAAATTTACTCCGATGGTGACCAAGGTCTTCTCAGCCAACATCACCATAAAGACATGGTCTGACCAGTCTGGTAAGGAGGAACGTGAGTGTCCTGCAGAGAGCCCTGACCTCAACCCTACTGAACACCTTTGGAATTAATTGGAACTCCAATGGAGAGCCAGGTCTTCTCACCAACATCACCATAAAGACATGGTTTGACCAGTCTGGTAAGGAGGAACTTGAGTGTCCTGCACAGTGCCCTGACCGCAACCCTACTGAACCCCTTTGGGATAAATTTACTCCAATGGTGACCAAGATCTTCTCAGGAAAAATCACCATAATTACATGTTCTAACCAGTTTGGTGTGGAGGAACTTGAGTGTCCTGCAAAGAGCCCTGACCTCAACCCTACTGAACCCCTTTAGGATGGATTGGAACTCCGATGATGAGCCAGGTCTTCTCACCCATCATCACCATAAAGACATGGTTTGACCAGTCTGGTAAGGAGGAACTTGAGTGTCCTGTAAAGAGCCCTGACCTCAACCCTACTGAACCCCTTTGGGATAAATTTACTCCGATCCTGAGCCAGGTCTTCTCAGGTAACATCACCATAAAGACATGTTCTAACCAGTTTGGTGTGGAGGAACTTGTGTCCTGCAGAGAGCCCTGACCTCAACCCTACTGAACACCTTTGGGATGAATTGGAACTCCAATAGTGAGCCAGGTCTTCTCATCCAACTTCAATACCTGACCTCACAAATATTCTTTTGGATGAACGAACAGAAATTCCCACAGGTGTACCCCAAAATTTTGTGAGAAGCTTTCCCAGAAAGGTCAAGCCAGGGGAAGTGGGAAGTGTCCTGCACAGAGCCCTGACCTCAACCCTACTGAACACCTTTGGGATGGATTGGAACTCCAATGGTGAGCTGGGTCTTCTCACCCATCATCACCATAAAGACATGATTTGACCAGTCTGGTAAGAAGGAACTTGAGTGTCCTGCAGAGAGCCCTGACCTCAACCCTATTGAACACCTTTGATTGATTGAATTGGAACTCCAACTGCAATCCGGTCTTCTCATCCAACATCAGTACCTGACCTCAGAAGTGGACACAAATTCCTCCAGACGCCCTCCAAATCGTGTGCAAGAATAGAGGTTGCTATAGCCACAAGGGGAAAATTGTTGGGAAGACGCAACTCCGTATTAATGGACATCATTTTGGGAAGATATCCGCAAAGCCCACATAGTTGTGATGGCCAGGTGCCCACCAACGTCTGGCCATGAGGTGTACTTTTGTTGCTCCATCACACACATTGTATTGTTAAGTATACCCCCCCACCCATGTCTGTGGTGGTATGGTCCACAGCCTTTCCTTGCAGACTTCTCCCCTAAATTTCCTCTCCAGTAACATTACCAACAGTCTACCAACCCCATGGCCTGAGAGCCACCCAACCGACCTCCAGTCTACCAACACCATGGCCTTAGAGCCACCCAACCGACCTCCAGTCTACCAACCCCATGGCCTGAGAGCCACCCAACCGACCTCCAGTCTACCAACCCCATGGCCTGAGAGCCACCCACCCGACCTCCAGTCTGCCAATCCCATGGCCTGAGAGCCACCCAACTGACCTCCAGTCTGCCAACCCCATGGCCTGAGAGCCACCCAACCGATCTCCAATCTACCAACCCCATGGCCTGAGAGCCACCCACCCGACCTCCAGTCTGCCAACCCCATGGCCTGAGAGCCACCCAACCAACCTCCAGTCTGCCAACCCCATGGCCTGAGAGCTACCCAACCGACCTCCAGTCTGCCAACCCCATGGCCTGAGAGCCACACAACCGACCTCCAGTCTGCCAACCCCATGGCCTGAGAGCCACCCAACCGACCTAAAGTCTACCAACCCCATGGCCTGAGAGCCACCCAACCGACTTCCAGTCTACCAACCCCATGGCCTGAGAGCCACCCATCCAACCTCCAGTCTACCAACACCATGGCCTGAGAGCCACCCAACCGACCTCCAGTCTGCCAACCCCATGGCCTGAGAGCCACCCAACCGACTTCCAGTCTGGCAACCCCATGGCCTGAAAGCCACCAAACCGACCTCCAGCCTACAAACTCCTTGGCCTCAGAGCCATCCAACCGACCTCTAGAGCGCCAATCTGCCCATCCCCCCGAACGCACAGGATGACGCTGAGCACGTGCAGAGTTATGACAGGTAGTCGATTAGGTTGGTTGTCAGATTAGTCTCAGCAGGATGCATCCATGAAGAGACGTCTCGCTGAGGAACAGATAATTGGCGCAGCGGTGGGAGCGGCAGGCGGCCTCACGTTGTGTGAAATATGAGGATGCGGCGCCGGCAAAGTGAGAACATAACGAGACGGAACGACTCACATGGAGCGCTAAGCGTCCCCCACTGGGAGATCAAACCACGGCAGATCTGTTGTCACCGAAGAATGCCCATTATGAGGGGTTCCCACCATCCCTGTGCTGAGTTCCCTGGTCTGTACACCCGCTGTGCCCATTATGAGGGGTTCCCACCATCCCTGTGCTGAGTTCCCGGGTCTGTACACCTGCTGTGCCCATTATGAGGGGTTCCCACCATCCCTGTGCTGAGTTCCCGGGTCTGTACACCCGCTGTGCCCATTATGAGGGGTTCCCACCATCCCTGTGCTGAGTTCCTGGGTCTGTAGACCCGCTGTGCCATTATGAGGGGTTCCCACCATCCCTGTGCTGAGTTCCCGGGTCTGTACACCCGCTGTGTTCATTATGGGGGGTTCCCACCATCCCTGTGCTGAATGAAGTGGGTGGGACCAGGGACATCCTCCAGCTTTCACACTGCAAGACTGAAGGGGAGGAGCCAGTACACCTGTGCAAGACTGAAGGGGAGGAGCCAGTACACCTGTGAAAAAATGAAGGGGAGGAGCAGGTACGCCTGTGCAGGAATGAAGGGGAGGAGCAGGTACACCTATGCAGGAATGAAGGGGAGGAGCAGGTACACTTGTGCAAGACTGAAGGGGAGGAGCCGATAGATACACCTGTGCAAGACTAAAGGGGAGGAGCCGATACACCTGTGCAAGACTGAAGGGGAGGAGCCGGTACAGCTGTGCAAGACTGAAGGGGAGGAGCAGGTACACCTGTGGAAGACTAAAGGGGAGGATCGGATACACCTGTGCAAGACTGAAGGGGAGGAGCCGGTACAGCTGTGCAAGACTGAAGGGGAGGAGCAGGTACACCTGTGGAAGACTAAAGGGGAGGATCGGATACACCTGTGCAAGACTGAAGGGGAGGAGCTGGTACACCTGTGCAAGACTGAAGGGGAGGAGCTGGTACACCTGTGCAAGACTGAAGGGGAGGAGCCTGTGCACCTGTACAAGACTGAAGGGGAGGAGCCGGTACACCTGTGCAAGACTGAAGGGGAGGAGCCGATACACCTGTGCAAGACTAAAGGGGAGGAGCCGGTACGCCTGTGCAAGACTGAATGGGAGGAGCCGGTACACCTGTGCAAGACTTAAGGGGAGGAGCCGTTACACCTGTGCAAGACTGAGGGGGAGGAGCTGGGGGGAGGATTTAACTCTATAATGTGAAGGTTATTTAAAAAAAAAGGAAAAAGTAAGCCGCAATTCTATAAAAGTTGAGCGTAAATTTGTGACCAATCAGAACGTTCCTGTTATCAGACTTCGCTTGCAGTGGTTTGTCTCTCCGGTGTGAACATCCCCATCTGTGTCCCTCTGCCATGTGGTGACGTAACGCGCTCGGGCGGAGGAGGAGGATTCCCGCGCTGCGCGAAGAATGCGGACAGGTGGCTGAATCAGGCTGCGGCCAGGCGGAAAATCCTCACATTGTTCTACAGCCGCCATACAGAGAGGGGCTTAGAGAGGCAGCGCAGCCCCCGAAACCCAATATTACCGAGGCCAATTAACCCCGCCGACGCTGGGAGGACGAGATCAGACGCCGGATTGGACACACACATGAGATATCGCGTATAGTGAGACCAACCGACCAATCACATCCACAATTAGTACGCTGATACGTAACTAAAAAATAAATGTTAGACTACAGGAGAGATTTGTGCTTCGGAAAATATTCGTCCCCTGACAGAGATCACCGGACTCGCCCTGACAGCGCCGTCATCTGATATTCTCTCCAGAAGGGCGGCGCCATCTTTGTTCAGGTGTCAACCAGGGTCACCATGCTTCCTCTTCCTTCTACAAAGTTACAATGTACAGTCTGATCACTGGGGGAGGGGAGACTGAGGAAATGCTTCCTCCTCCTCTTTCTACAAAGTTACAATGTACAGTCTGATCACTGGGGGAGGGGAGACTGAGGAAATGCCTCCTCCTCCTTCTACAAAGTTACAATGTACAGTCTGATCACTGGGGGAGGGGAGACTGAGGAAATGCTTCCTCCTCCTCTTTCTACAAAGTTACAATGTACAGTCTGATCACTGGGGGAGGGGAGACTGAGGAAATGCCTCCTCCTCCTTCTACAAAGTTACAATGTACAGTCTGATCACTGGGGGAGGGGAGACTGAGGAAATGCCTCCTCCTCCTTCTACAAAGTTACAATGTACAGTCTGATCACTGGGGGAGGAGACTGAGGAAATGACTCCTCCTCCTTCTACAAAGTTACAATGTACAGTCTGATCACTGGGGGAGGGGAGACTGAGACTGCGATTTTGCGGATGTACCGGGACGACGTGCGATTTTGCGGATGTATCGGGAAGGCGTGCGATTTTGCGGATGTAACGGGAAGGCGTGCGATTTTGCGGATGTATCGGGATGGCGTGCGATTTTGCGGATGTATTGGGAAGGCGTGCGATTTTGCGGATGTATCGGGAAGGCGTGCGATTTTGCGGATGTATCGGGAAGGCGTGCGATTTTGCGTACGTATCGGGATGGCGTGCGATTTTGCGTACGTATCGGGATGGCGTGCTATTTTGCGTATGTATCGGAAAGGCGTGCGATTTTGCGTATGTATCAGGACGGTGTGCGATTTTGCGTATGTATTGGGATGGTGTGCGACTTTGCAGATATATTGGGATGGCATGCTATTTTGCGGACGTACCGGGAAGGCGTGCGATTTCGCGTATGTATCGGGAAAGCGTGCGATTTCGCGTATGTATTGGGAAGGCGTGCGATTTTGCGTACGTATCGGGATGGCGTGCGATTTTGCGGACGTATCGGGAAGGCGTGCGATTTTGCGGACGTATCGGGAAGGCGTGCGATTTTGCGGACGTATCGGGAAGGCGTGCGATTTTGCGGACGCATCGGGAAGGCGTGTGATTTTGCGTATGTATTGGGATGGCGTGCGATTTTGCATATGTTTCGGGAAGGCGTGCGATTTTGCGTATGTATCGGGATGGCGTGCGATTTTGCGTATGTATCGGGATGGCGTGCGATTTTGCGTATGTATCGGGATGGCGTGCGATTTTGCGTATCGGGATGGCGTGCGATTTTGTGTATGTATCGGGAAGGCGTGCGGTCGGAGCCGCGTCCAGCATCCACCTCTTACATAGAACAGAAACCCAGATCTATATGCGGCACCTGGAGGCCTCGCAGGCTCCGCCCACCCGTCAGCCATCGAACAGGCGGCCGTATTTCACCATAATTAGGTCGCGCCGTACGCACACCTGTGGTAGCGAGTCGATCGTCTCCGAACGAAAAAAATAAAAGTCGTCCAGGAGAAGTGGGCCATCGCCTAATTTAGTTTCAAGAACAGAGGGTTCTGCCGCCACAAATCGCAGCGAAGGTTATAAATCTGCCGCCGCCCTCCGCGTGAAATGACGGCAGGTGTGGCGCCGCCATCGTCTTATTGGCGGGGGGGGTCGTTAACGCGGCCGAGGAGGGGGGGAAGGGGGCGCCGCTGTCATTATTTACAGGCCGGGTGGAGAGTACGCATGTACGCCCGTCTGCTCGCTATAGCGTGCGTTCTGCGATTTGTGACATTTACTGTAAATGATTCCGACTCGCTCGCCGTTTCTGATTTCTTTAGCCGCGGTTCGCACTAATGCGATGCGGAATGGAATGCGGTGCGGTTCCGGTGCCAATTACATGCGATAAGCCGCACCGGAGTGAACCAGGACTTCAAGTTGCACTCCAAACAAAGAGACGCTATACAAGTATCTGTCCATCCAGTCCTGAGATTTACACAGCTCTGCAGCACAGCACAACCAGGTCTGATTTTTCTCTGCTGCAGTTTAGTAACACTAACAGGTCCTGACCCTCCTCCCCTCCAGGCTGTGATTGGACAGTGGGAGGAGAAGCAGCAAACTGATGAGTTGATCTCTCTGCTCTCTCCTCCTATCAGCATGTCCCTTGTTCACAGATCAGCACCGCAGTGCAGCTGATTGGCTCCTTCCTTGGCTTCTCCCTCTGCCAGTCTGAGCTCTGCTGTACAGAAACTGCAACTCTTCAATAATTGGTGTCTTTTCTATCCGTCTGGACCTCGGCCTCAGTCACCGGTCACGCCACTGCGATTTAAAATCGTGTGATTTGTGTGTGATTTTTGAAGACTTTATTGTGACTTGTGAAGATTTTCATCGATTTCTTGCGATTTGCGGCGCGGTTTTCATTGTATTCTATTCTATGAAATCGCAACAAAACGGCAGAAAAAGTCACGCCAGGACTACTTTAGAAATCGCGCCGCACCAAATCACACGTGTTGAGACACCGACATTCACATTCGTATGGGGCCCTTGTCAGGCTGGCTGTATGGGGCTGTATGGGGCCCTTGTCAGGCTGGCTGTATGGGGCTGTATGGGGCCCTTGTCAGGTTGGCTGTATGGGGCCCCTGTCAGGTTAGCTGTTTGGGGCCCCTGTCAAGTGTGCCGTGTGGGGCCCCTGTCAGGTTGGCTGTATGGGGCCCCTGTCAGGTTAGCTGTATGGGGCCCCCGTCAGGTTAGCTGTATGGGGCCCCTGTCAGGTTACCTGTATGGGGCCACTGTCAGGTTGGCTGTATGGGGCCCGTCAGGTTGGCTGTATGGGGCTCCTGTCAGGTTGGTTGTATGGGACTGTATGGGGCCCCCATCAGGTTGGCTGTATGGGGCCCCCGTCAGGTTGGCTGTATGGGGCCCCCGGAAGGTTGGCTGTATGGGGCCCCTGTCAGGTTGGCTGTATGGGGCCCCTGTCAGGTTGGCTGTATGGGGCCCCTGTCAGATTGGCTGTATGGGGCCCCTGTCAGGTTGGCTGTATGGGACTGTATGGGGCCCCCATCAGGTTGGCTGTATGGGGGCCCTGTCAGGTTGGCTGTATGGGGCTGTATGGGGTTCCTGTCAGGTTGGCTGTATGGGGCCCCTGTCAGGTTGGCTGTATGGGGCCCCTGTCAGGTTAGCTGTATGGGGCCCCTGTCAGGTTAGCTGTATGGGGCCACTGTCAGGTTGGCTGTATGGGGCCCGTCAGGTTGGCTGTATGGGGCTCCTGTCAGGTTGGTTGTATGGGACTGTATGGGGCCCCCATCAGGTTGGCTGTATAGGGCCCCTGTCAGGTTGGCTGTATGGGGACCCTGGAAGGTTGGCTGTATGGGGACCCCGGAAGGTTGGCTGTATGGGGCCCCTGTCAGGTTGGCTGTATGGGGCCCCTGTCAGATTGGCTGTATAGGGCCCCTGTCAGGTTGGCTGTATGGGACTGTATGGGGCCCCCATCAGGTTGGCTGTATGGGGGCCCTGTCAGGTTGGCTGTATGGGGCTGTATGGGGTTCCTGTCAGGTTGGCTGTATGGGGCCCCTGTCAGGTTGGCTGTATGGGGCCCCTGTCAGGTTGGCTGTATGGGGCCCCTGTCAGGTTAGCTGTATGGGGCCCCTGTCAGGTTAGCTGTATGGGGCCACTGTCAGGTTGGCTGTATGGGGCCCGTCAGGTTGGCTGTATGGGGCTCCTGTCAGGTTGGTTGTATGGGACTGTATGGGGCCCCCATCAGGTTGGCTGTATGGGGCCCCCGTCAGGTTGGCTGTATGGGGACCCCGGAAGGTTGGCTGTATGGGGACCCTGGAAGGTTGGCTGTATGGGGCCCCTGTCAGGTTGGCTGTATGGGGCCCCTGTCAGATTGGCTGTATGGGGCCCCTGTCAGGTTGGCTGTATGGGACTGTATGGGGCCCCCATCAGGTTGGCTGTATGGGGGCCCTGTCAGGTTGGCTGTATGGGGCTGTATGGGGTTCCTGTCAGGTTGGCTGTTTGGGGCCCCTGTCAGGTTGGCTGTATGGGGCCCCTGTCAGGTTGGCTGTATGGGACTGTATGAGGCCCCCATCAGGTTGGCCGTATGGGGCTGTATGGTGCCCCCATCAGGATGTCTGTATGGGGCCCCCGTCAGGTTGGCTGTATGGGGCCCCCGGAAGGTTGGCTGTATGGGGCCCCTGTCAGGTTGGCTGTATGGGGCCCCTGTTTGGTTGGTTGTATGGTGCCCCTGTCAGATTGGCTGTATGGGGCCCCTGTCAGATTGGCTGTGTGGGGCCCCTGTCAGGTTGGCTGTATGGGGCTCCTGTCAGATTGGCTGTATGGGGTCCCTGTCAGGTTGGCTTTATGGGGCTGTATGGGGCCCCTGTCAGGTTGGCTGTATGGGGCCCCTCAGGTTGGCTGTGTGGGGCTGTATGGGGCCCCTGTCAGGTTGGCTGTATGGAGACCTTGCCAGGTTGGCTGTATGGGGCTGTATGTGGCCCCTGTAGGGTTGGCTGTATGGGGCCCCTGTCAGGTTGGCTGTATGGGGCCCCTGTCAGGTTGGCTGTATGAGGCTGTATGTGACCCCTGTAGGGTTGGCTGCATGGGGCCCCTGTCAAGTTGGCTGTATGGGGCCCCACGGTCCCTATCAGGAGCCCTGACTAGGAGCAGTAAAGCGCAGTCACGGAGCAGGAGGCAGAGCCCGCACATGGAATGCAGCAATATGGCCGCCTTCTCCTCCCTGGAAGCCTGAAGCTGCACAGAGCGCCAGCCTCTCACTCTGCACTTTGGAGTGTCCCCTGGGGAGCCGCAGGACAGGGGCCCCGCCGGCAGGCAGAACCAATTAACGTCATTGGCCGTCCCAGCAATCCTCGCCTCACGTCAGGATGATTATTTGACTTCTTCTTGTGGTGACGGGAAAAGGAAAACAGTTCAAATCTTCAGGATAATGAAGTCCGGAGCGCCATTTGTCTTTAATTTCAGAGCGGAAACAACAGCCTGATGGAGAAGATCGGCGGAGTCCTGTGCAGGACGCGGGAGGAACACGAGAGCGGATTGGACATGTATGCGGCACTCTGCGCAGGACACGGGAGGAACACGAGAGCGGATTGGACATGTATGCGGCACTCTGCGCAGGACGCGGGAGGAACACGAGAACGGACCGGACATGTATGCGGCACTCTGCGCAGGACACGGGAGGAACACGAGAGCGGATTGGACATGTATGCGGCACTCTGTAACAGTGTTTATAAACATCGATGAGACGGGAGACAGAGAGATACAAAGTAACATTGTTTATAAACATCGATCAGACGGGGGATAGAGATACAAAGTAACATTGTTTATAAACATCGATCAGATGGGGGATAGAGAGACACAAAGTAACATTGTTTATAAACATCGATCAGACGGGAGATAGAGATACAAAGTAACATTGTTTATAAACATCGATCAGACGGGAGACAGAGAGACACAAAGTAACATTGTTTATAAACATCGATCAGACGGGAGATAGAGATACAAAGTAACATTGTTTATAAACATCGATCAGACGGGAGACAGAGAGACACAAAGTAACATTGTTTATAAACATCGATCAGACGGGAGATAGAGAGATACAAAGTAACATTGTTTATAAACATCGATCAGACGGGAGACAGAGAGACACAAATTAACATTGTTTATAAACATCGATCAGACGGGAGACGGAGAGACACAAAGTAACATTGTTTATAAACATCGATCAGACGGGGGATAGAGAGATACAAAGTAACATTGTTTATAAACATCGATCAGACGAGAGATGGAGAGATACAAAGTAACATTGTTTATAAACATCGATCAGATGGGGGATGGAGAGATACAAAGTAACATTGTTTATAAACATCGATCAGACAGGGGATAGAGATACAAAGTAACATTGTTTATAAACATCGATCAGACGGGAGATAGAGAGATACAAAGTAACATTGTTTATAAACATGGATCAGACGGGAGACGGAGAGATACAAAGTAACATTGTTTATAAACATCGATCAGACGGGGGATGGAGAGATACAAAGTAACATTGTTTATAAACATCGATCAGACAGGGGACAGAGATACAAAGTAACATTGTTTATAAACATCGATCAGACGGGAGACGGAGAGACACAAAGTAACATTGTTTATAAACATCGATCAGACAGGGGATAGAGATACAAAGTAACATTGTTTATAAACATCGATCAGACGGGAGATAGAGATACAAAGTAACATTGTTTATAAACATCGATCAGACGGGAGATGGAGAGATACAAAGTATCGACTCTGTTCCATTCATCTGCAGATAAGGGGAACGTTCGATGTCACCTGACAATCAGGAATGAAAGCTCTGCAATGATGTCACAGTAGAAGGGAAGACGTGTTTTTGTATTTTTGGACGCATAAAAATGAAGATTTATATAAATGACCATAAGAAGGCGTGTTCGTCCTGTAGCACTGATCCCCGTATTACTCTGTAAGGGCCCCATCACACGGGACTGACCCGTTTAGTGGATCCCCTCACTGGGGGGGGGGGTGGAGGGGAATCTTTCCGCTGATCCCCGCTGAGCAAGTGGATGACAGGTCTGTGTCCGCTCCACTGCTGCAGAGCGGACACAGAGCAGCTCTCTCTCCTCAATGAAAACAAACCTCCTGGGGCCCGGGTTCTTTGGTGGGGGAGCTAAGTTCTTTGACGAGGAGCTAGGTTCTTTGGTGAGGGCCCGGGTTCCTTGGCAGGGGCCCAGGTTGTTTGGTGGGGGGGCGGGTTCTTTGGCAGGGGGGCTGGGTTCTTTGGCAAGGGCCCAGGTTCTTTGGCAGGGGCCCGGGTCCTTTGGCGAGGGGGCAGGTTCTTTGGCGATGGCCCTTGTTCTTTGGTGGGGGGCCAAGGTTCCTTGGCGGAGGAGCCTGGGTTCTTTGGCAGGGGGGCTGGGTTCCTTGATGGGGGCCCGGCTTCTTTGGTGGGGGGGCTCAGGTTCCTTGGCAGGGGGGCCTGGGTTCTTTAGCAGGGGGGCTAAGTTGTTTGATGGGGGGGGTTCCTTGGCAGTGGCTGGGGTTCCTTGGCGGGGGGGCTGGGTTCTTTGACGGGGGGCTGGGTTCTTTGGTGAGGGCCCGAGTTCCTTGGCGGGGGCCCGGGTTCCTTGGCGGGGGCCCCCGGGTTCCTTGACTGTGCTTCCTTTCCCCTCGGCGGGTCATCAGCTGAATGGATTCCATGGGGAGTCACGGACTCGGTGCCCCCACCTCTCATCACACAACTTCGCTGGTGAATTTTTTGCTTCTGGAAAGTCGATGTCTCTGCCGGGAGACAGAACGTTTTTCCTCCCAGATACCTATAATATAGGCATGGCAGGTTCCAGCACATTTGTGCGCCGCGCTCCGCTCCAAACTCATCTATAAATAGGGGGGGCGGGGGGGGGGGCAGTGCCAGGGAGTGAATGGCGCGGACAGACAGGCGCGCGGCAGCTATAAGAATGAATAACATGGCGGCTCTGAGTGATGCTGACAGTCGGTTGGTTGCTCCGCCCGGGTCATGTTTGTGGAAAATTCTGCGTTTCACCTTTTTTGATTGGTTGCCATAAAACTCGGCTGTCAGTCTGTGGCTGGAAGCGCACGGCTCAGCGACACTAATGAACAGCGGTAATCTGTGCGCCGCGCCACAAGTGTGCGGGAAACGTTCGAGGGACTTGGGACCACGTGAATGGGGAGTCAGGAGGATAGAATCCCGGACCGGTCCCAATACACAGCAACTGCATCCGTTCTCAGGAAAGCTCCGCCTCTTATCATCAGAAACCATCCCTGACCTCCATTCAGGTGACTCTGCCTAGGCTGAGATGATGTCATCAGTCTGCTGCACGCATGAGGAAGCATTTCCTCAGTCTCCTTCCCCAGTGATCAGACTGTACATTGTAACTTTGTAGAAGGAGGAGGAAGCATTTCCTCAGTCTCCTCCCCCAGTGATCAGACTGTGCATTGTAACTTTGTAGAAGGAGGAGGAGGCATTTCCTCAGTCTCCCCTCCCCCAGTGATCAGACTGTACATTGTAACTTTGTAGAAGGAGGAGGAAGCATTTCCTCAGTCTCCTCCCCCAGTGATCAGACTGTACATTGTAACTTGGTAGAAGGAGGAGGAAGCATTTCCTCAGTCTCCCCTCCCCCAGTGATCAGACTGTATATTGTAACTTGGTAGAAGGAGGAGGAAGCATTTCCTCAGTCTCCTCTCCCCCAGTGATCAGACTGTGCATTGTAACTTTGTAGAAGGAGGAGGAGGCATTTCCTCAGTCTCCCCTCCCCCAGTGATCAGACTGTACATTGTAACTTTGTAGAAGGTAGGAGGAGGCATTTCCTCAGTCTCCCCTCCCCCAGTGATCAGACTGTACATTGTAACTGTGTAGAAGGTAGGAGGAGGCATTTCCTCAGTCTCTTCTGTACAAATAGCAGCCAGGGAAATGTCATTTAGGAATGGTGTCACTATGGCCTCTAAATGACAGATCCTGGCTGGATTCTGTTTGTAAGTTCACTGGCCAGGATCTGTCATTTAGCGGTGGTAGCACTACTGTCACTAAAGGACAGATCCTCAGTTGGCCTCTTTTTGTAAACAAGCCAGCGGGCATCCTGGATGATGTCATTGTATAAACATGGCTATGACTAGCTGGGATCTGTCATTTAGCAGTGGTAGCATTACTGTCACTAAATGACAGATCCTCAGGTGACGATGTCATTGACTAAACATGGCTATGACTAGCTGGGATCTGTCATTTAGCAGTGGTAGCATTACTGTCACTAAATGACAGATCCTCAGGTGATGATGTCATTGACTAAACATGGCTATGACTAGCTGGGATCTGTCATTTTGTGGTGGGAGCACTACTGTCACTAAAGGACTGATCCTCAGTTTGCCTCTTTTTGTAAACAAGCCAGCAGGCATCCTGGATGATGTCATTTTACGAAAGATGGTTATGACCAGCTGGGATCTGTCATTTAGCAGTGGTAGCACTACTGTCACTAAATGACAGTTGGTGGGGACCCCGAGTGATGCCATTGACCAAATCTAGTTATGACCATATTTGGTCAATGATGTCACCCAGGATCCCTGCCGGCTAGTTTACACACAGAAGCCAGTGGGGATCTGTCATTCCATTTAGCAGTTGTAGTGGTACACACCAGAGGTAGGTTTGGGTGGGCAGACAGGCCCAGTATGGCCATTTTGTTCACCCATTCACCAAAACGCACACAGTGCTGGGTTTGGGTTCAATCTCATGCTGAAGTTCATCCCCAATTCATCACTGAGACCCTTCCGCTGTAAGTTCCTATCCACCTTGGAAACTTGTGTGTCCCCGCCCACCTTTGCATGCTTTGGCTCCTCCTTTTGCGTTTTTCATAATTTAAAATAAACGTCAGACTCTTGCTGAGATTTCCATTCGCAGGTTGTGAGCTACTGAACACATGCCATTGGCAGTCGGTCACATGGAATTCGGTCACATGACACGCGGTCAATTCAATTTCCCAATGTGCTGAGAATTGTTAGAGATACAAGGCGTCCCATCCAACCAATGGAATAAGCCGTCCTACGGGAGTGGGCGGAGACCTGCACTTATCACAGAATGTCATTTTTGTCAGAAAACGATTTGCTCTTGGGGGGGCGCATGAAGATGCCGCGACTCTCCGCAATGCGCCCCCCCCCCGGCCCTTCACCCTCTTTGTGCGGCTGACATTCGCACTCACACACCAACTACTCGAGCGGAATATTAAACTCTCGGCTCTTTTCTCAGCACTTCATCCTCCATCCTGCGTGACTCAATACCGTGGCCAGTCCTCTATTCTCCGGCCCAGCGGGGGGTTTGATAATTGGGGGTTACCTCATGTTTTTTTACCCCCCCCCCTCCGCTCTCTTTTATGATGTTGTGCCGAGGTGGCTCGGCGAGGCCCCAGCAGACGGCGTGAATGCCATTCCCCATTCACAGGGCGGCACCCCGCCGGAGGATTTACATCACTGGGAGAATTTAGGATTCCCGCCTGAGTGTAAAAAAAAAAAAAAATTAAATAATTAAAAAAAAAAAAAAAAGAAAAACATTCAAAATAAAGAAAAATAAAATAAATTGCTGAAAAAACAATTCAATAGACAACATTTTTAATTCACTTTTTTGTGTCATATAATGTTCTCATCAATGGCAGCTCTGTGACATCACAGCACTGAGGCTCTTTATAAAACCTTGGGGGCTAAAGTGGAGTTTTCCTTTAAGCCCCCCCCCCCCCCCCCCAGTACAATCTGGCAGTACAGCTTGTCCACACTTTTTCCATTCCTTGTGCCACAGGCCTTCATGTCTCATCCAAAATGCGTAAATGCTCCACTCCAGTCTTGCACAGGTGTACTGGCTCCTCCTCTTCAGTCCTGCACAGGTGTACTGGCTCCTCCCCTTCAGTCCTGCACAGGTGTACTGGCTCCTCCCCTTTAGTCTTGCACAGGTGTACCGGCTCCTCCCCTTCAGTCTTGCACAGGTGTATCGGCTCCTCCCCTTCAGTCTTGCCCAGGTGTTCCCGCTCCTCCCCTTCAGTCCTGCACAGGTGTACTGGCTCCTCCCCTTCAGTCCTGCACAGGTGTACTGGCTCCTCCCCTTCAGTCCTGCACAGGTGTACTGGCTCCTCCCCTTCAGTCCTGCACAGGTGTACCGGTTCCTCCCCTTCAGTCTTGCACAGGTGTGCCAGCTCCTCCCCTTCAGTCTTGCACAGGTGTTCCCGCTCCTCCCCTTCAGTCTTGCACAGGTGTGCCGGCTCCTCCCTTTCAGTCTTGAACAGGTGTGCCGGCTCCTCCCCTTCAGTCTTGCACAGGTGTTCCCGCTCCTCCCCTTCAGTCTTGCACAGGTGTTCCCGCTCCTCCCCTTCAGTCTTGCACAGGTGTGCCGGCTCCTCCCCTTCAGTCTTGAACAGGTGTTCCCGCTCCTCCCCTTCAGTCTTGCACAGGTGTACCAGCTCCTCCCCTTCAGTCTTGCACAGGTGTAGCGGCTCCTCCCCTTCAGTCTTGCAAAGGTGTACCAGCTCCTCCCCTTCAGTCTTGCACAGGTGTACCAGCTCCTCCCCTTCAGTCTTGCACAGGTGTACCAGCTCCTCCCCTTCAGTCGTGCACAGGTGTACAGGCTCCTCCCCTTCAGTCTTGCACAGGTGTACCGGCTCCTCCCCTGGGCTGAAATGTCTTCCTCTGATGTCACTGCACACTGGGAGCTTCTCACAATGTGCATCAGAAGCTGCAGCCAGTCAGATAAAGCTCCGCCTCATTTCCTGGTGGGAGGATGTCCAGCATCATCTAGCACTTTCCTCCCCAGCCTGACTGTCCCTGGCCCCACCCCTTTCATTCATTGGATTTCAGCTCCTTCAATCATGGAGGCTCAGCATTACATGTGGGTGTTACCTAGGGGTGGTCTGCATGCAAATACAGAATGCCTAGGAGTATATTCACCTATCATGGCAATTGATTTGCATAACTCCTCCCACTGTTTGCATCAGGGCTCAGGACTTGTCTGCCTGGCTGTCCCTGGCCCCGCCCATTTCATTCATTGGATTTCAGTTCAGTCAATCATAGAAGCTCAGCATCACATGTGGAAATCAGGCCCCCTCCCCCTCACATCGGGGTCATGTGGGCGTTGCCTATGCAAACACAGCCCGACACTCACCCATCAAAGGCATTCTTATATTTGCATAACTCCTCCCACTGCTTGCATCAGGACTGAGGCCGGGGGCTGGGATGTTATCAGGAAGCCTTTGGGGGGGTATTTACTAAAACCAGAGGGTGCAAAATCTGGTGCAGCTCTGCAGAGAAACCGATCAACTTCCAGGTTTTATTGTCAAAGCTGAATCTGAATTTAGAAGCTGATTGGCTGCCGTGCAGATTGCTCTAGTTTTACCTATGCACAGCACCCTGCTGACCCCTCCCACCAGCCATGATCTGCCTGCATTGCATAGACAAGCACAGAGACCCAGTGGCGATGTCACGAGGTCTAAAATAAGATCTGTAATGAAAATGGAAAGATTTTATTTTAAAAAGTCGTTAGAAAGAAGACGGGGGGGAGGGGCTTTAATGATTACGGAGCGTTCGGAAGGCTGGGGCGCGGTCTCAAGTCTCACTCACAGCGATGACTTCTTAGGAACAGTAAAAAGTTCCGAGGAGGAACCAGTCGGTTGGCAGGGACAGCAGTGTGACAGTTCACCATTGGCCGGGGAGGCGTGCTTGCTCTACAATGGACACACAGCAGGAACAGTTTATTGACCCCCCCCCTCGCTTGCCCCCGGAGGGCGCCAGAGAGCACCCCGCTGCGTCAGTGTCACCCCGTCCCTGATCCCCAGCGCTGGTCAGCCGGGTCTGTTGTGTTTGGCGGTCGGCGATGGCGGGGAGCCAGGGCCCAGACGCGGATGGGACTCCGGAAATCTGACTCAAGGCCGAGTACAGAGTGTAATGAAGAGGTCGCTCAGCGCCTCCAGCTCCAGTGTGTTCCCACAAGGTACGCCTTGTCAGCCAACATCCAACGCCATTTTCAAGGCGACTTTCACAAGCGTGATCGATACACGTAGTCAGGCTCTCCCCCCCCCCCCGCCATCCTGGGCAGTGAAATCAGCACCCTTGCTGAACAACTACTGAGATAAAACCAATTGCTGGATGAGTCGCTTAGAGATTTTATTCAGTTCAGTGAATGGTTTCTGCAAAAGAAAGTCTTATGGAGCAGGGGCAGACTGACAACTCATGGGGCCCCCGGGCAATAGGGGATCGTGGGGCCCCCGAGCAATAGGGGATCATGGGGCCCCCGTGTCCTTGCCCAAACTCAAAAAATGCCTATGAAAAAGGTACCAGGGGCATCTCATGGGGTCCCCTACTGACCCCGGGCCCTCAGGCAGTGCCCGAGTTTCCAAATGGTCAGTCCGCCCCTGTTACAGAGCTACCTTTGCATGCAGGGACTAGAGCTGTGTCTCCCTACGCTGTGTGCATCAATAGAAACACACAGCCCCATAGCTTAGGATGACAAGGCGCTCCCCTCCTCCTCCTCCCTCCTTTTAGCTAATGGACTGACTCCAGACTGCACCGTTCACTTTTTCCATGTGAAGACCAGAGGTTCAGGGAAGCAGCACCGAGAGAGCAGGACACAGAGAGTTGCAAACTGCAAGTTCTGGGGGGTTTATTTTGCTCAACGTGTAAAAGTGAATGAATGCGCCCCAAAACGCACCAGTCGATGCACGTGTGCTAAATGGCTAAACAGCGCATGGTAACCTATTGCCAATGTAATGCGATACCATTTAGAAAAAGCTGAAGGCGCAAAAACGTGTGTGCGCGTCGTAGCGTCTGCGCAGAGTTTGGATCAGCGCCAGGAAACTGTTCAGTACCACAGAGGGCCCCACAAAAAAAAAAATACGTTTTATAAATGAATGAAATTTAAATGACTGGACACGCCCCAAAAATGACATCACATTAGAAGACCCTCCCCCCATGACATCAGACACGCCCCTTTCACATTACAGTTTCCTTTTTAGAACCTTTAGCTTACAACTCGTCACAGCCCCCTTACAAATCAGAGCCCCCCCCCATACATTGGGGTCCCTATTAGAGCCCCTCCCCCCTTATATCAGGATCCCCATTAGAGCCACACCTTATACTATGGTCTGCATCAGAGCCTCCTTATATCAGGGTCCCCATCAGAGTCATCCTCACATCGGGGTCCTCATCACAGACCCCCTTACATCAGGGTCCCCATCAGAGTCTCTTATTACATCAGGGTTCCTATCAGAGCCCCCCCTTACCTCAGGATCCCCATCAGAGTCCCTTTACAAAATCTGGGTTCCTATCAGAGCCCCCCCTTATATCAGGATCCCCATTAATCACCATTAGAGCAACCCCTTATATTATGGTCTGCATCAGAGCCTCCTTATATCAGGGTCCCCATCAGAGTCATCCTCACATCGGGGTCCTCATCACAGACCCCCTTACATCAGGGTCCCCATCAGAGTCTCTTATTACATCAGGGTTCCTATCAGAGCCCCCCCTTACCTCAGGATCCCCATCAGAGTCCCTTTACAAAATCTGGGTTCCTATCAGAGCCCCCCCTTATATCAGGATCCCCATTAGTCACCATTAGAGCAACCCCTTATATTATGGTCTGCATCAGATCCTCCTTATATCAGGGTCCCCATCAGAGTCACCCTCACATCGGGGTCCTCATCACAGACCCTCTTACATCAGGGTCCCTATCAGAGCCCCCCCTTACCTCAGGGTCCCCATCAGAGTCTCTTATTACGTCTGGGTTCCTATCAGAGCCCCCCCTTATATCAGGATCCCCATCAGTCACCATTAGAGCAACCCCTTATATTATGGTCTGCATCAGAGCCCCCTTATATCAGAGTCCATTGTACTCCAATGGCCTCCACAGTCACCAGATCTCCATCCAATAGAGCACCTTTGGGATGAGGTGGAACGGGAGATTTGCATCATTGATGTGCAGTCGACAAATGCTATCATGTCAATATGGACCAAAATCTCCGAGGAATGTTTCCAACACCTTGTTGAATCGATGCCACGAAGAATGAAGGTGAAAGGGGGTCCAACCCGGGACTAGCAAGGTGGGCCTAATAAAGTGACCAGTGAGTAATGATGGTAACATTTTATATATGCACTATATTGCCAAAAGTGTTGTCCCCGCCCTCCATATCATGTGATTCAGGTGCTCCAATCCCCTCCCAATCATGTGATTCAGGTGCTCCAATCCCCTCCCAATCATGTGATTCAGGTGTTCCAATCCCCTCCATATCATGTGATTCAGGTGTTCCAATCCCCTCCCAATCATGTGATTCAGGTGTTCCAATCCCCTCCATATCATGTGATTCAGGTGTTATAATCCCCTCCCAATCATGTGATTCAGGTGTTATAATCCCCTCCATAGCATGTGATTCAGGTGCTCCAATCCCCGCCATGGACACAGGTGTATACAATCAAGCCCCTAGGCATGCAGACGGCTTCTACAAACATTGGTGAAAGAATGGGTCGCTCTCAGGAGCTCAGTGACTCCAAGCGTGGTCCCGTGATAGGTGGCCACCTGGGCAATAAGTCCATCCGGGACATTTCCTGGCTACTAAATATTCCACGCTCAACTGTTAGTGGGATTATAACAAAGTGGAAGCAACTGGGAACAACAGCCACTCAGCCACCAAGTGGTAGGCCACGTCACATGACAGGGCGGGGTCAGCGCATGCTGAAGCGCACAGTGCGCAGAAGTCGCCAACTGTCTGCAGAGTCAATAGCTAAAGACCTCCAAACTTGGTGTGGCCTTCAGATGAGCCCAACAACAGTGCATAGAGAGCTTCATGGAATGGGTTTCCATGGCCGAGCAGCTGCATCCAAGCCTTCCATCACCAAGTGCAATGCAAAGTGTCGGATGCCGTGGTGTAAAGCATGCCGCCACTGGACTCTAGAGCAATGGAGACGTGTTCTCTGGAGGGACCAATCACGCTTCTCTGTCTGGCAATCCGATGGACATGTCTGGGTTTGGCGGTTGTCAGGAGAACGGTACTTGCCTGACTGCATTGTGCCAAGTGTAAAGTTTGGTGGAGGGGGGATTATGGTGTGGGGATGTTTTTCAGGGGTTGGCTTGGCCCCCTAGTTCCAGTGAAGGGAACTCTTAGGGCGACATGTTGGATAGTTTCATGCTCCCAACTTTGTGGGAAGAGTTTGGGGATGGCCCCTTCCTGTTCCAACATGACTGCACACCAGTGCACAAAGCAAGGTCCATAAAGACATGGAGGAGCCAGTTTGGGGTGGAGGAACTTGACTGTCCTGCACAGAGTCCTGACCTCAACCCCATAGAACACCTTTGGGATGAATTAGAGTGGAGACTGTGAGCCAGGCCCCCTCCCCCGACATCAGTGCCTGACCTGACAAATGTGCTTCTGGAAGAATGGTCCAACCTTCCCATAGACACCCTCCTAAACCTTGTGGACGGCCTTCCCAGAAGAGTTGAAGCTGTTATAGCTGCAAAGGGCGGGGCCAACTCAATATTGAACCCTACGGACTAAGACTGGGGGGCCAATAAAGGTCATGTGCGTGGAAAGGGCGGGGCCAACTCCATATTGAACCCTACAGACTAAGACTGGGGGGCCATTAAAGGTCATGTGTGTGGAAAGGGCGGGGCCAACTCAATATTGAACCCTATGGACTAAGACTGGGGGGCCATTAAAGGTCATGTGCGTGGAAAGGGCGGGGCCAATTCAATATTGAACCCTACGGACTAAGACTGGGGGGCCATTAAAGGTCATGTGTGTGGAAAGGGCGGGGCCAACTCAATATTGAACCCTATGGACTAAGACTGGGGGGCCATTACAGATCATGTGCGTGGAAAGGGTGGGGCCAACTCAATATTGAACCCTTACGGAGTAAGACTGGGGGGCCATTAAAGGTCATGTGCGTGGAAAGGGCGGGGCCAACTCAATATTGTACCCTACGGACTAAGACTGGGGGGCCATTAAAGGTCATGTGCGTGGAAAGGGCGGGGCCAACTCAATATTGAACCCTACGGACTAAGACTGGGGGGCCAGAAAAGGTCATGTGCGTGGAAAGGGCGGGGTCAACTCAATATTGAACCCTACGGACTGAGACTGGGGGGCCATTAAAGGTCATGTGCGTGGAAAGGGCGGGGCCAACTCAATATTGAACCCTACGGACTAAGACTGGGGGGCCAGAAAAGGTCATGTGCGTGGAAAGGGCGGGGTCAACTCAATATTGAACCCTACGGACTGAGACTGGGGGGCCATTAAAGGTCATGTGTGTGGAAAGGGCGGGGCCAACTCAATATTGAACCCTACGGAGTAAGACTGGGGGGCCATTAAAGGTCATGTGCGTGGAAAGGGCGGGGCCAACTCAATATTGAATCCTATGGACTGAGACTGGGGGGCCATTAAAGGTCATGTGCGTGGAAAGGGCGGGGCCAACTCAATATTGAACCCCACGGACTAAGACTGGGGGGCCATGAAAGGTCATGTGTAGGGAAAGGCCGGCCGCCCAATCATTGGGGCAATGTAGTGTATATATCATGTGGTAACCAGGGGCGGACTGACCATTTGGAAATTCGGGCACTGCCCGAGGGCCCCGGGGTCAGTAGGGGGCCCCATGAGATGCCCCTGGTACCTTTTTCATAGGCTTTTTTGGGTGTGGGCGAGGACACAGGGGCCCAAATGATCCCCTATTGCCCGGGGGCCCCATGGGTTGTCAGTCCGCCCCCGGTGGCAACATTGTATCTCTGTGAACTCAGCGGAGATGAACTTCCTGCTGATTTTGGGGTGTGGGGATGTATGAGGCGATGCGGCGGCTGCGCGCGGCGCTCCATGTAAATGAGCCGAGCGGCCGATGTTGGCGTTTGCGATTCTTCGGGATAATTTGCACCCGGAGTGAAGTTTATAGACTCCTCTCTCTGCGGGTTCAGTATCTTCATAAAACATAATTTATACACGTTCCAGGTACTCCGCCAGGCTAAGAGCTCATAAAACCTCCGGATAGATTTCATTTCTTCCAGTAAATAATCTTTTTCGGCATTAATCACCCGTCTGCTCCGAGAAGGCTGGGGGGGGGGGGATGGGGGGGGGCAGTCAGCTCTTAAAGGAGCCGCGACCTAATGCCACCTAATGCTTGTATCTGCGGATGGTTGCTGGTCTGCGTGGGCCGGGGGAGGGGTTAACGCATCGAAAAGGAAAATGCCGTGTAAATGGAAAAGCAAGAGAATGGCGTCAAATGAGGAGATCCTGAACTGGCCGGACTGGGGGACGGCCAAGGATTGACTGGGCAGGACCAGGTGGAATTTTTCAGCTGGCCCCCATTGTTCTACCGACAGAAGGCTGACATTGGGGGCCGAAACGGTCCGATTTTTCGAAAGTTTTGGTGTATCGCCAACACGTTCATTGGAATGGGCTGCATTCAGGGGCGGAATGACAACTCATGGGGCCCCCGGGCAATAGGGGATCATGGGGCCCCTGTGTCCTTGCCCAAACTCAAAAGAGCCCATGAAAAAGGTACCAGGGCCATCTCATGGGGCCCCCTACTGACCCTGGGCCCTCAATAGGGGATCATGGGGCCCCTGTGTCCTTGCCCAAACTCAAAAAAGCCTACGAAAAAGGTACCAGGGGCATCTCATGGGGCCCCTTACTGACCCCGGGCCCTCAATAGGGGATCATGGGGCCCCTGTGTCCTTGCCCAAACTCAAAAAAGCCTATGAAAAAGGTACCAGAGGCCACTCATGGGGCCCCCTACTGACCCCGGGCCCTCAATAGGGGATCATGGGGCCCCTGTGTCCTTGCCCAAACTCAAAAAAGCCTACGAAAAAGGTACCAGAGGCCTCTCATGGGGCCCCCTACTGACCCCGGGCCCTCGGGCAGTGCCTGTTTCCAAATGGTCAGTCCGCCCCTGGCTGCAGTGAACGCACGTGTATTCATGTACCGGGATGCAGCGATCTGATTGGACCGCTGAGCAGCAATATTCGATGTCTGTTCTCGGGTTTAGATACATTGTAAGGTGGGGGCTGGCCGTGTGCCTGGGGGGGCCCTTCTCCGCGCCAGACACAGCGCAGACCCCCAATCCGCAGGAGTCCCAGCCGGTGAGTCACCGGGAGAAGATTCATGCATCGCGTACAAGGCGCAAATACCGCCCCCCCCCATCCCCCACCATTATCTGTTCACTTCCTACCAGAGGGGGGGGGGGGCTGGAGAAGGAAAATCCGGAGAACATCTCTCTGGTATCAGATATTTCACTTTTACTCCTCATGCACACGGGGCGTTTTTAGTCCACATGGTCCCTTGGCCCAAATTCTGTTTAGGACCCTATCCGCATGGAGTTTGCACATTCTCTCAGCACTGGGGTCCCCCGGC
Source organism: Staurois parvus (assembly GCF_062004578.1). Taxonomy (NCBI): domain Eukaryota; kingdom Metazoa; phylum Chordata; class Amphibia; order Anura; family Ranidae; genus Staurois; species Staurois parvus. Next base: position 590,826 of record NW_028318043.1, on the reverse strand, counting down.
CAAATCCTGTTTAGGATCCTTTCCGCATGGAGTTTTCCCATTTTCCCAGCACTGGGGTCCCCCGGCCCAAATCTTGGTTAGGACCCTATCCGCATGGAGTTTGCACGTTCTCCCAGCACTGGGGTCCCTTGGCCCAAATCCTGTTTAGGACCCTATCCGCATGGAGTTTGCACATTCTCCCAGCACTGGGGTCCCCCGGCCCAAATCTTGGTTAGGACCCTATCCGCATGGAGTTTGCACGTTCTCCCAGCACTGGGGTCCCCCGGCCAAATCCTGTTTAGAGCCCTATCTGCATGGAGTTAGCATGTTCTCCCAGCACTGGGGTCCCTTGGCCAAAATCCTGTTTAGGACCCTATCCGCATGGAGTTTGCACATTCTCCTGGCACTGGGGTCCCCCGGCCCAAATCCTGTTTAGGACCCTATCCACATGGAGTTTGCACGCAAGATCGGGACCTTAGATTGTAAGCTCCTTGGGGCGGGGACTGATGCCAATTGTCGGTGATATATAAATATGTGAGAAATAAAACGTTAACTGAGGGGGGAAAGTTAAAAGGCAAAACTAAGAGGCGGGGGAGGGGAGGGGGGCGCACTGATTTTCGGTCCCCCACAATGGCCGGCTATAGATCTGGCAGCTTGTTAGAGGCAAGTACCTACTTCAGCCAATATCGGTGACAAGAGCGGCCTGGAGAGGCTGTGAATTCCCGTCCTTGTAAAGTGTCCTCCTGATGGAGGGCGGCCGGGGGGGGGGGGGGGGGAGCGCGGAGGGGCCCCCCAGACGCACAGCGCGGCCGCTGCCAGGCCTTCCAGCCAGCTGAAGAGTTTGCCGAGACGGCACTTCAGCCTTTCTTCCCCGAGCCGAGCACCTCCGACCTCGCCATCCATCAGCGGGGGCCAGACAAAAGGCGAGCAAACAGCCGACACGCCGAGCCACAATGCGCGCTTCCTCGGGGTGAGAGCAATGTACACACTCCACGCCGAACGCGCGCCGCGCTCATTACGGCCTAATGATGTGGATTCTACGCCCTCCGAGGGGGAGATTTACACACTCCGCAAACTTTATGGACCTCGGCGGTAAATAAAACCTCATTCGCCCGAGCCGGGGGGACCATCTGCGTCCTGAGAAGGCATCGCTCTCTCCCGGCCTCGCCAATCAACGCGCTACGCGGGAGCAAATTCCTAGCTGCACGCCGTTACGGCTCCGTTCGCAGCAGTGCGGTTTATACTGCGTTTTGCAGAAACGCACTACAGTCCATGTAACCCGGTCTCCTATGGAACGCGCTCGCCTCCATGCTTTTTTGAGCCGCTGCGTTTTTGGAAAGTCGCATTTTTGCTGCAACAGAGATCAATGGAGAAGCTGCTGAAATGCTCGGTGTTAGGTTTTTGCCGAGTTTTGCATTTTTATTCTGCCCGGCAACCAAAAAAAATTCCACTTTAACAAAAAAAAAAAAAAAAGCTGAACAAAATGCAAAATGCAGTAAAAACGCATCAAAAACGCAAAACAAATTGTAAAAAACACAGGAGAAAGAATCGAACGCAAAATGCGTATATGTGAACCAAATGCAGAAACGCACTGCAGTCCATGTAACATGGATTCTTATGGGACACGATCACCTCGATGCTTTTTTGAGCTGCTGCGTTTTTGGAAAGTCGCGTTTTTTCTGCAATAGAGTTCAATGGAGAAGCTGCTGAAAGGCATGGTAGTGCGTTTTTGCTGCGGTTTGTATTTTTAGTCTGCCCAGCAACCAAAAAAAATTCCACTTTAAAAAAAAAAAAAAAAGAAGAAGAGCAGAACAAGATGCAAAACGCAGTAAAAACGCATCAAAAACACCTAAAAAAACGCAAAACAAATTGTAAAAAACACATTTATGGAAAGTCGCATTTTTGCTGCAATAGAGTTCAATGGAGAAGCTGCGGAAATTATCGGTATTATGTTTTTGCCGCGTTTTGCATTTTTATTCTGCCCGGCAACCAAAACAAATTCCAGTTTAACAAAAAAAAAGAGCTGAACAAAATGCAGAACGCAGTAAAAACGCATCAAAAACGCCAAATAAACTGCAAAAAACACTGGAGAAAGGATCAAACGCAAAATGCGTATATGTGAACCAAACGCACTACACAGAAACGCACTACAATCTATGTAACATTGATTCCTATGGAACACGATCACCTCGATGCTTTTTTGAGCCGCTGCGTTTTTGGAAAGTTGCATTTTTGCCACAATAAAGTTCAACATAGAAGCTGCTGAAATGCTCGGTGTCACGCTTTTGCCGCATTTTGCATTTTTATTTTGCCCGGCAATCAAAAAAAAATTCCAAGCGTGTAATAGACTTCAATGGATCTGCACCCAAAAAATATCTAGTGTTGCGTTTTTGAATGCGTTTTTTTTTCTCAGGCTAATAGGAAAGTACGAGCGTTCTGTTCATGAACTGCGACTTTGATGCGACTTTACACTCTCTGGCACTCAAGGAGCATCAAAAGTCACATTGAAGTACTGCAGGAACCTCTACGAGTCCAAAGCCGCATGTGAGGGTTAGGCGGTAATGGCGCGGTGAGCGCGGCACATGCTTTGCTGCGATTCTGGAATCGTGATTCTCCCCGCAGTTCAAATACGCCAAAATATGAATGGGACCTTAGAACTAGATTCACATTAGAACGCGTTGTGGCAAACCTACGTTCCACGCACATTTCCTGCACCACGGTCCAAACCAGGGGCGGACTGACAACTCATGGGGCCCCCGGGTAATAGGGGATCATGGGGCCCCTGTGTCCTTGCCCACACTCAAACCACACCCAAAAAAGCCTATGAAAGGTACCAGGGGCATCTCATGGGGCCCTATACTGACCCCGGGCCCTTGGGCAGCACCCGAGTGCCTAAATGGTCAGTCTGCTCCTGGTCCAAACGCACAGCGCGTGTCGGTGATAAGTTGACGACACCCCTGCAGTGTGATTGCCTGTAGCGGGTCACGTGATACAAAAGTATCATGCGATCGCATTGTGTTTCAAAAGTAGTGCATGCACAACTTTTGGCGCAACGCAATGTGATGCGATTTGAGCCCGTTCAAGAAGAACAGGCTCAAATCGCACCGCACTGAATCGCATGTGAATGCGCTGCGCGTTCCTGTGCGCTTCATAGTGTGAACTGGGGCCTGATGCCGGCCATAGACGGGTCGAAAATCAGCCGATTTTCGCACCGTTAGTGGGTTAATTGGTTGTCTGTTTTTCAGGGTTTTGGCACATTTTCTTTATTGATAAAGTTGGAAAATTTGCTGCCGATTTTCCTGGCAATAATGCGCAAATCGGCTGATTGTTTTACTGATAAAAAATCTGCGCATGAGCCGTGACCTGCAAGAAGAAGAAAAAGAAGAAGAAAGAAGGAGAGGAAAAAGAAGAAGAAAGAAGAAGAAGAGAGAAGAAGAAAAAGAAAGAAGATAAAGAAGAAGGAGGAAGAAGAAGGAAGAAGGAAAAAGAATAAGGAAGAAGGAGGAAGAATAAGAAGGAGAAGAAGAAGAAGAGGAAGGAGAAGTAAAATAAGTAGCAGAAGAAGAAGAGAAGAAGTAGAAGAAAGAAGAAGAAGAGGAAGTAAGAAGATAAAGAAGAGGAGGAAGAGGAAGGAAGAAGAAGAAGGAAGAGGAAAAAAGAAGGAAGAAGAAGAAGAAGAAGGAGGAAGGAGGAAGAAGAAGGAGGAAGGAGGAAGAAGAAGAAGAAGAAGGAAGAGGAAAAAAAGAAGGAAGAAGAAGAAAAAGAAGAAGAAGAAAAAGAAGGAAGAAGAAGGAAGAGGAAGAAGAAGGAAGAAGAAGAAGAAGAAGGAAGAAGAAGAGAAGAAGAAGAAGAAGAAGAAAATAAGAACAAAAAGAAGAAAAAGAAGCAGAAGAAAAAGAAGGAAAGAAGAAGGAAGAAGAGGAAGAAGTAGAAGAAGGAAGAAGGAGAAGAAAAGAAGAAGCTGAGGGAAGAGGAAGAAGAAGCAGAAAAAGCAGAAGAAGAATTCCAGTCCGCTATTAAATTTTATATGAAAAGTCTTGCGGTTGCAACAATGTATCCATTTGTATCTGAATAAAAACATCTGTGTCCGGAATGGATACAAATGGATACATTGTTGCAACCGCAAGACTTTTCATATAAAATATAATAGCGGACTGGAATTCTTCTTCTTCTTCCTCTGTATTGCTCCCGTGTACTCCCCCGTGTGCTCCCCGTGTGCTCCCCCGTGTGCTCCCCCGTGTGCTCCCCGTGTGCTCCCCCGTGTGCTCCCCCATGTGGTCCCCTGTCTCTGCAGGGACAGAAGTAATTATGGGGTTAAATGCCGGCCGTAGATGGGACGAAAATCGGGCGATTTTTTTCTACTGTTTTTTACTGTTGGTAAAAAATCGGGCTATTTTTGACCCATCTATGGCCTGCATAAGGGCCCATATACACATCCTCCATGCAGTAATGCACACACCATGCATTCATTTTGATGCCTAACAGCACCCTCCCATCTGCAAATGCACCCGTTACAGCCTGCCAGGCCGCATGGTGCTGCGATGTCATGCAGTTCATGTTTTTCGGAAATAGGGTCAGGAACTCCTTTTGCTACATTTCCCGCATTGAAATGAATGGGCCGTCCTATACGTGACGCGCGGGAACGCAAGGAAATGCGCGTGTGCTCGGTTGCAATGAACTAAGCCTGAGAGGGAAAATCGCAGAGGAAGCCGAATCCATCTGGGAACAGATTTCGCAGCTCCGGCCGCCTGTGGGGATCCTCCATGTTGGGTTTCACCATCGCTCGTTGGCCGCGGTTGGATTCACTTTTAATCAACCAGTGGGAAAAAAACGTAATTGGTTTCCTTGCGTTGGCGATAAAAGGGTTAAAGTTCAGTTGCGGGAGGAGGGGGGGCTAGCTAGGAGGGGGGGGGCTAGCTGTTATTAACTGCAAATTACTTCCCCCCCCCCCAGACCCCTCATTGTTCCTAACCTGGGAGACTCGGCAGAGTTGGGGGGACAATGACTCCATTATATTGGCGGACCGATTACCATGGGTCGCCGATCGCTGTAATGCGACTCCCGGGAACCCCCCCCCCACCCAGGACTTCTGCGCAGAAAGAGACTAATGAGGGGATGATGAGTAAAGTAGGGCAGATTAATCAGCCACAGCTCGCCCCACCAGGGCGGTTATCGGGCAGCGCGCTGGGATTCCAACTGAGCCCGGGTTCACACTGATGCGGTTGCAGGGGAAACCGCAAGGTTGCAAATGCAAGGTTCAAATCGCACAGTTTCAAATGCAAGGTTCAAATCGCAAGGTTTCAAATGCAAGGTTCAAATTGCAAGGTTTCAAATGCAAGGTTCAAACCGCAAGGTTTCAAATGCAAGGTTCAAACTGCAAGGTTACAAATGCAAGGCTCAAATCGCACGGTTGCAAATGCAAGGTTCAAATCGCACAGTTTCAAATGCAAGGTTCAAATCGCACAGTTTCAAATGCAAGGTTCAAACCGCAAGGTTACAAATGCAAGGTTCAAATTGCAAGGTTGCAAATGTAAGGCTCAAATCGCAAGGTTTCAAATGCAAGGTTCAAATCGCAAGGTTTCAAATGCAAGGTTCAAACCGCAAGGTTTCAAATGCAAGGTTCAAACCGCAAGGTTACAAATGCAAGGCTCAAATCGCACGGTTGCAAATGCAAGGTTCAAATCGCACAGTTTCAAATGCAAGGTTCAAACCGCAAGGTTCAAACCTCAAGGTCACAAATGCAAGGTTCAAATTGCAAGGTTGCAAATGCAAGGTTCAAATCGCAAGGTTTCAAATGCAAGGTTCAAATCGCAAGGTTTCAAATGCAAGGCTCAAATCGCAAGGTTTCAAATGCAAGGTTCAAACCGCAAGGTTTCAAATGCAAGGTTCAAACCGCAAACTTGCAAATGCAAGGCTCAAATCGCAAGGTTGCAAATGCAAGGTTCAAATCGCAAGGTTGCAAATGCAAGGTTCAAATTGCAAGGTTGCAAATGCAGCGTGCTTGCCTGTAGCAGGTCATGTGGTACAAAAGTATCATGTGATCGCACTGTTTCCAAAAGTAGCGCACGCACAACTTTTGGCGCAATGCGATGTGATTTGAGCCCGTTCAAGAAGAATGGACTCAAATTGCACCGCACTGAATCGCATGTGAATGTGCTGCGCAAATCCTGTATGATTCCAGCACCTCATTGCCATCGCGAGCCGTCCATGCGATCTGGTGCGGGAGTCAATGTAAACCTACCGACACCCCGAAACAGATCGCGATTACCAGGATTCGCAACCGTGCGGGGGGAAAAAAAAAAGGGTCCTGCACCTTTTTTTGGTGCGGATGCGATTTGAGCCATAAAAAATGTAATGGCTCAAATCCAGGGGCGGACTGACCATTTGGAAACTCAGGCACTGCCCGAGGGCCCGAGGTCAGTAGGGGGCCCCATGAGATGCCCCTGGTACCTTGTTCATAGGCTTTTTTGAGTTTGGGCAAGGACACAGGGGCCCCATGATCCCCTATTGCCCGGGGCCCCATGTGTAGTCAGTCCGCCCCTGGTCGCACCGCATTAGTGTGAACCCGGGTGTAAAGGAGACCTTTTCAAAGAATCTGCTACTTTTAGCCCGGGTTCACATGTGCGGCGCGGTAGATCGCATGTGATTCGCTCAGGACCCGCACCGCATTCCTGTGCAGTTTACATGCGATTTCTGTGCGGTGCAATTTGATCCGTACATTTTGTATGGCTCAAATCGCACCGCATCTGCACCAAAAAGAGCGCGGGACCCTTTTTTATCGGGCGGCGAGGTGGGATACCGATTCAGCCTTGGTTCACACTAATGCGGTTTCGGGGGAAACGCAGCAAATCCTGCGCGATTCCCGCACCGCATTGCAATCGGGTGGCGTCAGTGCGATCTCGTGCGGGGGTCAATGTTAACTCACCGACACCCCGAAAGAGATTGCGATTACCAGAATTCACAACGTGCGATGCGAATCAGGTGTGGGGGAGAAAAAAAAGGGTCCTGCACCTTTTTTGATGCGGATGTGATTTGAGCCATAAAAAATGTACGCCTCCACATGCCAAAGACATGCTGGGAGGTGAATTGGCTCCGGTCTAAATTGTCCCCAGTATGTGTATGTATGAATGTGAGTTAGGGACCTTAGATTGTACGCTCCTCGGGGGCGGGGCCTGATGTGAATGTACAATATATATGTAAAGTGCGGCGTACACTGACGGCGATATATAAGTACCTGAAATAATAATGGGGGGTTTTCAACACCGTGCAGTTCACTGCGATGCCATTTTTCTTCTCTACATTTCTTGTCATTGAATTGAATGGGCATGATGCACGGGAACGCAGGTATGACACATGGGAATGTAGCCATGACACATGGGACAGCAGGCATGATGCACAGGAACGCAGGCATGACACACAGGAACTCAGGCATGACAAACAGGAACACAGGTATGACACATGGGAACACAGGCATGACGTATGGGAACACAGGCATGACGCATGGCAACACAGGCATGACGCATGGCAACACAGGCATGACGCATGGCAACACTCGCATGAAGCACGGAAACGCAGGCATGACACATGGGAACACAGGCATGACATATGGGAATGAAGGCATGACGCATGGGAACACAGGCATGATGCACAGGAACGCAGGCATGACGCATGGGAACACAGGCATGACGCATGGGAACACAGACATGACCAGGGGCGGACTGACAACTCATGGGGTCCCCAGGCAATAGGAGATCATGGGGCCCCTGTGTCCTTGCCGAAACTCAAAAATCCCTATGAAAAAGGTACCAGAGGCATCTCATGGGGCCCCCTACTGACCCCGGGCCCTCGGGCAGAGCCCTAGTTTCCAAATGGTCAGTTCGCCCCTGGGCATGACACATGGGAACACAGGCATGACACACGGGAACACAGTCATGACGCACGGGAACACAGGCATGACACATGGGAACACAGGCATGACACATGGGAACACAGGCATGATGCACGGAACACAGGCATGACCAGGTGCGGACTCACAACTCATGGGGCCCCCGGGCAATAGGAGATCATGGGGCCCCTGTGTCCTTGCCCAAACTCAAAAAAGCCTATGAAAAAGGTACCAGGGGCATCTCATGGAGCCCCCTACTGACCTCGGGCCCTTGGGCAGTGCCTGAGTTTCCAAATGGTCAGTCCGCCCCTGGGCATGACACATGGGAACACAGGCATGACGCATGGGAACACAGGCATGACGCACGGGAACGCAGGCATGACACATGGGAATGCAGGCATGACACACGGGAATGCAGGCATGACACACGGGAACGCAGGCATGACACACGGGAATGCAGGCATGACACACGGGAACGCAGGCATGACACACGGGAACGCAGGCATGACACACGGGAACTCAGGCGCGCTCAGTCACACCGGCATTGTGGGAAATCCGGGCTCGCAATACAGACAAGTCGGCTTCAGTCGCGGCGCCCTACAGAGGAAGGAGTTTAATATGAACAAACGCATGCAACCCCCCCCCCCCGCGTGTCAATATAACACCGACATACGCTGTAGCGACTTCCAATCAAAGAGTTGCATTTGAAGGTGACAGTGCGCTCAGCCAAAACATAACCAATCACGGCAGATGAGTGAAGAGGCAGATGAAAACAAAACCCGTGTGATCGGCGGCGGCGCGGGAGGACGCTAACTCGGCTCGGCGTCTCCAGAACGCGGCAAAGATGTGAACAGATGTAAATCTTCAAAGAGAACAGATGAAGCCGAGTCGGCGCGCACCTCAGCAGGCCATTGTATAATAGATCTGAGGCGGCCGGGGCTTCTGGGTAATATGCAGATGAGGAGCTCCGCGGAAAACGTGCAATAATTAACAAGCGGCGCAGCGGGGGTCATTCGCACTGCGATTAGTGGCTGAGATGCGCTGCCCCCCGTTCATACATGTTACAGGAAAATGTTCTCCATTGACGGTCACTGGCGGAGTCGGTGAGATGCCAAAAACCAAAGCAATAATTCCCCCCCAACCAATCAAGTGAAATGCTCAATCGGATTCAGGTCAGGTGATTGGCCATTGCAGAACATTCCACTTCTTTGGTGTCTTTTGCAGTCTGCTTTGGGTCATTGTCCATCTGCACTGTGAAGCGTCCAATGAGTTGTGAAGCATTTGGCTGAATATGAGCCGATAATATTCCCGAAACACTTCACAATTCATCCGGCTGCTTCTGTCAGCAGTCACATCATCAATAAATACAAGAGAAGCAGTTCCATTGGCAGCCATACATGCCCACGCCATGACACTACCACCACCATGATCACTGATGAGGTGGTATGCTGAGGACCATGAGCAGTTCCTTCTCCATACTCTTCTCTTCCCATCACTCTGGTACAAGTTGATGTCGGTCTCATCTGTCCATAGGATGTTGTTCCAGAACTGTGAAGGCTTTTTTACATGTCGTTTGGCAAACTCTAATCTGGCCTTCCTGTTTTTGAGGCTCACCAATGGTTTCCATCTTGTGGTGAACCCTCTGTATTCACTCTGGTGAAGTCTTCTCTTGATTGGTGACTTTGACACACATACACCTACCTCCTGGAGAGTGTTCTTGATCTGGCCAACTGTTGTGAAGGGTGTTTTCTTCACCAGGGAAAGAATTCTTCGCTCATCCACCACAGTTGTTTTCCGTGGTCTTCCGGGTCTTTTGGTGTTGCTGAGCTCACCGGTGCGTTCCTTCTTTTTAAGAATGTTCCAAACAGTTGTTTTGGCCACGCCTAATGTTTTTGCTATCTCTCTGATGGGTTTGTTTTGTTTTTTCAGCCTAATGATGGCTTCACTGATAGTGACAGCTCTTTGGATCTCATCTTGAGAGTTGACAGCAACAGATTCCAAATGCAAATAGCACACTTGAAATGAACTCTGGACCTTTTATCTGCTCATTGTAATTGGGATAATGAGGGAATAACACACACCTGGCCATGGAACAGCTGAGAAGCCAATTGTCCCATTACTTTTGGTCCCTTAACAAGTGGGAGGCACATATGCAAACTGTTGTAATTCCTACACCGTTCACCTGATTTGGATGTAAATACCCTCAAATTAAAGCTGACAGTCTGCAGTTAAAACACATCTTGTTCGTTTCATTTTAAATCCATTGTGGTGGTGTATAGAGCCAAAAATGTTAGAATTGTGTCCATGTCCCAATATTTATGGACCTGACTGTATACAGGGGGAAAGTCGTTGCTCCGGCGGATATGGCAAGCGGGGAAAGTCACTCCTATGGTGGATGTGGCGAGTGGTGAAAGTCGCTCTTATGGCGGATGTGGCGAGCGGTGAAAGTCGCTCCTATGGCGGATGTGGCGAGTGGGGAAAATCGCTCCTACGGCGGAAGTGGCGAGCTGTGAAAGTCGCTCCTACGACGGATGTGGCAAGCGGTGAAAGTCGCTCCTACGGCGGAAGTGGCGAGCGGGGAAAGTCGCTCCTATGGCGGATGTGGCAAGCGGGGAAAGTTACTCCTCCGGCGGATGTGGCAAGCGGGGAAAGTCGCTCCTATGGCAGATGTGGCGAGCGGGGAAAGTCGCTCCTCCGGCGGATGTGGCGAGCGGGGAAAGTCGCTCCTCCGGCGGATGTGGCGAGCGGGGAAAGTCGCTCCTCCGGCGGATGTGGCGAGCGGTGAAAGTCACTCCTATGGCAGATGTGGCGAGTGGGGAAAGTCGCTCCTATGGCGGATGTGGCGAGCAGGGAAAGTCGCTCCTCCGGCGGATGTGGTGAGCGGTGAAAGTCGCTCCTATGGCAGAGGTGGCGAGCGGTGAAAGACGCTCCTCCGGTGGATGTGGCGAGCGGTGAAAGACGCTCCTCCGGTGGATGTGGCGAGCGGGGAAAGTCGCTCCTCCGGCGGATGTGGTGAGCGGTGAAAGTCGCTCCTATGGCAGAGGTGGCGAGCGGTGAAAGACGCTGCTCCGGTGGATGTGGCGAGCGGTGAAAGACGCTCCTCCGGTGGATGTGGCGAGCGGGGAAAGTCACTCCTCCGGCGGATGTGGTGAGCGGTGAAAGTCGCTCCTATGGCAGAGGTGGCGAGCGGTGAAAGACGCTCCTCCGGTGGATGTGGCGAGCGGTGAAAGACGCTCCTCCGGTGGATGTGGCGAGCAGGGAAAGTCGCTCCTCCAGCTGAATGTTCGCAGGACAGAAGCAGGCGACTCCTAAATCTTTAATTCTATGTCATTTGGGGGTTTTCAGGCTAAAATAAGAGGCTTCTCGCTGTGGTTTTTGTTTTTTTTTCCCCTCGCCTCCATCCGGCCTGTGATTGGACGGAGGATGAAATGCGGCGGTGACATCCCTGCGGTCCCTGGCTGCTCAGCACCGGCCAAAACACAAACAGCTGACAATCTAGAGGGGCGCGGCGGCGGCGGTAGCATTTCGCGAGTGCAGCCCGACCGGCTCATTAATAAAGCCGCCTTCCATGCGTCACGCATACGTTGTGATTTCAGGTCCGCCCTAATGAACGCTCCGGATTTGAATGATGGTCCAGAGGTGGCGGAAGGATCCGCTTCCAGCGGGAAGGAGACAGATATTAAGAATCGCACGGCAGCCAATTAGACATGAAATTTGATGCGCTTGTATTCCCCTCCCCCCTCATCAACATACTTATGAGAGTTTTCAGTATATGTCCCAGTGACATCATCATGGGGTCTCTGTGCTTCTCTATGCAATGCAGGCAGATCATGGCTGGTGGGAGGGGATGGCAGTGGGTGGTACATAGCTTCCTGAAAACATCCCAGCCCCCCTGCCTCAGTACTCCTCCCAAGAGCCCTCAGCCCTGATGCAAGCAGGGGGAGGATATTAATGTGCCTTGATGGGTGAGAGGCAGTCTGGAGGAGTGGGCGTTCCTAGGCAGGCTGTATTTGCATAGGAAAGGGAGGAGCCGGTACAGCTGAGCAAGACTGAAGGGGAGGAGCAGGTACACCTGTGCAACACTGAAGGGGAGGAGCCGGTACACCTGTGCAAGACTGAAGGGGAGGAGCCGGTACACCTGTGCATGACTGGAGGGGAGGAGCCGGTACACCTGTGCAAGACTGGAGGGGAGGAGCCGGTACACCTGTGCAAGACTGAAGGGGAGGAGCCAATATACCTGTGCAACACTGAAGGGGAGGAGCCGGTACACCTGTGCAAGACTGAAGGGGAGGAGCCGGTACACCTGTGCAAGACTGGAGGGGAGGAGCCGGTACACCTGTGCAAGACTGAAGGGGAGGAGCCGGTACACCTGTGCAAGATTGGGGGGGAGGAGTCGGTACACCTGTGCAAAACTGAAGGGGAGGAGCCGGTACACCTGTGCAAGACTGGGGGGGAGGAGCCGGTACACCTGTGCAAGACTGAAGGGGAGGAGCCGGTACACCTGTGCAAGACTGAAGGGGAGGAGCCGGTACACCTGTGCAAGATTGGGGGGAGGAGCCGGTACACCTGTGCAAAACTGAAGGGGAGGAGCCGGTACACCTGTGCAAGACTGGGGGGGAGGAGCCGGTACACCTGTGCAAGACTGAAGGGGAGGCCAGAGGGAGGATTTAAGTGATAACTCCGGGGAAAAAAATATTCGGTCATTTCTAGGCCTAGCTAGGAGACATTATGGTGACATGGCTTCCAATTAACAGATCTCAAGCTCCTCCTACCAGAAGATCCCCATCACAAACCTCCTGCTTGTCAGACTCCAAATCTTATTTTTTAGACTGATAAAGCGATACTGTATATGGCAATGTAAAACAATTTAAAATGTATCAATCTATAAAATGTATCAATGTATAAAACGTATCAATGTATAAAACGTATCAATGTATAAAATGTATCAATGTATAAAATGTAACAACGTATAAAATGTATCAATGTATAAAATGTATCAACGTGTAAAATGTAACAACGTATAAAATGTAACAACGTATAAAATGTATCAATGTGTAAAATGTATCAATGTATAAAATGTATCAATGTGTAAAATGTAACAACGTATAAAATGTATCAACGTATAAAATGTATCAACGTATAAAATGTAACAACGTATAAAATGTATCAATGTGTAAAATGTAACAACGTATAAAATGTATCAATGTGTAAAATGTAACAACGTATAAAATGTATCAATGTGTAAAATGTAACAACGTATAAAATGTATCAATGTGTAAAATGTATCAACGTATAAAATGTAACAACGTATAAAATGTATCAATGTGTAAAATGTAACAATGTATAAAATGTATCAATGTGTAAAATGTAACAATGTGTAAAATGTATCAATGTATACAATGTTTCATTTCGATGGCTCGCCCTTATTTCAGTATCAGAAACGCGTTGCAGATTATTGCATTCATCAAATGGCGCAACATCTTCGGCAATCGTCTCTTCGCTGTGACCCCACCCCCATTATCCAGGTTGCGCAGGTCCCCACTGATGATGGATTGGCGGTCCCCGGCCCGTGGAGGGACTCGGCTTCTGGTCAGATCATCCAGGATCTTATTATAAAGTCCCGCAGGGTAGCGCCTTGTCCCGTCGGCGGCGGCGGCGCCTCTGGAGATGGATGTTCCCGGCTCTCCCCGTCCCGCGCAGGAAAAGCTTTAATCCCGCAGATAGTAATGAAGGAGATCGCAATCACCCCGCCGGGCCAATATTTCCCTCCTGATTAATGACGGATCGCGGCAAACAGGCAGCTGGGAGAGCGACGGCGAACATAACAAATGGCCCAACATCGCGCTGGAACGCGCGGCCATTTATTCATCGCCTAATGAAGTCGTGTTAGGAGGAGGAAAAAAAAAGTCAGGTTTAAAGAGAACCTGTCAGTAGGAGACATATTGAGGTTTTTAGGGTTTTTTTTGCAATAAAACGGCGATTTAGGGACCTTCACGCCACCGCGTTTTGAGTGCGCGCAACGCAGAGTCACAGCGTGATTAACCACTTGCTGTCCAGGGCAATTTTTAAAATTTTTCATTGTTACAATCAAAATTTTTTTCGCTAGAAAATGACTTCAAACCCCCAAACATTATAGATGTTCTGAGAACAAAATGGCGGTCGTTCCAATTTTTTTTAAAATCTTTTTTTTTAACAGATCCGCTAAAAAATAATTTTTTTGGAAAACTATATAATACCCAGTTTTTTTTGTATAATTTTGTTGAGTAAATAGATACCAAACGTGTCAAGATTTAAAATGGCGTGCACGCCCGCGACAAACAACGGCAGCTAAAATGGGAGACGCTTCACAAGCCTTTACAGGTGACCAGTGTAGAGTTCATTGTGAACGACGGCCTTAGAATGATGTCTCTCGCTCCGACGTTCGCGGCGATACCTCACATGTGTGGTGCAGTCGCTGTTTTCACGTATGTGCGTCAGACCTACGTGCACTGGAGTGTATGCTTCGGGGGAGGGGGGGTTCTTGCTTTTTAATTATTTTTATTTTATTTACAATTTTTTTTTTTCACTTAACTTTTTTGCTATCACAAAGGGGCTAACAAGCTTTGGCCAGTGACAGGTACTCTTTATAGAGATATCAGGGGTCTAGTAGACCCGCATTCACAAAATGTTCAAGTGTGAATGCTGCTTGAATGACAATGCAAGTGCAACAATGAATGGAAATCACATGCTTTTACACATGGGGGTCTATTAATCTGTGATCATCAGGGGTCTATGACCCTATAACTATTAGGGATCTATGACCCTATAACCATCAGGGGTCTATGACCCTATGAACATCAGGGATCTATGATCATCAGGGGTCTATGACCCTATGAACATCAGGGATCTATGATCATCAGGGGTCTATGACCCTATGAACATCAGGGATCTATGATCATCAGGGGTCTATGACCCTATGAACATCAGGGATCTATGACCATCAGGGGTCTATTACCTTATGAGCATCAGGGGTCTATTACCCTATGAACATCCGGGGTCTATGACCCTATGAACATCAGGGTTTTATGACCCTATCACCATCAGGGGATTATTACCCTATTATCATCAGGGGTCTATGACCCTATGACCATCAGGGGTCTATAACCCTATGACCATCAAGGATCTATGACCATCAGGGGTCTATGACCCTATGACCATCAGGGGTCTATGACCCTATGGCCATCAGGGGACTATTACACTATGGCCATCAGGGGACTATTACACTATCAGGGGTTTAGGACTATCACCATTAGAGGTCTTTGACCCTATGATCATCAGGGGACTATTATCATACCGTATGACCATCAGGGGTCTATGCTAATCAGGGATCTTTGACCCTATGACCATCAGGGGTCTATAACCTTATGAAGTTCAGGGGTCTATGACTCTATGACAATAAGGGGTCTATGACCCTATGACCATCAAGGGCTGTGACTCTATGACCATCAGTGGTCTAATATCCTATGACCATCAGGGGTCTAATACTCTGTGACCATTAGGGGTCTATGACTCTAGGACAATAAGGGGTCTATGACTCTATGACCATCAGGAATCTATGATTATATGACCATCAGGGGGTCTATGACCCTATGACTATCAGGGGTCTATGACAATCAGGGGTCTATGACCCTATGACCATCAGGGGTCTATGACTAAGGCAATCAGGGGTCTATGACCCTATAACCATCAGGGGCCTATGACCCTATGACCATCAGGGGTCTATGACAATCAGGGGTCTATGACAATCAGGGGTCTATGACTCTATGACAATCAGGGGTCTATGACCTCTCCTCTCCCCCAAAGCAGTTAACCAAGCACAGATAGATAAAAGCTGATCATTGTCAGCACCCCTGCCGGTGGTGAATGGTTTGTCCCATCCCTGTAACTGATACATCTGCAGGACAGCTTGTTCAACAGACTTACTGTCTGGATCCCCAGGTGAAAATAAAAGGAAGAAACCTAAAAAAAGGAATGCAGCCGCCCCTCTAAGAATCGGTAAGCTGTGATGTCACAAATGTTTGTTTGGGGTGAATTATCGCATTATTGGGAACGCTCTTTATACACATATTTGTCTCTGCGGCCCGATAAATCCGCGTTTTCCAGAACCGCCATTGTTCTCCGAATTGCTGAGGAATCCCAAGGAAAGCCGCCATTTGTCTTCTTGTCAGGAACTCCGAACCCCCCCGACCCCCCCCCCCCCCGGGATGTGACAACGCGCTCTGCTCCGAATTAGGAGACCACAAGAGTCTCTTCTGCTCATCAAACACGTCCACCCGCCAGGGAGGGGGATGGGACCAGTCTGCGCCAAACTCACTGCAAAACCCCAAATTCTTCAGGAACCAATTAGAACGATTGAAGAGCAGAAATCCCCCACCAATCGGGACGTCCATGCTGCGCTGATACTGAGATCATCTCTGTCCACAATGCTCAGTCCCACTTCTCCTGTCCTGGATGCCGGGTGTCATTCTCGGTATCTCCTGTCCCAGATGCCGGGTGTCATTCTCGGTATCTCCTGTCCTGGATGCTGGGTGTCATTCTTGGTATCTCCTGTCCCGGATGCCGGGTGTCATCCTCGGTATCTCCTGTCCTGGATGCCGGGTGTCATCCTCGGTATCTCCTGTCCTGGATGCCGGGTGTCATCCGCGGTATCTCCTGTCCTGGATGCCGGGTGTCATTCTCAGTATCTCCTGTCCTGGATGCCGGGTGTCATTCTCGGTATCTGTCCTCATTCTGTATGTATGGACTCTGCACAGTCCCACCTCTCCTGTCCCGGATGCCGGGAGTCATTCTCGGTATCTCCTGTCCCGGATGCCGGGTGTCATTCTCGGCATCTCCTGTCCCGGATGTTGGGTGTCATTCTTGGTATCTCCTGTGCCCGATGCCGGGTGCCATTCTTGGTATCTCCTGTCCCAGATGCCGGGTGTCATTCTTGGTATCTCCTGTCCTGGATGCTGGGTGTCATTCTCGGTATCTCCTGTCCCAGATGCCGGGTGTCATTCTTGGTATCTCCTGTCCTGGATGCCGGGTGTCATCCGCGGTATCTCCTGTCCTGGATGCCGCGTGTCATTCTCGGTATCTCCTGTCCCGGATGCCGGGTGTCATTCTCGGTATCTCCTGTCCTGGATGCCGGGTGTCATCCGCGGTATCTCCTGTCCTGGATGCCGCGTGTCATTCTCGGTATCTCCTGTCCTGGATGCCGGGTGTCATCCGCGGTATCTCCTGTCCCGGATGCCGGGTGTCATCCTCGGTATCTCCTGTCCTGGATGCTGGGTGTCATTCTCGGTATCTCCTGTCCCAGATGCCGGGTGTCATTCTTGGTATCTCCTGTCCTGGATGCCGGGTGTCATCCGCGGTATCTCCTGTCCTGGATGCCGCGTGTCATTCTCGGTATCTCCTGTCCCGGATGCCGGGTGTCATTCTCGGTATCTCCTGTCCTGGATGCCGGGTGTCATTCTCGGTATGTGTTGCGGGGGGAGTCAGGCTCGGGTCGCGCTGAGTGATGGGTCATTACGGGACTCCTAGACAGATGTGCAGGTAGAGCGCCGGGCCGCGCCCTCTGACACCAGACTCTCTGGCGTCGGCTCTACCTGCGCTCCTAATACCCGGGGCCGGGGGGATTAAAGGTGAGAAACTTCCCAGAACAAGAAGACGGCGGATCACGGCTCCCTCCCGGCTCACTCCCGGCTCCCTCCCGGCTCTGCAGCAATCTGATCCTTAATGCTGCCTCCAGCAATCAAGGGGTTAATGGCTCATTTCATGCCAATGGGAGGGGCTACTTAAAGGGGCTCTCCTCCATTGTGACTGCCGGGGTCAGCTGGGCATCCAGAGCGGCTCTACAGGAGACAACCAGCTGGTGAGAGCGCATCAAAGTGAAGTCATCTGTGCAGGAGAAGGCGGCTGATCATAACCCAGGGGAGGACTGACCATTAGAAAACTCCGGCACTGCCCGATGATCCCCTATTGAGGGCCCGGGGTCAGTAGGGGGCCCCATGAGATGCCCCTGGTACCTTTTTCATAGTTTTTTTTGAGTTTGGGCAAGGACACAGGGGCCCCATGATCCCCTATTGCCCGGGGGCCCCATGAGTTGTCAGTCCGCCCCTGGTGGAACCTGAGCCGCCGGACACGGCTTTGGGGTGAAATCTCTGATGTGTCACAACCTGCAATAACTGCATCAATATCCAGGAGAGCTCCGCCTTTTATTGTCAGTGACTCTGCCTAGGCTGAGATGATGTCATCGGTCTGCTGCAGGCAGGAGGAAGCATTTTCTCAGTCTCCCCTCCCCCAGTGATCAGACTGTACATTGTAACTTTGCAGAAGGAGGAGGAGGCATTTCCTCAGTCTCCCCTCCCCCAGTGATCAGACTGTACATTGTAACTTTGTAGGAGGAGGAGGCATTTCCTCAGTCTCCCCTCCCCCAGTGATCAGACTGTACATTGTAACTTTGCAGAAGGAGGAGGAGGCATTTCCTCAGTCTCCTCCCGCAGTGATCAGACTGTACACTGTAACTTTGTAGAAGGAGGAGAAAGCATTTCCTCAGTCTCCCCTCCCCCAGTGATCAGACTGTACATTGTAACTTTGTAGGAGGAGGAGGCATTTCCTCAGTCTCCCCTCCCCCAGTGATCAGACTGTACATTGTAACTTTGTAGAAGGAGGAGGAGGCATTTCCTCAGTCTCCTCCCCCAGTGATCAGACTGTACATTGTAACTTTGTAGAAGGAAGAGGGGGGCCACTGACACGCTGTGCGATGGGGTCCTTTGACAAACTCTGCGATGGGGGCCGCTGACACGCTGTGCGATGGGGGCCGCTGACACGCTGTGCGATGGGGGCCGCTGACACGCTATGCGATGGGGGCCGCTGACACGCTCTGCGATGGGGGCCGCTGACACGCTCTGCGATGGGGGCCGCTGACACGCTCTGCGATGGGGGCCGCTGACACGCTCTGCGATGGGGGCCGCTGACACGTTCTGCGATGGGGGCCGCTGACACGCTCTGTGATGGGGGCCGCTGACATGCTATGCGATGCGGGCCGCTGACACGCTCTGTGATGGGGGCCGCTGACACGCTCTGTGATGGGGGCCGCTGACACGCTCTGTGATGGGGGCCGCTGACACGCTCTGTGATGGGGGCCGCTGACAAGCTGTGGGATGGGGGCCGCTGACGCGCTCTGCGATGGTGTCCTTTGACACACTGCGATGGGGGCCGCTGACACTCAGTGCGATGGTGGCCACTGACACGCTGTGCGATGGGGGCCCGCTGACACACTGTGGGATGGGGGCCGCTGACACGCTGTGCGATGGGGGCCGCTGAGACGCAGTGCGATGGGGGCCGCTGACACGCAGTGAGTCGCATTCATGCGCACTGTAAATGAAGATGTAAATCTTTGTTGGTTTTTTCTGCCAGATTTCGGAGTTCTAATCTCGGATGGGATTTTTCCCCATGGCGGATGGCGGGAGGACGTCGCCTGCTTACGTGGAGACGTGTGTGTGGGCTGACAGCGGTTTTGGAGGCTCAGCCAAGAACAGAGTAATCTCTGCTTTAGGAAATATGAAAAGTCTGAAGTCTGCGCTCAGAAAAAAAAATAAAATCCAAGGCTAGGATGACATTTCCCTCCCGACATGTTATCGCACGCAGCCGCTAAGTACTCGCCCAGCAGCCGCCCTGCGGGCCTAATACACGGGCCTGGAATACCTGCGGTATTAGAGGGCTCAGCCAGTCCTGCCCCCGCTTCCCATCTCCCACAGGCCTCACTGAGGGCGCGCAACGCACGGACAGAGAGCGCCGCGCACCCAGGAACGCGGCCCTGCAACCAACATGACCCAATCACAATGTGGGGGCCCCGGGAGATGCGACTTTAAGGGGAACTCCAGCCCTCCCCCCTCCAGTCTTGTACAGGTGTATCGGCTCCTCTCCTGGACTGAAACGGCTTCCTCTGATGTCACTGCACACTGTGAGCTTCTCACATTGCCCCCCTCCCAACACAAATCCCCCCTCCCAGCACAATTCATCCCCCTTTCTAACATAAATCCCCCCTCCTAGCACACATCGCCCCCCTGCAGTATAAATCGCTCCACCTTCTAGCAAAACTCCCCCCTGCCAGCACAAATACCCCCTCCCTTCTAGTAAAAATCGCCCCTCCCAGCACAAATCCCCCCTCCTAGCACAATTCACTCCCCCTTCTAACATAAATCGCCCCCCCGCAGCAAATATTGCCCCACCTTCTAGCAAAACTCCCCCTTGCCAGCACAAATACCCCCTCCCTTCTAGTAAAAATCGCCCCTCCCAGCACAAATCCCCCCTCCCAGCACAATTCGCTTCCCCTTCTAACATAAATTGCCCCCCCCGCAGTATAAATCACCCCACCTTCTAGCAAAACTCCCCCTTGCCAGCACAAATACCCCCTCCCTTCTAGTAAAAATCCCCCCCAGCACAATTTCCCCACCGCAGTACAAATCCCTTCTTCTAGTACAAATCTCCCATGCCAGCACAAATACCGCCTTCTTCTAACACAAATCCCCCCCCAGCAGAAATCACCCCTCCCAGCACAAATCTTCCTCCGTTCCAGCATAAATCACCCCCCCTGCAGTACTAATCCTCTCTTACAGCAGAAATCCCTTTTTAGTACAAATCCCCCCTGCCAGCATATATACCCCTCCCTTCCAGAGCACCCCCCATCCCTTCCCAGCACAACCCCCCTCCCCCCAAGCACAAATCTTCCCTCCTTCTAGCACAAATCCCCCCCCCTTGCAGTACAAATCCCCTCTTCCAGCACAAATACCATTTCCTTGTAACACAAATCCCCCTCCCACCAAAAATCACCCCCCTCTAAAGCAAATCCCCCCTACCAGCATGAATCGCCCCTCCTTCTAAAACAAATCCCCCCTCCCAGCACAAATCACCCCTCAACACAAATTTCCCCTACCAGCACAAATCCCCCCTCCTTCTAACACAAATCGCCCCTCCCAGCACAAATCATTCCCCTTTCAGTACAAATTCCCTCTCCCAGTAAAAATTCCCCCTCCCTTCTAGTACAAAACCCCCTTGCCAGCACAACTTCCCCCCTCCTTCTTGCAAAATCCCCCCTCCAAGCACAAATCATCCCCCCTTCTAGCACAAATCCCCCCTCCCAGCACAAATCACCCACCTTTCTAACACAAATCATTCCCCTTTCAGTACAAATTCTCTCTCCCTGTAAAAATCTCCTCCCCCCTTCTAGTACAAATCCCCTATCAGCACAAATTCCCCCCCTTCTTCTTTCCAAATCCCCCATCCCAGCACAAATCATTCCCCCTTCTAGCACAAATTCCTCCTCCCAGCACAAATCATCCCCCAACACAAATCCCCCCTACCAGCATGAATCCCCCCTCCTTCTAACACAAATTCCCCTTCCCAGCACAAATCATTCCCTTTTCAGTACAAATTTTCTCTCCCAGTACAAATCCCCCTTGCCAGCACAAATTCCTCCCTCTAGCACAAATCCCTCCTCCCAGCACAAATCATCCCCCTTCTAGCACAAATCCCTCCTTCCAGCACAAATCACCCCCCCCCCTTCTAGCACAAATCCCCCCTTCCTTCTAACACAATGCCCCCTCCTCCATCACTCCTCCCACCATAAATCCACCCCCAGCACAAATCTTTATGTATGCTACAGGCGCTTAAGAGGAGTACAGCACCCTGCCGACCCCGCCCACCAGCCATGATCTGCCTGCATTGCATAGAGAAGCACACAGACCCAGTGATGACAGCAATGGCTCCAACATAAGGTATGTAAGGAAACGGTTTCATTTTAAAATGTTATTGTCACGTTGATGAGGGGGAAGAGGGCGGAGCCAGGGGAGACCACCCGTTCAGAGACCACCGTCTTCAGTGTGTGGATGTAAATCTCACAAATTCGTCCGCAGACAAGAAAGTGACTATTATGAACTCCCATCATGCCCTGCTCAGGGCTGACAAGACATGCTGGGATTTGTTGTTGCCTAACGGCGGGCGCGCCATCCACCGCGTCGTTTCTGTGCTTTCCCGTCCCCCGAATTCCATCGCGTTTGATATTTCAGACTCGCGGCGGTCCATCCCCCATCGTTTAGCGGCGCCCGTATTCGGATTGTTATCACGTCCGTCATGTTTACGCTCCTGCAGGCGCTGGCGATTAATGCCGTCCTTTTACTTCCCTGTCTGCGATTATTTATTCCTCGCACTTTCCCGTCCTGGGGCGATACACCACAAATGCAGATTTTTTTAATGTGTTATTTACACGCGGAATAACCCGTTTACAGCCATGTATGTGGCGTGTGCGGTGTGTGTGCCGCGCCGCGCGCCGTATCTGCATGAACAATCTGTGAGCGCTAATAGAACCATTTATCAGGGGAGCTGTAATTTATTCTCCGTGTCGCTCAGCCATCGGAAACACTTTGTACGCCGCAAAACCTGCGAGCAACAAGTTCCCCTCCTCGCCTAATGCATGCGCGGCGTAAAACATTTATGGGTCGCTTCTTTTATTTTCAGAGAGCCGACCTTCCCGAAGCCGCATGTTACATTGGTCTAGTGTGACAATGTTGCCGTCTCCCCTCCCCCACTGATCAGACTGCCACATTGTAACAAGGTGAGAGACTCCAGCAAGAGGCTGATCTGTGTCAGACATTTGTGAAACCAGCCAAGAACTGAAGGCCATTAAAGATCATTACTGGGACCAGGGGCGGACTGACAGCTCATGGGGCCCCCGGGCAATAGGGGATCATGGGGCCCCTGTGTCCTTGCCCAAACTCAAAAAAGCCTATGAAAAAGGTACCAGGGGCATCTCATGGGGCTCCCTACTGACCCCGGGCCCTCGGGCAGTGCCCGAGTTTCCAAATGGTCAGTCCGCCCCTGACTAGGACATAGAAGGCTCCCGGTACTCATCCCCCAGCCAGCACAAATCTCCCCCCCATTCTAGGAGAAATCCCCCAGCCAGCAAAAATCCCCCCCCCCTTCTAGGAGAAATCCCCCAGCCAGCACAAATCCCCCCCCTTCCCTTCTAGGAGAAATCCCCAACCCAGCACAAACCCCCCCGTTATAGCAAAAATCACCCCTCTCAGCACAAATCCTCTCCTCCTTCTTGTACAAATCCAACCCCTCGGACAAATTCCCCCTTCTTTTACAATCCCCTCCCCCAGCAGAAATCTCCCCTTCAAGCACACATCCTCCCCCAATACACCCCCCCTTTCCAGCACAAACTCTCCCCCCAGTACAGATCCCCCTTCTAGCACAAATACCACGCAGCACAAATCCTCCCCTCCTACTAAGACAAGTTCCCCCCTCTCAGCACAAATCCCCCTAACTAAAAAAATGCCCCGTTCAAGCACAAATCCTCCCCCAATACAACCCCCCCCCCCTTCTAGCACACATGTCCTCTCCCAGTACAAATCCTTTCCTCATTCTAGCACAAGTCCCCCATCCTGGATAAATGCCCCCTTCTTTTACAATCCCCCCCTCCCAGTACAAATCCCCCCTTTAAACACAAATCCTCCCAATACAAAATCCCCTTTCTAGTACAAATTCCCCCTCCCAGTACAAATCCCCCCTTCAAACACAAATCCTCCCAATAAAAAAATCCCCTTTCTAGTACAAATTCCCCCTCCCAGGACAAATCCCCCCTTCTAGCACAAATATCCCACAGCTCAAATCCTCCCCTCCTACTAGAAAAAATCCCCCCCTCTAAGTAAAAAACCTCTCCTCTCTTTTACAATCCCCCCACAGTACAAATCCCCCCTTCTAGCACAAATCCCCTCAAGTACAAATCCCCCCCAGCACAATCCCCCCCCCCTGCTACTAGGAAAAATTCCCCCCTCTCAGCACAAATCCTTTCCTCCTTCTAGCACAAATCCCCCTCCCTGAACAAATGCCCCCTTCTTTTACAATTCCCCCTCCCCAGTAGATCTCTCCCCCCCCAGCACAAATCCCCCCTTCCTACTGGGAAAAATTCCCCCCTCTCAATACAAATCGTCTCCTCCTTCTTGCCCAAATCCCCCTCCCTGGACAAATGTCCCCTTCTTTTATAATCCCTCCGCTCACCACAAATCCTCCCCCCCCAGTACAAATCTCCCCTTCAAGCACAAATCCCCTGCGGTATAAATAACCCCCCAGTACAAATCCTCCCCTCTTTTAGCACACATCCCCCCCTCAAACAAATCCCCTCCTACATTTACAAATCCGCCCTTCTAGCACAACCCCCCCCCCCCACAGCACAGTTTCTCCTCAATACAGCTTGATCACCGACTTGCCCCCAAGCCTTCTGATTGGACAGTGCAGCACATTGAGACCAGCCCCTCCTGTAAGCGTGCCTATGTCGTTAGACTAACAACTCTGTGCAAGGCAGTGGAGTGCGCTGCCCCTCCCAGTCTGGGCGGAGTTTACAGTTGACCAACACCTAAGAAGATTCCCTGGTCCCCTCCTCTCGGTCATTGGATTTCAGTTCTTTCAATCTCTGCATCAGATGTGGGCGGTCCGCATGCAAATAAAGCCCACCTAGGAACGCCCACTCTTCCAGACTGACACCCGCCTATCAAGGCATTTTGATATTTGCATAACTCCTCCCACTGCTTTCGTCAGGACCGATGGTTCTTGAGAGGAGCGCGGAGGCCGGGTGCTGGGATGTTTTCAAGAAGCTATGTGCAGCACCCTGACATCCCCTCCCACCAGCCATGATCTTCCTGTATTGCATAGAGAAGCACAGAGACTCCATGATGATGTCACTGGGACATATAATGAAAAATCTCCTTAGTATGTTGATGAGGGGGGAGGGGGAATACAAGCGCATCAAACTTCATGTCTAAGCGGCGGCCGCGCGATTCTTAATATCTGTCACCTTCCCGCTGGAAGCGAATCCTTCCGCCGCCTCTGGATCAGGGGCGGACTGACCATTCGAGCACTCGGGCACTGCCTGAGGGCCCGGGGTCAGTACGGGGCCCCATGAGATGCCCCTGGGACCTTTCATAGGCTTTTTTGGGTGTGGTTTGAGTGTGGGCGAGGACACAGGGGCCCCATGATCCCCTGTTGCCTAGGGGCCCCATGAGTCGTCAGTCTTCCCCTGCTCTGGACCATCATTCAAATACGCAGCGTTCATTAGAGTGGACCTGAAATTGCAACGTATGCGTTCTGCGTGGAAGGCGGCTTTATTAATGAGCCGGTCGGGCTGCACTCACGAAACTCCACCATTGCCGCCGCCACCGCCTCTCTAGATTGTCAGCTGTTTGTATTTTGCCAGGTGGCAGGGACCACTGGGATGTCACAGCCGCATTTCATCCTCCGTCCAATCACAGGCTGGATGGAGGCGAGGGCCTGCCGGCCCCTTCCACCAGCCACAATCTGCCTGCATTGCACAGAGAAGCACAGAGGCCCAGTAACGACCTCTAAAATAATGAATGCAATGAAAAGGATTTTTATTTTAAAAGAGTGGACCTTCCCTCTGCCGCGTCTGTCGCTCATCAGGTCCATGCAGTGCGGCGACTCCGCCGCAGATCAGGATGACTCTCTCCCCCCACGACGCAGGGGCAGAAAATGGCGTATTTCTCGCCGGCAGCGCTACAACAAACGCTCTCCTAATCTGCGGATAAAATGGCTTTCCCATCGCTGACATCTCCTGAAGAGTGACGCGTCTAAATATCCCCGCCGCCTTTCATGGAGAATTATCCCGGTAATCCCCCCCCCTGAGTGCCGGCGACTCGCGAAGGTATTCTTCTCTCCTCCCGCTGTACCAGGAGTCAAGGATCCCGAGAAAGGGACCCCGGCGCCGCGCTCTTCACAATCGCCGCTATTACTGGAACTTCTCACCCTACAAATCGATTTACTAATTCCTAGAAAACGTATTCTTTAAAATCAACTTTTCCCAGAATTCCGAGCTGCTGGCTAGACCAGTCACGTTCAAAACGCACAACAAAACGCACATTTTTGGAAACCCGTACCGCGCTTGCCGTGCCGTTAATTGTGAATGGCGCCTCAGAAGCGGTTAGCAGACACGCATTCTTCCGTGTGATTTGTTGCACAGCACACGCGATACAAACGTAACAAAACGCACGCTGAAAAAATAAAGCGCGCAACGCTCCGTGCCTGAAACGCAGCTTCTTTGGTGTGTTGATCAAGTATAGGGCAGCCCATTCCCTGCACGGCGTACGGAAATGCTACGCAGGGCCGACATAGATCCTCCTGCTGCATCTCACCTGGAGTGCTGCTGCTCACTGCTGAGGCTTTGTAAAAAAAAAAAAGGGAACTCCGGACACAAAAAACTTTAATTTAAATCTTCTGTGTTCCTCAATAGTCACAAAAATCTCAAAATCCGCTTCATGTGCACCAAATGTCTTTGCAAACCCAGATATTACCTTTTTAGCAGTGACCTTATCACAGTGCTGTACATAGCCTGTGCAGACAGCAGAGCTGTGGGAGGGGCCCAGCAGGCTCCACCTACTACAAAAACCTACAGGAGGGGGTGGAGACAAGACCAGTCCCCTTGCACAAGGAGAGAGAGCAGAGCTGTGGGCAGGCTCCACCCACTAAAGAAAACTACAGAGGGGGTGGAGACAGGACCAGTCCTATTGCAGAAGAAGAGAGAGCATACGGGGGGGGGGGGGGGGGGGGGGCAGGAGGGCAGCAGGCTCCACCCACTACAGAAAACTACAGGAGGGGTGGAGTCAAGACCAGTCTCCTTGCAGAAGGAGAGAGAGCAGAGCTGTTGGAGGGACCCAGCAGGCTCCACCCACTACAAAAAAAACTACAGGAGGGGCGGAGACAAGATCATTCCTCTTGCACAAGAGATTTTGTAATAAAAACGCATTTCAACATGCAGTGTGTACATATATATATCTATCTGTTGGCGCTATATAAATCCTGTACAATATATAGATATATATTTATTGAAATATATTGAATACGGAAAAAACTGTAGCATTTCAAATATAGATCAATATACTTGGGAAGAATATTTTTAAAATATATTTCAAATATATATTTTCTTCCATGTGGGTTGAATCGCGTGAGAACTGCGTTATGAAAAGCGCGAGCCGGAACGCTCTATGCGCAGTGTGAATGGGGCCTCAGGCATTTTATGTCTCCAGCATGCATGTTCTAATGTTCTGGTACTTCATAAAAAAGTATATTCACAAAAAAAATTATATATGTACATATATATATATAATTAAAAAATAAATTCACCAAAATTAATATATATATATAAAGAAATAAAAATACATAAATATGTATATATATATATATATATATATTATTTTATTTCATAAAAAAGTAAATTCACCAAAAATAATATATATATTTATATATATATATATATATATATATATATATATATATATATTTAATTAAAAAATGAATTCACCAAAAATAATATATATATATATATATATATGTACATATATAAAAAGAAATAAAAATACATATATATATATATATATATATATAATTTTATTTCATAAAAAGGTAAATTCACCAAAAATAATATATATATACATGTGCATATATAAAAAAAATAAAAATGCATAAATATGTATATATATATTATTTTTGGTGAATTTACCTTTTTATGAAATAAAATTCTATATATATATATATATATATATATATATGTATTTTTATTTCTTTTTATATATGTGCATATATATATATATGTATATTATTTTTGGTGGATTACATTTTTTATGAAATAAAATTATATATATATATATATTTATGTATTTTTATTTCTTTTTATATATGTGCATATATATATATATATATTATTTTCGGTGAATTACATTTTTTATGAAATAAAATTATAAATATATATATATATATATATATATATATATATATATATATTTATGTATTTTGATTTCTTTTTTTTTTTTTATTTATTTTTTGTTCATTTCACAAAAATAATGAGCACGTCCGGAATATATATATATATATATATATATATATATATATATATATATATATATATATATATATTAATTTTGGTGAATTTATTTTTTAATTATATATATAAATATATATATATATATATATATATATTCCAGACGTGCTCATTATTTTTGTGAAATGAACAAAAAATAAAAGAAACAAAAGAAAAAACAGAAGTGAAGTGATAACAACGTGAATAAGCGCGGCTCCCTCCTGGCCGCTCTCGGCGGTGGAGTTGGAAGGTCTCTGTTCTCGCCGTTTTCCCGCAGACGTGTTAACATTAATGTGATTAGGGGGATGCGGATGGCGGTGGTGATGTGAATTTCGCCGCTCTGATCACAAGCTGTGTGGTTTCGGCCGGAGCTCCCCGCGGACGCGGCTCGGCCTCTGATGTTTATGAAGACGCCAGGAATGTGCGGTTCCTGTTCAGCCTCTGAGGTCTCCTCCTCCGGATTCTGCTCTCTAGGCCTCTCCTGGGCTTTACGACAAGAACATTGCTGGCCTTGCAGAAGCTGGAAATAAACCGGCGAATCGGCCGTGGCAAAGACACCGGAGGTCTGCCCCCATCCGCGCCGGAGGGAAAAGGCGCAATTTTAGGACAACTCCCCAGAAAAAACGTAAATGACCCCGAACCGCATATACCTGTCATACGGCTGAGCGAACAACTTTTTGGGGGCATTAAAAAAATACAATCAAAGCACCAAAAAAATGTTCATATGTATACCAACAGGGCCATAGACTTCAATGTAAACCCTCCAAAGTTGCGCCTAAATGATATGCATGTGACTTGCGTGCGATTTGAGGGCCGTAGACGTCAATGTAAACCCTCCAAAGTCACGCCTAAATGATATGCATGTGACTTGCGTGCGATATGAGGACCATAGACTTCAATGTAAACCCTCCAAAGTCGCGCCTAAATGATATGCATGTGACTTGCGTGCGATTTGAGGACCGTAGACTTCAATGTAAACCCTCCACAGTCACATGAAAGTTGCACCTGAATGATATACATCCGACTTGTGTGCCACCTCGTGTAGCGTGAACAGACATCCTTGGTCAAAGCCAAACTCGCATCCATCCCAAAGTTGCATCAAAGTCGCAATGAAAATCGCACAATTTTGAAGTTGCACGCGTGTGAATGCAGCCGCAGCAGCAGCGGTGTGCATGAGGGCCTGCACTCCAGTACACGCCTGCTGGGCCGGCGGTGAGCCTTTAGCCCGGGTTCACAGGACCCCACATGTCATTCGCGCAGGAATCGCATTGCATTCCTGTGCGAATTACATGCCAACATCTGTGCGGTGCGATTTGAGCTGTATATTTTGTATGGCTCAAATTGCATCGCATCCGTACCGAAAAGCTGCCGGACCCTTTTTAAATCCGCAACCTGAATCGTAATGCATGGGTGTTCTCACCCAGAAATCGCATTGCGTATTGCGATCTGTTTTGGGGTGTCATTAATTTATCATTGATTGCATGAACACGATGCGATTGCAATGCGGTGCAGGAAACGCACAGGATTTGCAGCGTTCCCTGCACCACGTTGTGAATCCGGGCTTATAGAAACTTCAAGGCCTCCCGCACACTGGGGGGTGGGGTGGGGGCCCTTGTAAACGCTTTTTCCTGGCAGGAGAAAAAAATGCGACTTATGGTGGCCATAGACAGGTCGAAAATCGGCCGATTTTTTGGCTGGAAAAAAAGCACCTGATTTTTGCACCATTAGTGGGTTAATTGGTCGGCTGTTTTTCGGGCTTTTTGCACATTTTTGTATCAGCATGTTGGAAAATTCGCGGCCGATTTTGACAATCGCCCGATTTTCCCGGCAATGATGGGCAAATTGGCCGATTGTTTTACCGATAAAAAATCTGCGCATGAGCCGTGACCTGCAAGAGGCAGAAAAAGAAGAAGAGGAAAAAGAAGAAGAAGAAAAGAAAAAGAAGAAGAAGAAGAAAAGAAGAAAAAAAAAAAAGACGAAAAAGAAGAAGAAAAAGAAGAAGAAGAAAAGAAGATGAAAAAGAAGAAGAAGAAGAAAAAGAAGAAGAAAAGAAGAAGAAAAAGAAGAAGAAGAAGAAAAGAAGAAGAAAAGAAGAAGAAGAAAAGAAGAAGAAAAGAAGAAAAGAAGAAGAAAAAGAAGCAGAAGAAAAGAAGAAGAAAAGAAGAAGAAGAAGAAAAGAAGAAAAGAAGAAGAAAAAGAAGCAGAAGAAAAGAAGAAAAGAAGAAGAAGAAAAGAAGAAGAAGAAAAGAAGAAGAAAAGAAGAAGAAGAAAAGAAGAAGAAGAAAAGAAGAAGAAAAGAAGAAGAAGAAAAGAAGAAGAGGAAAAGAAGAAGAAAAAGAAGTAGAAAAGAAGAAGAAAAAGAGAGAAAAGAAGAAGAAGAAAAAGAAGAAGAATTCCAGTCCGCTATTATATTTTATATGAAAAGTCTTGCGGTTGCAACAATGTATCTATTTGTATCCCAATAAAACCATCTGTATCTGAAATGGATACAAATGGATACAAATGGATACAAATGGATACATTGTTGCAACCGCAAGACTTTTCATGTAAAATATAATAGCGGAGCTCTCTGCAGGGACAGAAGTAATTATGGGGTTAAATGCCGCCCGTAGACGGGACGAACATCGGACGATTCTTTTTACCGTTGATGGTAACGTTGGCCGATCGAACGACCGATTTTTCGTTTTTTTTAATTAAAAAAAGGCCTGTTTTCGACCCGTCTGTGGCCTGCATAAGCCGCATTTTCACAACACGTTTAGGTGCGTCAAGTGCTTGGGCCTTTATTACCTTCATTGGCCAGGATATTCATTTATCTGAATTTATTTTGGCCTTTCAAATTAAATAAAAAGGCTCAAGGCACGTTTTCATGCGTTTAGGTGCGTTTTGGTGTTTTTTTTCCGCCAAAACGCTTCTCTCTTTGAACGCACAGGTGATTTTTTTTTCCTTCCTCCAAACGCCTACGTGTTCATGGACACTAGGCTAACATGGAGGGGCATTTAGAGGCACAAAAAAACAAAGTCGCACGCCTGATGAAGTGGGGTTTTTTTTGAGCTGCAGTGTGCAGTGAGGCCTGACAACAAAATGCAGTGGCCCTTAAAGGGGAACTACCACAGAACAAAAGAAGAAACAGGATGTATGGAAGTTGTTTTGGTGATCCGCCATCCTTCCGCTGTACAGCGGCGTGCCTGGGATCCATCATGTGCAATGTTCGTTCTCAGTGATCGATGTCTCCCGGCTGAGGGAAAAACAGGGAATTTCATTAAAATAAATTCCTGGAATTCTTCAGCTTTTAGGGGGCTCCGGCCTCTCAGTCTCTTCTGCTTTATTAATGGACCGTGCCCTGCCAAATTCCTCCAGCTGCCGAGGAACTGCAACTCCCAGCGTGGCTTCCCAGGGCATGCTGGTACTTGCAGTTCCACAACAGCTGCAAGGAAGCGGTCGATCGTTTATATCTGGTACTCCTATTTTTTTTCTTTTTTGAGCTATTTTGTTTTTTAAGCTCCCCACGCTGTGAAAAAATCATTTTGGTATTTCACCTGCATGGTTTCATTAGGGGTTCAGTTTAGATCGGCTGTGCGTGCGCATCTGCGCACGCACATCGCAAGGTAGGGCAGCCCATTTATTTATCATTTTTCTCTTTGTTGGATGGGGATGCCTCTTTGCTGGATGGGGATGCCTCTTTGCTGGATTAGGATGTCTCTTTGCTGGACAGTGATGTCTCTGTGCTGGATGGGGATCCAGAAAAGAGACATCCCAATCCAGCAAAGAGACAGCCCATCCAACAAAAAGACATCCCATCCACTAAAGAGACATCTCCATCCAGCATAAAGACATCCCCATACAGCAAAGAGATGTCCCTATCCTGCAAAGAGGCATCCCCATCCACCAAAGAGACATCCCCATCCACCAAAGAGACATCCCCATGTGGCAAAAAGACATGCCCATCCAGCAAAGAGATGTCCCCATCCAGCAAAGAGATGCCCCTATCCAGCAAAGAGATGCCCCCATCCAGCAAAGAGGCATCCCATCGAGAAAAGACATCCCCATATGGCAAAGAAACATCCCGTCCAGCAAAGAGACATCCACGTTCAGCAAAGAGATGTCCCCGTTCAGCAAAGAGACATCCACATATGGAAAAGAGACATGCCCATCCAGCAAAGAGATGTCCCCATCCAGCAAAGAAACGTCCCCATCCAGCAAAGAAACGTCCCCATCCAGCAAAGAGACATCCCCATCCAGCAAACAGACATGCCCATCCAGCAAAGAGACACCCCCAACCAGCAAAGAGACGGCCCATCCAGCAAAAAGATGGCCAATGCAGCAAAGAGGCATCCCATCGAGAAGTGACATCCCCATATGGCAAAGAAACATCCCGTCCAGCACAGAGACATCCCCATCCAGCAAAGAGACATCCCGTGCAGCAATAGACAGCCCAATCCACCACCACTACATAGCAGGACAGTTTGGCTGTCACAGTGTGCTGGCTGGTGAAGGAGAGAGACTGCCATTGTCCCTCCACTGCTGCTGAGTCTGCAGTGGCTGGCCCCGGAGATATCTGTGTATCTGCAAAGCTTCCTGCTTGTCACTGCAGCCATCTCTGTCTCTCCTCCTGTCGGCAGTTGAGCGGCGGCTGCGGTCTGTGTTAGTCCTGTCCAGACCATGGTTGCCACTTACCGCCCGCTGTGCAGCCCGGTCATCAACAGGCCACTCTTCTTAGGCCCAGCGGCCCCGGCCAGCCAGGCAAATGCCTGGTGTGCCCTATGGTCAGTCCAGGCTTAGCCACGGGTGCCGATGCATGGAGGAATCATTAAGAATTAGTGGCATCCCTTCATGTCTGCTAAAATGTGATTTCTCTGCAGGTTGGGAGCGCTGGCGAGTTCCCAGCACGCAGAGATGTGAACCTAAGCTAAATGTGAACTCCAGGCGATCAACCAAATACACAGAAGATATACATAGATGGGAGCTGTTTTACCTGCCAAAGGATTTGTATTTCTGTCCATCCAGTCCTGAGTTTTGCACAGCTCTGCCACACAGCACAGTCCTGTCTGGCAGGGGACCTGATTTTTCTCTGCTGCAGTTCAGTGACGCTTACAGGTCTTGTCCCTCCCCCCACCTGTGATTGGACAGTAAAATGAGAAGAAGACATGACGAGCTCATCTCTCGTCATTCTGCTCTCTTCCCCTATCAGCAGACACCGGCACTATCCCCCTTCCTATGCTGATCCCCAGCAGCTG
The DNA here is from genome assembly GCF_062004578.1 of Staurois parvus. Classification (NCBI taxonomy): domain Eukaryota; kingdom Metazoa; phylum Chordata; class Amphibia; order Anura; family Ranidae; genus Staurois; species Staurois parvus. The sequence goes on along the minus strand of NW_028318043.1, from coordinate 557,780 downwards.
GAACACTCCTCTTCCCTGAACAGGAAAATATGAAATTTAAGTTTCCAGTTGGTGCAAGAGCACCGCAGCATACCTTATTGGTTCCTTGTGCTGCTTCTTCTTCTCCCAGTCTGAGCTCTGCTGTACGGGAAGTGCAAGCAGCTTGATACTGAGTGATATTCAGGTCATTACACCGCTTGCATGTAAAGTTCCATGTAATGATGTATCAGTGATTCCAGGGCCGCCTTCACTTGTGTCCTCCGCCCGGAGTTCTGCTTTAATTGCAGTCCTCCACACAGCGCCGATCCTTCTGCACGCTGACAGTATGAAATGTCAGCTTTGTGGGTGCTGAACAATCCTTTAATGGGGATGAATGAGTCAGGCTGTCACTTTAAACAAGCTTCGGCAGGCTTTCAGTGAGCTTGAAGTGGTGCCGGGATTGCTGAATGCCTGCCAGCAGCTCCTTTAAAGTGACAGCAGCACTCCTTTGGAGATTTGTGTTTGACACCCGAAAATCGCAGTTCAAGGGCCCTTTAATAGGTTCCAGAGAAACGCTCAAAGGGGAAAGGCTGCAAATGCCTTGTAAGACCTCCCTGTGCACATGGCTCCCCTTGAAGCGGGGGTTGGGGGCTGACGCTCCACTCTTGAGGGACAACAACTCCCAGCATGCCCGGCCCTGATTTACCCCATTCCCTCAGCAATAGTCTATCTCAAAGCCATTCTTCAATATCCCAGCTCAGGAGAAGTTCACTTCTGGTTCAAAATTCAATGCTTCACAAATAAACATGGATGTGGGGGCAGACATATTCCATATGCAGTCTCTGCTTCCTCTGCTTCCATATGCAGTCTCTGCTTCCAAATACAGTCTCTGCTTCCTCTGCTTCCATATGCAGTCTCTGCTTCCTCTGCTTCCATATGCAGTCTCTGCTTCCTCTGCTTCCATATGCAGTCTCTGCTTCCTCTGCTTCCATATGCAGTCTCTGCTTCCTCTGCTTCCAAATACAGTCTCTGCTTCCAAATACAGTCTCTGCTTCCATATGCAGTCTCTGCTTCCTCTGCTTCCATATGCAGTCTCTGCTTCCTCTGCTTCCAAATACAGTCTCTGCTTCCATATGCAGTCTCTGCTTCCTCTGCTTCCATATGCAGTCTCTGCTTCCAAATACAGTCTCTGCTTCCATATGCAGTCTCTTCTTCCTTTGCTTCTATATGCAGTCTCTGCTTCCATATGCAGTCTCTGCTTCCTCTGCTTCCATATGCAGTTTCTACATATGGAAGCAGAGACTGCATATAGAAGCAGAGGAAGCAGTCTCTTCTTTGTCTGCTTCCATATGCAGCCTCTTCTTCCTCTGCTTCCATATGCACTCTCTGCTTCCATTTACAGACTCTGCTTCCTCATGCAGTCTCTTCTTCCTCTGCTTCCAAATGCAGTCTCTGCTTCCTCTGCTTCCATTTACAGTCTCTGCTTCCTCTGCTTCCATATGCAGTCTTTTCTTCCTCTGCTTCCATATGCACTCTCTGCTTCTATTTACAGTCTCTGCTTCCATATGCAGTCTCTTCTTCCTCTGCTTCCATATGCAGTTTCTGCTTCCATATGCAGTCTTTTCTTCCTCTGCTTCCATATGCAGTTTCTGCTTCCATATGCAGTCTTTTCTTCCTCTGCTTCCATATGCAGTCTCTTCTTCCTCTGCTTTCAAATACAGTCTCTGCTTCCATATGCAGTCTCTTCTTCCTCTGCTTCCATTTACAGTCTCTGCTTCCTCTACTTCCATAGGCAGTCTGCTTCCTTCCATCTGTCCCAGATTGGCCAGGACAGTCCTGCATCTTGGCCCTCTGTGCTTCCAAAGCTGCCTGTGTGCAGGGCCCTGTCCCAGAATCACAGCACCACTTCTTTTGATTTTTTTGTAGTAACTCAAAAAGGCAATAACTGCGGGATTGGAGTCACGAGTGGGTGGAACCCCATATTAGGAGGTGTGGTCTGGGTGGAATAAACCTGCACATTTAGAGACTGGGTCTGGGTGGGGCGAAACAGCAACGTTCCTGCACTTTAAGAGGTGGAGTCTGGATGGGGCCAACCTGCAAAGTCCCTTCACATTAAGGGTGGGGTCTGGATGGGACCAACCTGCAAAGTCCCTTCACATTAAGCAGCGGGGTCTGAGTGGGGCCAACCTGTAAAGTCCCTGCACCTTAAGAGGCGGGGTCTGGGTGGGGCCAACCTGCAAAGTCCTTGCACAATAAGAGGCGGGGGTCTGGATGGCACCAACCTGTAAAGTCCCTGCACATTAAGAGGCGGGGTCTGGGTGGGGCCAACCTGTAAAGTCCCTTCACATTAAGAGGCGGGGTCTGAATGGGGCCAACCTGTAAAGTCCCTTCACATTAAGAGGCGGGGTCTGAATGGGGCCAACCTATAAAGTCCCTTCACATTAGGAGGCGGGGTCTGAATGGGGCCAACCTGCAAAGTCTCTTCACATTAAGAGGCGGGGTCTGAATGGGGCCAACCAATAAAGTCCCTTCACATTAAGAGGCGGGGTCTGAATGGGGCCAACCTATAAAGTCCCTTCATATTAAGAGGCGGGGTCTGAGTGGGGCCAACCTATAAAGTCCCTTTACATGAAGAGGTGGGGTCTGGGTGGGGCCAACCTATAAAGTCCCTTCACATGAAGAGGCGGGGTCTGAGTGGGGCCAACCTGCAAAGTCCCTTCACATGAAGAGGCGGGGTCTAGATGGGACCAACCTGCAAAGTCTCTTCACATGAAGAGGCGGGGTCTGGGTGGGGCCAACCTGCAAAGTTCCTGCACATTTAGAGGTGGGGTCTAGTAGGCACCAATCTTTAAAGTGGGCGTGATTCAGGCACATCCACCCAGAAAGTGGGTGGACGAAATGTGTACTGGGGGTGGGGCTAAATGTGACCTGGAATTCAGGACCATAAGTGCGCAGTGATTGGCTGGACTGCTCCCCTCTCTCCATGCCGCTCTGTAAGGATCTCTATGATCCGTCATGTGACTGTTATTTTCAGACCTCGCTGGACTCAGCTGGAAATAACTGTCACTTTTTGAAAGTAAGACTCCTTTTCCTGCCGCTTTATCGCTGAGAATTGAGCCTCGCGCTGATAATGTAGGTGAATGTATATAAATACACAACGTTTCTGCTCCGCGAGAACGGAGGGGCGGAGCCGGGCGTGTGTTGGCGATGGCGGTTGCGCTCGCCCCATCTCGCAGGAACCCTCTAATTGTTTGCAGGTTGAACAGAAGCAGCAGCTGTCCATCCGGGATTCTCCTAAATTTAGGTCTTTCAGAAATAACCTCCTGTGGGTGACACGTGTCCTGGCCGGGGGTCACCGGCTGCAAGAACCTCACTGACACTTTACTGTCCTCCACCGGAGCGCCCCCTGGCACACGGAATAAAGAGAACCTGTCATTACAACTGAAATATCCAAACCTAACGCATGGGAACTCATTATTATCCACGCGGATTTGAGTATAACCCTCCCACAATGCCTTGCACACACCTCCGCGCCCAATAGAGAAGCGCGTTGGTACACGTCCCCTCCGAGACCTATAGAGAAGCGCGTCGGTACCCGTCCCCTCCGGGACCCATAGAGAAGCGCTTCGGTACCCGTCCCCTCCGGGACCATTAGAGAAGTGCGTTGGTACCCGTCCCCTCCGAGACCTATAGAGAAGCGCGTCGGTACCCGTCCCCTCCGGGACCCATACAGAAGCGCGTCGGTACCTGTCCCCTCCGGGACCCATAGAGAAGCGCGTCGGTACCCGTCCCCTCCAAGACCCATAGAGAATCGCGTCGGTACCCGTCCCCTCCGGGACCCATAGAGAAGCGCGTCGGTACACGTCCCCTACGGGACCAATAGAGAAGCGCGTCGGTACACGTCCCCTACGGGACCAATAGAGAATCGCGTCGGTACCCGTCCCCTACGGGACCAATAGAGAAGCGCGTCGGTACACGTCCCCTACGGGACCAATAGAGAAGCGCGTCGGTACCAGTCCCCTCCGGGACCCATAGAGAAGCGCGTCGGTACCCGTCCCCTCCGGGACCCATAGAGAAGCACGTCGGTACCCGTCCCCTCCGGGACCCATAGAGAAGCGCGTCGGTACACGTCCCCTACGGGACCAATAGAGAAGCGCGTCGGTACCCGTCCCCTCCGGGACCCATAGAGAAGCGCGTCGGTACACGTCCCCTACGGGACCAATAGAGAAGCGCGTCGGTACACGTCCCCTACGGGACCAATAGAGAATCGCGTCGGTACCCGTCCCCTACGGGACCAATAGAGAAGCGCGTCGGTACACGTCCCCTACGGGACCAATAGAGAAGCGCGTCGGTACCAGTCCCCTCCGGGACCCATAGAGAAGCGCGTCGGTACCCGTCCCCTCCGGGACCCATAGAGAAGCACGTCGGTACCCGTCCCCTCCGGGACCCATAGAGAAGCGCGTCGGTACACGTCCCCTACGGGACCAATAGAGAAGCGCGTCGGTACCAGTCCCCTCCGGGACCCATAGAGAAGCGCGTCGGTACCTGTCCCCTCTGGGACCCATAGAGAAGCGCGTCGGAACCCGTCCCCTCCGGGACCAATAGAGAAGCGCGTCGGTACCCGTCCCCTCGGGGACCCATAGAGAAGCGCGTCGGTACCCGTCCCCTCCGGGACCCATAGAGAAGCGCGTCGGTACACGTCCCCTACGGGACCAATAGAGAAGCGCGTCGGTACCAGTCCCCTCCGGGACCCATAGAGAAGCGCATCGGAACCCGTCCCCTCCGGGACCAATAGAGAAGCGCGTCGGTACCCGTCCCCTCGGGGACCCATAGAGAAGCGCGTCAGTACCTGTCCCCTCTGGGACCCATAGAGAAGCGCGTCGGAACCCGTCCCCTCCAGGACCAATAGAGAAGCGCGTCGGAACCCGTCCCCTCCAGGACCAATAGAGAAGCGCGTCGGAACCCGTCCCCTCCAGGACCAATAGAGAAGCGCGTCGGTACCCGTCCCCTCGGGGACCCATAGAGAAGCGCGTCAGTACCTGTCCCCTCTGGGACCCATAGAGAAGCGTGTCGGAACGCGTCCCCTCCGAGACCTTTACTTCCTGTCCCAGAGATGCAACAGGAAGTCTACAAAGTGAAAGGAGTTCCCCTCCTTGTACAGGTGTCCCCAAAAGCAGATTTTTCCTCAGCTCCGGGTCTGGTGACAACTCTAACATTTTGCATTTCCCTGTGACTTTTCAATGGTCACCAGGACATAGGGCGGTGAATAAAAGAACCTGACAGAGGGCCCAACTCTTCCTCATTTTATACAAAACTAAAACAGCCCTACAAATAATCTGTTTATATTCGCCTTCCCTGATTGCCCCCCCCCCGGCATCAATATGCTCATGAAATGTTTACAGAAAAAGATTTTTAATTACATTTTATATTTCAGTTTTCACTGGGTCTCTGTGCTTCTCTATGCCCCATGGCTGGTGGGAGGGGCCAACAGGGTGCTGTACATAGCTTCCTGAAAACATTACAGTTCTCCTTTCATGAGCCCCCAGTCCTGACACAAGCAGTGGGAGGAGTTATGCAAATATCAAAGCGCCTTGATGGGTGAGAGTCATTCTGGAGGAGTGGGCGTTACTAGGCCACTAGTTTGCATAGGTAACGCCCACATGTTATGCTGAGCCTATATGATTGATAGACACTGAAATCCAATGAATGAAAGGGGCGGACCCAGGGCAAGTCAGGCTAGATGACGGACAGGGACAGAAAGAGCTGGGTGTCAAACTGGTTGGGACATCCTCCAGCCAGGAAATGGGGCGGAGCTCTATCTGACTGGCTGCAGCTTCTAATGCACATTGTGAGAAGCTCCCAGTGTGCAGTGACATCAGAGGAAGACATGTCAGTTCAGGGGAGGAGCCGGTACACCTGTGCAAGACTGAAGGGGAGGAGCCAGTAGACATGTGCAAGACTGAATGGGAGGAGCCAGTACACCTGTGCAAGACTGAAGGGGAGGAGCCAGTACACCTGTGCAAGACTGAAGGGGAGGAGCCAGTACACCTGTGCAAGACTGAAGGGGAAGAGGAGGTACACCTGTGCAAGACTGAAGGGGAAGAGGAGGTACACCTGTGCAAGACTGAAGAGGAAGAGGAGGTACACCTGTGCAAGACTGATGGGGAGGAGCTGGTACACCTGTGCAAGACTGAAGGGGAGGAGCCGGTACACCTGTGCAAGACTGAAGGGGAGGAGTCGGTACACCTGTGCAAGACTGAAGGGGAGGAGTCGTTACACCTGTGCAAGACTGAAGGGGAGGAGTCGGTACACCTGCGCAAGACTGAAGGGAGGAGCCTGTACACCTGTGCAAGACTGAAGGGGAGGAGTCGTTACACCTGTGCAAGACTGAAGGGGAGGAGTTGTTACACCTGTGCAAGACTGAAGGGGAGGAGTCGTTACACCTGTGCAAGACTGAAGGGGAGGAGTTGTTACACCTGTGCAAGACTGAAGGGGAGGATCCGGTACACCTGTGCAAAACTGAAGGGGAGGATCCGGTACACCTGTGCAAAACTGAAGGGGGTGCTGGAGGAAGGATTTCAATGATTATAAAGGAATCTATTGATCAGGTCAGAGATATCGGAGAATCCAGTTGCTCCGTCTGGGATCTGTTCAGCAAAATCCAAGCTGCCTCCGCCGATCAAACACCATCCTCATTTGTTGCGCTGTTATTGATTGGCTGACCTCCGCAGTGAGTGACACCAGCACCATCATCTCTCTGCTGACATCTTTAAATCTGTCGTAGGCGGTAATAGATTGGCGGCAGAATCCATTTATTATCATTAGGAGGATGGCGGTTCAGGAAATGGGGGGGGCAGTGTGCCTGCTCGCCAAGTCTGATGGATCGCTTCAAACAGATGGCACCGCGCATTTCCATCCGCCGCTGTCACAAAACATCTTAATGGCCCTGGAGAGGGAGGAGGACCTGAGGGGGAACTCTAGACTGATATCTGTATACAGGAATTGTTTTACCTGTAATTCCACTTCATCCAGGAGTAATGACCTTATTGGTGAGATGGAGGTTCCTCACTGTCCAATCAGAGAGCTGCTCTCCAGCTCGAGTGTGTAATCCTCCCTCTGGCCTCCCCTTCAGTCTTGCACAGGTGTACTGGCTCCTCCCCTCCAGTCTTGCACAGGTGTACCAGCTCCTTCCCTTCAGTATTGCACAGGTGTATGGCTCCTCCCCTCCAGTCTTATACAGGTGTACCCGCTCCTCCCCTCCAGTTTTGTTCAGGTGTATCGGCTCCTCCCCTCTAGTCTTGCACAGGTGTATCGGCTCCTCCCCTCTAGCCCTGCACAGGTATACCGGCTCCTTCCCTCTAGTCTTGCACAGGTGTACCGGCTCCTCCCCTTCAGTCTTGCACAGGTGTACCGGCTCCTCCCCTTCAGTCTTGCATAGGTGTACCGGCTCCTCCCCTTCAGTCTTGCACAGGTGTACCGGCTCCTCCCCTTCAGTCTTGCACAGGTGTACCGGCTCCTCCCCTTCAGTCTTGCACAGGTGTATTGGCTCCTTCCCTTCAGTCTTGCACAGGTGTACCGGCTCCTCCCCTGGACTGAAATGGCTTACTCTGATGTCACCGCACACTGTGAGCTTCACAATGTGCATTAGAAGTCAGATAGCGCGTCGTCTTATTTCCAGGCTGGAGGACGTCCAACATCATTTAGTCACTTTCCTCCCCAGCCTGACTGTCCCTGGCCCCGCCTCTTTCATTGGATTTCGGTTCTTTCAATCATGGAGTCTCAACACAACATGTGGGAGTTACCTATGCAAATCCAGCCTTCTAGGAACGCCCACTCCTTCAGACAGACACCACCCATGAAGGCATCACAATATTTGCATAACTCCTCCCACTGCTTGCATTAGGACTCTTGAGAGAAGTACTGAGGCAGGGGGCAGTGATGTTTTCAGGAAGCTATGTACAGCCCCCTGCTGGTCCCTCCCATCAGCCACGATCTACCTGCATTGCATAGAGAACCACAGAGTGATTTCACTGTACTCTGAGCTTCTCACACTGTGCATTAGAAGCTGCAGCAAGAAAGAGCTCCGCCTCAATTCCTGGCTGGAGGATGTCCAGCGTCATCTAACTCTCTCCTCCCCAGCCTGACTGTCCGCAGCCCCTTTTCATTCATTGGAAATCAGTTCCTTTAATCATGAAGACTCAGCATCTCGTGTGGGTGTTCCCTAGGGGCGGTCTGCATGTAAATACAGAATGCCTAGGAATACATTCACCCATCATGGCATTTGATTTGCATAACTCCTCCCACCCTTGCATCAGGGCTCAGGGCTTTTGAGAGGAGTACTGAGGCTGGGGGCTGTGATCTTTCCACCAGCCATGATCTACATAGGACAGCATAGAGACACCCTTCCGGCCCCTCCCACCAGCCATGATTTACATAGGAACGCAAGGAGACACCCTGCTGGCCCCTCCCACCAGCCACGATTTACATAGGAAAGCACAGAGACACCCTGTCGGCCCCTCCCACCAGCCACGATTTACATAGGACAGCACAGAGACACCCTGCCGGCCCCTCCCACCAGCCATGATTTACATAGGAAAGGACAGAGACACCCTGCCGGCCCCTCCCACCAGCCACGATCTACATAGGACAGCATAGAGACACCCTGCCGGCCCCTCCCACCAGCCACGATTTACATAGGAAAGCACAGAGACACCCTGCCGGCCCCTCCCACCAGCCACGATCTACATAGGAAAGGACAGAGACACCCTGCCGGCCCCTCCCACCAGCCACGATCTACATAGGACAGCATAGAGACACCCTGCCGGCCCCTCCCACCAGCCACGATTTACATAGGAAAGCACAGAGACACCCTGCCGGCCCCTCCCACCAGCCACGATCTACATAGGAAAGCACAGAGACACCCTGCTGGCCCCTCCCACCAGCCACGATCTACATAGGAAAGTACAGAGACACCCACCAGCCACGATTTACATAGGTAAGAACAGAGACACCCTGCCGGTCCCTCCCACCAGCCATGATCTGCTTGCATTGCATAGAGAAGCACAGATGATGTCACTGCGTCTATAATAAGGTATTTAATGGGGGGATGGGGGGGGACTAGGAAAGGCAAAGGAGAAGAGTTGGGTCACCGGGTTGTACTGTCTGGCAGGTGTGTCGGTGTCACAAAACTGGCTTGAAAATGTATTTCAACGGCAAATTCAGCTTCTTGGCTGGAGTCCGGCATCAATAATAGGATTGCAGGAAATGAATAGAGAAGGACGGGATTAAATATTCCAGATTTTAAAATTCGCTACACAATCAGATCACAGAGACCGGCAGCCGGGACCGTCCCTGGAAATCACAGATATTCATCTGCCATACGGAGGGGAAAAATGTCGCCTTTTTTCGTACTTTTTTTGCACTTCTCTGGATTTTCCCCACGGAACGCGCGGCGAACACGAAATCTAATTGCAGGAAAGTTGAAGACAAAGCCGCTCTCCCTGCTGGTCACTCTGAGTTATTTATTAGGAATCCTTTAAGGGCTTTTTAGAGCTGATTAGAGACTTCTTTCATCATGTGTCTGCTCCATCTTCAAACAGCCTCCCTGGAAGTCCTCCGCTCACTAAGATCTCTCCCCTACATTATTCATTCAACAGGCGAGATAAAGAGCGCTGAGCAGGGGGGAGGGGGGCTGGGGGTCCGGGGACCCCAGGAGGACTCAGTCCCCCCAGAACTCCGGACCTACATTCCACATTACACCGGAAAAGTCTGCAAAGTTCTAAAAAGGGAATAAGGCTTCACATGTATTGGAAAGAATTTTATATTCCCTTTACATTTCATGGAGATAGATAGATAGATAGATAGATAGATAGATAGATAGATAGATAGATAGATAATAGATAGATAGATAGATAGATAGATAGATAGATAGATAGATAATAGATAGATAGATAGATAGATAGATAGATAGATAGATAGATAGATAATAGATAGATAATAGATAGATAGATAGATAGATAGATAATAGATAGATAGATAATAGATAGATGATAGATAGATAGATAGATAATAGATAGATGATAGATAGATAGATAGATAGATGATCGATAGATAGATAGATAGATAGATAGATAGATAGATAGATAGATAGATAGATAGATAATAGATAGATAGATAGATAGATAGATAGATAGATAGATAGATAATAGATAGATAGATAGATAATAGATAGATGATAGATAGATAGATAGATAGATAGATAGATAGATAGATAGATAGATAGATAGATAGATAGATAGATAATAGATAGATAGATAGATAATAGATAGATAGATAGATAGATAATAGATAGATAGATAGATAGATAGATAGATAGATAGATAGATAGATAGATAATAGATAGATAGATAGATAATAGATAGATAGATAGATAGATAGATAGATAATAGATAGATAGATAATAGATAGATGATAGATAGATAGATAGATAATAGATATGAAAAGATGGATAGATATAGATAATCCATCTATCTTTTCTTCAGCGAAGGAAATGTGTATTTGCTCCCCGGCTGATGTTGAATGTTCGCCCCTCACACAGAAACGATCGGTCTAACAATGGAATGTTCGCCCCTCACACAGAAATGATCGGTCTAACAATGGAATGTTCGGTGTAACACTGAGAGACAGAATACAACAACAAATTCAGCAGAAATGCGTCTAACAAGTGATGACTGATCTGCATGTTCATGAGGGAAAGAAGGATTTGATCCCCTATCATTCAGCAGGATTTCTGGCTCCCAGGTGTCTTTCATACAGGTAACAAGCTGAGATTAGAAGCAGTCTCTTAAAGGGAGTGCTGCTAATCTCATTGTGTTACCTGTATAAAAGACACCTGTCCACAGGAGCCATCAAACCATCAGATTCCAAACTCTCCACCATGGCAAAGACCAAAGAGCTGTCCAAGGATGTCAGGGACAAGATGGTAGACCTACACAAGGCTGGACTGGGCTACCAAACTATGGCCAAGCAGCTTGGTGAGAAGGTGACAACAGTTGGTGCAATCATTCACAAATGGAAGAAACACAAAACAAGTGTCAGTCTCCCTAGGTCTGGTGCACCATGCAAGATCTCACCTCGTGGAGTGTCAATGATCATGAGAACAGTGAGGAATCATCCCAGAACTACACGTGAGGATCTTGTCAATGATCTCCAGGCAGCTGGGACCACAGTCACCAAGCAAACAATTGGTAACACACTACGCCGACAAGGACTGAAATCCTGCAGTGCCCGCACGGTCCCTCTGCTCAAGAAAGCACATGTCCAGCCCGTCTGAAGTCTGCCACTGAACATCTGAATGATGCAGAGGAGGACTGGTGGGAAGTGTTGTGGTCAGAGGAGACCAAAATCCAGCTCTTTGGCATCAACTCAACTCACTGTGTTTGGAGGAGGAATGCTGCCTATGACCCCAAGAACACCATCCCAACTGTAAAACATGGTGGTGGAAACATTCTGCTTTGGGGTTTTTTTTTCTGCTAAGGGGACAGGACAACTGCACCGCATCAAAGGGACGATGGACGGGGCAATGTACCCTCAAATCTTGGGTGAGAACCTTTTTCCCTCAGCCAGGGCATTGAGAATGGGTGGTGGATGGGTGTTCCAGCATGACAATGACCCAAAACACACGGCCAAGGCAACAAAGGAGCGGCTCAAGAAGAAGCACATTAAGGTCCTGGAGTGGCTTAGCCAGTCTCCACACCTTCATCCGATTGAAAATCTGTGGAGGAGCTGAAAGTTCGAGTTGCCAAACGTCAGCCATCAAACCTTAATGACTTGGAGAGGATCTGCCAAGAGGAGTGGGCCAAAATCCCTCCTGAGATGTGTGCGAACCTGGGGGCCAACTACAGGAAACGTCTGACCTCTGTGATGGCCAACAAGGGATTGGCCACCAAGTACTAAGTCATGTTTTGTGAAGGAGATCAAATCCTTCTTTCCCTCATGAACATGCAGATCCGTCATCATTTGTTAGACTTCTGCTGAATTTGTTGTTGTATTCTGTCTCTCAGTGTTACACCGAACATTCCATTGTTAGACCGATCATTTCTGTGTGAGGGGCGAACATTCCATTGTTAGACCGATCATTTTTGTGTGAGGGGCGAACATTCACCATCAGCCGGGGAGCAAATACACATTTCCTTCATTGTAGATAGATAATCTATCTATCTATCTATCTATCTATTATCTATCTATCTATTATCTATCTATTATCTATCTATCTATCTATCTATTATCTATCTATTATCTATCTGTTATCTATTATCTATCTATCTATCTATCTATCTATCTATCTATCTATCATCTATCTATCTATCTATCATCTATCTATCTATTATCTATCTATCTATTATCTATCTATCTATTATCTATCTATTATCTATCTATCTATCTATCTATCTATCTATCTATCTATCTATCTATTATCTATCTATTATCTATCTATCTATCTATTATCTATCTATCTATTATCTATCTATTATCTATCTATCTATCTATCTATCTATCTATTATCTATCTATCTATTATCTATCTATTATCTATCTATCTATCTATCTATCTATCTATCTATCTATCTATCTATCTATTATCTATCTATTATCTATCTATCTATCTATTATCTATCTATCTATTATCTATCTATCTATCTATCTATCTATCTATCTATCTATCTATCTATCTATTATCTATCTATTATCTATCTATCTATCTATCTATCTATTATCTATCTATCTATTATCTATCTATCTATCTATCTATCTATCTATCTATCTATCTATCTATCTATCTATTATCTATCTATTATCTATCTATCTATCTATTATCTATCTATCTATTATCTATCTATTATCTATCTATCTATCTATCTATCTATCTATCTATCTATTATCTATCTATTATCTATATATCTATTATCTATCTATCTATTATCTATCTATCTATTATCTATCTATCATCTATCTATCTATCTATCTATCTATCTATCTATCTATCTATTATCTATCATCTATCTATTATCTATCTATCTATCTATCTATCTATCTATCTATCTATCTATCTATCTATCTATCTATCTATCTATCTATCTATCTATCTATCTATTATCTATCATCTATCTATTATCTATCTATCTATCTATCTATCTATCTATCTATCTATCTATCTATCTATCTATCTATCTATCTATCTATTATCTATCTATCTATCTATCTATCTATCTATCAAATTGTAAGCTCCCAGGCAATAGATGGATGGATAGATATTAGGACAGATAGAAGAAAACCTAGAAGGATGGATGGAGTAAGAAAAGATAGATAGATAGTGTATGGTAGGATGAGCCAATCAGCACACATTGCACTGCTTCTTTAGGTCCTATTGGCTGCAGATCAGTGCAATGGTGGTGGATTGCGTCGCATTGCGCTTAAAAAAAAATGTGTGCGCACTGCAAACGCCATAGGTGGTGCGTTTTACTAGTTAACGGGAGGCGGTCGCAAAGCATCACAGCCTGTAGAACTCTGCAGACAGCGGTATCTCTGCCTCGCCGCGCTGACGCAACACGAACGCTGCAGTGTGAACATCGCCATACGCTCTGTAAATTTGATTGGTGTTGATAGGTGGTCTGCAAGCTTTCGGGGTCCCACCCCCCTTTCTTGGTCCAATGCAAGGAGCCGTAGATACATTGTATCCGTTGCAAGCAGCCGTAGATACATTGGATGCAAGCAGCAGTAGATACATTGTATCCAACACAAGGAACAGTAGATACATTGTATCCGATGCAAGGAGCAGTAGATACATTGTATCCGATGCAAGGAGCAGTAGATACATTGTATCCGATGCAAGGAGCAGTAGATACATTGTATCCGATGCAAGGAGCAGTAGATACATTGTATCCGATGCAAGGAGCAGTAGATACATTGTATCCGATGCAAGGAGTCATAGATACATTGTATCTGATGAAAGCATTCTAAAAAGGAGTTGATTACTGATTGGTTGCTATAGGAGACTAATATCTCGACTGATCGATGACAATGTTGCAATGCCCCCCCCCCCCAATGTGCGCAGCACTATGTAACCAGCCCTGTACCCAGAATCCTTTGCTCCTCCTGAGCTCTGGTCTTTATCAGCATGCAGAATCTGGGAATTGTCTCCTTTAATCAGCTGGACAGCTCCATCTTGGGAGACACAAAGTTCTCTTTTAAACAAATGGTCAGATTTCCTCCTCCTCCTCCTCCTCCACTGGAGCAGATTGTGACACCAGAGGGATTGTGGGAAATCAGAGGTGGGGGGGGGGGGGGTGCAAGTCCTGGAAATCATCAATTAGGAGGGTCCCTTCAGCAATCAACTCTAAACTTTAACAGCCTGTGTACAATCACACCTTGGCATCTGTCACAGAGGTAATTAAATCCCCACAATGGCGCCCCCCTGCTGATTTCAAAGGCCTCTCCCCCCTCCAGGCCCCCATGAAACACTGACTGTGCGGATCAATAAAACTCTGCGCCGCACCCAGAAAAAGTGTTAAATCCTTCAGTTCCTTCACATCAGGTTTAAATCACAGCGAACAAATGGCGTTCCCCGTCCAATCACAGCAAACAAATGTCTTGCCCCAGTCCAATCACAGCGAACAAATGTCTTGCCCCGGTCCAATCACAGGGAACAAATGTCTTGCCCCGGTCCAATCACACCGAACAAATGTCTTGCCCCGTCCAATCACAGCGAACAAATGTCTTGCCCCGGTCCAATCACAGGGAACAAATGTCTTGCCCCGGTCCAATCACACCGAACAAATGTCTTGCCCCGTCCAATCACAGGGAACAAATGTCTTGCCCCGTCCAATCACAGCGAATAAATGGCATGCCCCGGTCCAATCACAGCGAACAAATGGCATGCCCCGGTCCAATCACAGCGAACAAATGTCTTGCCCCGGTCCAATCACAGCGAACAATTGGCTTGCCCCGTCCAATCACAGCGAACAAATGTCTTGCCCCGGTCCAATCACAGCGAACAAATGTCTTGCCCCCGTCCAATCACAGCAAACAAATGTCTTGCCCCCGGTCCAATCACAGCTTACAAATGTCTTGCCCTGTCCAATCACAGCGAACAAATGTCTTGCCCCGTCCAATCACAGCGAACAAATGTCTTGCCCCCGTCCAATCACAGCGAACAAATGTCTTGCCCCCGTCCAATCACAGCAAACAAATGTCTTGCCTCCATCCAATCACAGCGAACAAATGTCTTGCCCCGTCCAATCACAGCTTACAAATGTCTTGCCCTGTCCAATCACAGCGAACAAATGTCTTGCCCCGTCCAATCACAGCGGACAAATGTCTTGCCCTGTCCAATCACAGCGAACAAATGTCTTGCCCCGGTCCAATCACAGCGAACAAATAACTTGCCCCCGTCCAATCACAGCGAACAAATGGCGTGCCCCGTCCAATCACAGCGAACAAATGGCTTGCCCTGTCCAATCACAGCAAACAAATGTCTTGCCCCGGTCCAATCACAGCTTACAAATGTCTTGCCCTGTCCAATCACAGCGAACAAATGTCTTGCCCCGTCCAATCACAGCGGACAAATGTCTTGCCCTGTCCAATCACAGCGAACAAATGTCTTGCCCCGGTCCAATCACAGCGAACAAATAACTTGCCCCCGTCCAATCACAGCGAACAAATGGCGTGCCCCGTCCAATCACAGCGAACAAATGGCTTGCCCTGTCCAATCACAGCAAACAAATGTCTTGCCCCGGTCCAATCGCAGCCAACAAATGTCTTGCCCCGTCCAATCACAGCGAACAAATGGCTTGCCCCAGTCCAATCACAGCGAATAAATGGCTTGCCCCGGTCCAATCACAGGAGAGACGCGGAGAGGTTTTTATTCGGAAATGGGAAAGGAACCTTTTTAGTGGGTTGGCGGGACGTTTTATGAGTTGGATCTGGAAAAAAAATCACAAAACCGGAAAGATTGCAAAAAGTTTGGTTTGGAGCAGAAAACTACGACGCAGAAAGATCGGCGGGTTAAAAGTTGGGGGCGAATTGCCGACCAGGATGGAGTGGGGGGTGAATCTCCAACAAGGGCGGAGAGTGGGGGCGAATCTCCACCTAGGATGGGGAGTGGGGATGAATCTCCACCTAGAAAGGGGAGTGGGGGTGAATCTCCAACAAGGACAGGGAGTGGGGCGAATCTCCAACAAGGGCGTAGAGTGGGGGAAATCTCTAACAAGGACAGGGAGTGGGGGGCGAATCTCCAACCGGGACGGGGAGTGGAGGCAAATCTTTTGGAGTTTGGTTCCCCAATGTTACAAAATCTCCTCTCACCCTCCTAGACCTCCTCATTCACTAGATATATGACATTCAATGCTGAAGGAATCCTGAAACGCCCTTTGTTTATAAACAAAGTCATGTGACCGCCATCTCAGCCCGGCTCAGTTTATAAACAAAGCCATGTGACCGCCATCCCAGCCCGGCTCAGTTTATAAACAAAGCCATGTGACCGCCATCTCAGCCCGGCTCAGTTTATAAACAAAGCCATGTGACCGCCATCCCAGCCCGGCTCAGTTTATAAACAAAGCCATGTGACCGCCATCTCAGCCCGGCTCAGTTTATAAACAAAGCCATGTGACCGCCATCTCAGCCCGGCTCGGTTTATAAACAAAGCCATGTGACCGCCATCTCAGCACGACTCAGTTTATAAACAAAGCCATGTGACCACCATCTCAGCCCGGCTCAGTTTATAAACAAAGCCATGTGACTGCCATCTCAGCACGACTCAGTTTATAAACAAAGCCATGTGACTGCCATCTCAGCACAACTCAGTTTATAAACAAAGCCATGTGACTGCCATCTCAGCACAACTCAGTTTATAAACAAAGCCATGTGACTGCCATCTCAGCCCGGCTCAGTTTATAAACAAAGCCATGTGACCGCCATCTCAGCACGGCTCAGTGTATAAACAAAGCCATGTGACCGCCATCTCAGCCTGGCTCAGTGTATAAACAAAGCCATGTGACCGCCATCTCAGCCCGGCTCAGTTTATAAACAAAGCCATGTGACCGCCATCTCAGCACGACTCAGTTTATAAACAAAGCCATGTGACTGCCATCTCAGCACAACTCAGTTTATAAACAAAGCCATGTGACTGCCATCTCAGCACAACTCAGTTTATAAACAAAGCCATGTGACTGCCATCTCAGCCCGGCTCAGTTTATAAACAAAGCCATGTGACCGCCATCTCAGCCCGGCTCAGTGTATAAACAAAGCCATGTGACCGCCATCTCAGCACGGCTCAGTGTATAAACAAAGCCATGTGACCGCTATCTCAGCCCGGCTCAGTGTATAAACAAAGCCATGTGACCGCCATCTCAGCCCGGCTCAGTTTATAAACAAAGCCATGTGACCGCCATCTCAGCACGACTCAGTTTATAAACAAAGCCATGTGACTGCCATCTCAGCACAACTCAGTTTATAAACAAAGCCATGTGACTGCCATCTCAGCACAACTCAGTTTATAAACAAAGCCATGTGACTGCCATCTCAGCACAACTCAGTTTATAAACAAAGCCATGTGACTGCCATCTCAGCACAACTCAGTTTATAAACAAAGTCATGTGACTGCCATCTCAGCCCGGCTCAGTTTATAAACAAAGCCATGTGACCGCCATCTCAGCCCGGCTCAGTGTATAAACAAAGCCATGTGACCGCCATCTCAGCCCGGCTCAGTGTATAAACAAAGCCATGTGACCGCCATCTCAGCACGACTCAGTTTATAAACAAAGCCATGTGACCGCCATCTCAGCCCGGCTGTTTATAAACAAAGAATTGTTGTAGTGGATGGCCGGATTGGTATAAAAAAACAACCCAGGAAAAATGTGACAAAAATGTAACAAACTTTCAATGACGGTGAAATCGAATATTTGGCGGTAAAAACCGATTTAGCGGCAATCGCTCCGCTCTCCTTGCATTATTGGCGCTGTGTATGGCCCGCGGTACGCGCTCCCGTATCCTCTAATCCCCCCCCTCCCCCCAGGACACAGCATCCCCCACACGTCTGACACACATTAGTAACCTATTACTGGAAGTATCAGATATCACACGGAGACGAGAATCGCTGCGAAGCGTCGGCTGTCAATCACCAGACAAGCAGACGGCTAATAACGCCAATTTTCACAATCCTCCCCTAACAAGCGGTATTATGGAGCGCGGTGACGTCACGGCGTGAGAAAAACCAACAACGGCGCTCCAAAACCAAACACAAAATATACAAGTCCATAAAATCGCAAACACGGCGCACAAGCAGCGCGGTACCTGCGGAGGAGGTGGTGTGTGCGGCCGCCTTCTTCCCGACCTCCGAGAAAGCGTTCCCGTCCAGAGCAGACGCTTTGCCCTCCTTCTTGTGCGCGGTGCTCACGGCGCCCGAACCCTCCATGTCAGCGACTCATACTCCACAGATGCAGCCTGGAAAACAGAAGGGAAATTCCGGGGTTATGCGATGTTATGATGTCATGCGATGTCGTGTGATGTCATGTGATGTCATGCGATGTCGTGATGTCATGTGATGTCAGACCAAAAGCCCCCCCCCCCCCCCGGGTCACACCAAGTCACATGATTTAAAAGTCGGATGTCATTGCGATTTGAGGTGCGATTTGCGAGACGTCTTGCGCACCGATCTGACCGCTGTAATTGCGGACATTAGGGGGCGACTTGGAATTCGATTTGTGATTCGCAATGGCATGCAAATCGCATTCCAAGTCGCAGCCTTTGCGGCCCGGGGGCTAAACCGACAAGACCGACCTCCTCTGTCCTATTGCTTTCCTACCTGCATTGCATAGAGAAGCACAGAGACCCAGGTGCTGTGATGATTTCAGGAAGCCACATACAGCATCCTGCTGCGCCCACACACACACACATACTCACCAGCCATAATCTGCCTGCATTGCATAGTGAAGCACGGGGACCCAGGTGATGATTTCAGGAAGCCATATACAGCATCCTGCTGCGCCCCCCCACTTGCCAGCCATGATCTGCCTGCATCGCATAGAGAAGCACAGAGACCCAGGTGCTGTGATGATTTCAGGAAGCTATACACAGCATCTCGGTGCACCCCTCTCATCAGCCATGATCTGCCTGCATTGCATTGGGAAACACAGAGACCCAGGTGCTGTGATGATTTCAGGAAGAAATATAACGCATCCCGGTGCACTCCTCTCATCAGCCATGATCTGCCTGCATTGCATAGGGAAGCACAGAGACCCAGGTGCTGTGATGATTTCAGGAAGAAATATATGGCATCCCGGTGCACTCCTCTCATCAGCCATGATCTGCCTGCATTGCATAGGGAAGCACAGAGACCCAGGTGCTGTGATGATTTCAAGAAGCCATATACAGCATCCTGCTGCGCCCCCACCCCCATTCGCCAGCCATGATCTGCCTTCATTGCATAGAGAAGCACAGAGACACAGGTGTTGTGATGGTTTCAGGAGGTCCAAGTCGCACCCTGTGTGGTCGGGGGCTAAACCAACAAGACCGACCTACTCTGTCTTATTGTTTTCCTAGCCCTACTCCGTATCTACCTGCATTGCATAGAGAAGCACAGAGACCCAGGTGCTGTGATGATTTCAGTTAGTCATATACAGCATCCTGGTGCACCCTTCTCATCAGCCATGATCTGCCTGCATTGCATAGAGAAGCACAGAGATCCAGGTGCTGTGATGATTTCAGGAAGCTATATACAGCATCCTGCCCCCTTTCCCACACACACTTGCCAGCCATGATCTGCCTGCATTGCATAGAGAAGCACAGAGATCCAGGAGTGACATCACTGGGTTTAAAACAAGGTACGTAATGAAAATGGAATCATCCTGAGATGTGGCGGCTGCATTCGTTTTCTTTTTCTTTAGATTTTTTCCCCTCCCTCTGTTTTCACCTGGCGATCTGGCCAGTAACACACCTCCTGCATTAGAGCGCCCCCACTCTGGAGGAAGGAGCACAGGGGGCACCTTTTGGACAGCAGCATTGGCAGACTTTCAAGCGGTATTAGGCCGGGTTCACATACATGCAGTGCGGTATATTGCATGTGATTCACACCGGAACCGCACCGCATTCCCTGCCAATCACATGCGATTTGTGTGCGGTGCCATCGGAGCCGTGCATTACGTATGGTTCTAATCGCACCGCGTCACATTCCAGTGCATTCCGGATCCATCATTTCTGCACCCGGAACGCATCGGAACTGCAAGCACTGATGTGATCTCTGACACGGACAGCCATATAATCGACTTTCTGTGCATTTTGGACGCAGAAAAAAAGCAACTGAAACGCATGGAGTGTGAACCGGCCCTAAAAAAGAAAACGAACGCAGCTGCTGCATCCAACGATCGGTAAGCAGATATCTTAGGGTCCTTTCAAACGTGCAGTTTTTTTCTGCAGTTCAGTCAAAACAGGAGTTTACAGCCATCTTTTCATCCGTTTACATCCGTTTTTCATCCATTTATGTCCATTTACATCCTTTTTTATCCATTTGGATCAGTTTACATCCATTTACATCAGTTTTCATCTGTTTAGATCCATTTACATCCTTTTTTATCCATTTGGATCAGTTTACATCCATTTACATCTGTTTTCATCTGTTTAGATCCATTTTACATCCGTTATTCATCCGTTTATGTCGGTTTTCATCCATTTTCATCTGTCTACATCTGTTTTTGGTCCGTTCTAGGTTTTATTTGCAGAAGAAAAATAAGGTTTTCTTCTGTTCAAAAAAACAGATATTAACAGATGCAGCCATTAATGAGATGATCATCCGTATACATCTGTTTTTTATCCGTTTAGATCAGTTTACATCCATTTACATCCGTTTTTGGTCCGTTGACAACCAGTTTTCATTCATTTAGATCCATTTACATCCGTTTTTCATTCATTTAGATCCATTTACATCAGTTTTTCATCCGTTTATGTCCGTTTGCATCCGTTTTTTATCTGTTTGGATCAGTTTACATCCATTTACATCTGTTTAGATCCGTTTTTCATTTGACTATGTCCATTTACATCGGTTTTTCATCCATTTAGATCCCTTTTCATCCATTTATGTCCGTTTACATCCTTTTTTATCCATTTGGATCAGTTTACATACATTTACATCAGTATTCATTCGTTTAGATCCTTTGACATCCGTTTATGTCCGTTTTCATCTGTCTACATCTGTTTCTGGTCCGTTCCAGGTTTTTTTTGTGGAAGAAAAATAAGGTTTTCTTCTGTTCAAAAAAACAGATGTTAACAGATGCAGCCATTAATGAGATGATCATTCATTTACATCTGTTTTTTATCCATTTAGATCATTTTACATCCATTTACATCCGTTTTTGGTCTGTTGACATCTGGTTTTCATTCATTTAGATCCATTTACATCAGTTTTTCATCCATTTATGTCCGTTTGCATCCGTTTTTTATATGTTTGGATCAGTTTACATCTCTTTAGATCCGTTTTTCATTTGTTTATGTCCATTTACATCATATTTTCATCCATTTAGATTATTTTTTATCCATTTATGGCCGTTTACATAATTTTTTATCCATTTGGATCAGTTTACATCCATTTACATCCATTTACATCCATTTACATCAGTTTTCATCTGTTTAGATCCATTTATATCTGTTTTTCATCCGTTTATGTCCGTTTTCATCTGTCTACATTTGTTTTTGGTCCATTCCAGGGTTTTTTTGCGGAAGAAAAATAAAGTTTTCTTCTGTTCAAAAAAACAGATGTTAACAGATGCAGCCATTAATGGGATGATCATCCGTTTACATCTGTTTTTTATCCGTTTAGATCAGTTTACATCCCGTTACATCTGTTTTTATCTGTTTACATCAGTTTACATCCATTTACATCTGTTTTTGGTCCATTGACATCCGGTTTTCATTCATTTAGATCCATTTACATCAGTTTTTCATCCATTTAGATCCATTTACATCAGTTTTTCATCCATTTATGTCCGTTTGCATCCTTTTTTTATCGGTTTGGATCAGTTTACATCCGTTTACATCTGTTTAGATGGTTTTTTTCATTTGTTTATGTTCATTTACATCAGTTTTTCATCCGTTTAGATTGTTTGACATCCGTTTTTCATCAGTTTATGTCTGTTTTCATCTGTCTACATCTGTTTTTGGTCCGTTCCAAGTTTTTTTTGCGGAAGAAAAATAAGGTTTTCTTCTGTTCAAAAAAACAGATGTTAACAGATGCAGCCATTAATGAATGTAAAGAGATGATCATCCTTTTACATCCGTTTTTTATCCGTTTAATAAGTTTACATCCATTTACATCCATTTTTGGTCCGTTGACATCCCGTTTTCATTCATTTAGATCTATTTACATCAGTTTTTCATCCATTTAGAGCGATTTACATACGTTTTTCATCCATTTATGTCCGTTTGCATCCGTTTTTTATATGTTTGGATCAGTTTACATCTCTTTAGATCCGTTTTTCATTTGTTTATGTCCATTTACATCATTTTTTCATCCGTTTAGATCCTTTTTTATCCATTTATGGCAGTTTACATAATTTTTTATCCATTTGGATCAGTTTACATCCATTTACATCCATTTACATCAGTTTTCATCTGTTTAGATCCATTTATATCCGTTTTTCATCCGTTTATGTCCGTTTTCATCTGTCTACATTTGTTTTTGGTCCATTCCATGGTTTTTTTGCGGAAGAAAAATAAAGTTTTCTTCTGTTCAAAAAAACAGATGTTAACAGATGCAGCCATTAATGGGATGATCATCCGTTTACATCTGTTTTTTATCCGTTTAGATCAGTTTACATCCATTTACATCCGTTTAGATCTGTTTTTTATCTGTTTAGATCAGTTTACATCCCGTTACATCTGTTTTTATCTGTTTACATCAGTTTACATCCATTTACATCTGTTTTTGGTCCATTGACATCCGGTTTTCATTCATTTAGATCCATTTACATCAGTTTTTCATCCATTTAGATCCATTTACATCAGTTTTTCATCCATTTATGTCCGTTTGCATCCTTTTTTTATCGGTTTGGATCAGTTTACATCCGTTTACATCTGTTTAGATGTTTTTTTTCATTTGTTTATGTTCATTTACATCAGTTTTTCATCCGTTTAGATTGTTTGACATCCGTTTTTCATCAGTTTATGTCTGTTTTCATCTGTCTACATCTGTTTTTGGTCCGTTCCAAGTTTTTTTTGCGGAAGAAAAATAAGGTTTTCTTCTGTTCAAAAAAACAGATGTTAACAGATGCAGCCATTAATGAATGTAAAGAGATGATCATCCTTTTACATCCGTTTTTTATCCGTTTAATCAGTTTACATCCATTTACATCCGTTTACATCTGTTTAGATCTGTTTTTTTTATCCGTTTATGTCCGTTTTTGGTCTGTTGATATCCATTGACATCCGTTGATATCCGTTTTTCGTCTGTTCAAAAAAACAGATGTTAACAGATGCGGCCATTAACGGATGTAAAGAGACGATCATCCGTTTACATCCGCAAGTCCATAGAAATACCTGGGGGTCAATTTTTCATTTGTAAACGGACAGAAGACAAACGGACATACGGAACGCCCGGGTGAAAGAGGCCTTTTTCGGGTTTATTATCGCTGTAACTGTTTTTCTTCTACATACAAATATTTTGATGATTGGATGATACAGGAACTGGAGGGAAAAAAACAAACAAAAAAAAAACCCCAAACCAAATTCTATTGGAGGATCGCAGTTTGTATCTGTAGATGAAATGTTTCCAGAATACATTCCCAGCTCGTCGGTGTCATGTAGGATTTGGGTGACAACGAAAACAGATGAGGAGTCCAGCTGTCAGCGCACTTCGGGGTCACGACACCCCGCTATTGCGAGGAGGACGCCATAAACCGGAGACACTAAAAATAACTTAACCAGCTGAACAAATCTGTGTCCCCCCCCCCCCCCGGGGTCGCGGTCAAACATTTGAACCTCACGAACGATCGGCCGCCAACTTCACGCCCCGGGGGCAATTCACTCAGCGATATCTTTCCGCGCAGCACCTTGTCTAAGACTGAAACCGGTCATTTAAAAAAAAATTTTTTTGTGAATGGGTAGCGGTACCTTGTACCCCATACTCATTCACATGGGGGGGCGGGATCTGGGGGCCGCCTTGTTAAAGGGGTCTTCCAGATTCAGATAAGCCCCCACCCACCAGCCAGGGATGTGGGGAGGAAGAGGCTGTGTGGGAGGGATAGTGCCTCGTGGTTGGTGTCAGTGGAGGAATAGTGCACCATCATTGGTGTCAGTGGGAGGAATAGTGCCCCGTCATTGGTGTCAGTGGGAGGAATAGTGTCCCATCATTGGTATCAGTGGGAGAAATAGTGCCCCATCATTGGTGTCAGTGAGAGGAATAGTGTCCCGTCATTGGTGTCAGTGGGAGGAATAGTGCCCCATCATTGGTGTCAGTGGGAAGAATAGTGTCCCGTCATTGGTGTCAGTGGAAGGAATAGTGTCCCATCATTGGTGTCAGTGGGAGGAATGGTGCCCCATCGTTGGTGTCAGTGGGAGGAATAGTGCCCCATCATTGGTATCAGTGGGAGGAATGGTGCCCATCATTGGTGTCAGTGGGAGGAATAGTACCCCATTATTGGTGTCAGTGGGAGGAATAGTGCCCCATCATTGGTGTCAGTGGGAGGAATGGTGCCCCATCGTTGGTGTCAGTGGGAGGAAGAGTGCCCCATCATTGGTGTCAGTGGGAGGAATGGTGCCCCATCGTTGGTGTCAGTGGGAGGAATAGTGCCCCATCATTGGTGTCAGTGGGAGGAATGGTGCCCATCATTGGTGTCAGTGGGAGGAATAGTGCCCCATCATTGGTGTCAGTGGGAGGAATGGTGCCCCATCGTTGGTGTCAGTGGGAGGAAGAGTGCCCCATCATTGGTATCAGTGGGAGGAATGGTGCCCATCATTGGTGTCAGTGGGAGGAATAGTGCCCCATCATTGGTGTCAGTGGGAGGAATGGTGCCCCATCATTGGTATCAGTGAGAGGAATAGTGCCCCATCATTGGTGTCAGTGAGAGGAATAGTGCCCCATCGTTGGTGTCAGTGGGAGGAATGGTGCCCCATCGTTGGTGTCAGTGGGAGGAATAGTGCCCCGTCATTGGTGTCAGTGGGAGGAATAGTGCCCCATCATTGGTGTCAGTGGGAGGAATAGTGCCCCATCATTGGTGTCAGTGGGAGGAATAGTGCCCCATCATTGGTATCAGTGGGAGGAATAGTGCCCCATCGTTGGTGTCAGTGAGAGGAATAGTGCCCCATCATCGGTGTCAGTGGGAGGAATAGTGCCCCATCATTGGTGTCAGTGGGAGGAATGGTGCCCCATCGTTGGTGTCAGTGGGAGGGATAGTGCCTCATTGTTGGTGTCAGTGGGAGGAATGGTGCCCCATTGTTGGTGTCAGTGGGAGGAATAGTGCCCCATCATTGGTGTCAGTGGGAGGAATAGTGCTCCATCGTTGGTGTCAATGGGAGTTAGTGCCCCATCATTGGTGTCAGTGGGAGGAATGGTGCCCCATCGTTGGTGTCAGTGGGAGGAATAGTGCCCCATCATTGGTATCAGTGGGAGGAATAGCGCCCCATCATTGGTGTCAGTGGGAGGAATAGCGTCCAATCATTGGTGTCAGTGGGAGGAATAGTGCCCCATCATTGGTGTCAGTGGGAGGAATAGTGCACCATCATTGGTATCAGTGGGAAGAATAGTGCCTCATCATTGGTGTCAGTGGGAGGAATAGTACCCCATCATTGGTGTCAGTGGGAGGAATAGTGCCCCATCATTGGTGTCAGTGGGAGGAATAGTGCCCCATCATTGGTATCAGTGGGAGGAATAGTGCCCCATCATTGGTGTCAGTGGGAGGAATAGTGCCCCATCATTGGTGTCAGTGGGAGGAATAGTGCCCCATCATTGGTGTCAGTGGGAGGAATAGTGCCCCATCATTGGTATCAGTGGGAGGAATAGTGCCCCATCATTGGTGTCAGTGGGAGGAATAGTGTCCCATCATTGGTGTCAGTGGGAGGAATAGTGCCCCATCATTGGTATCAGTGGGAGGAATAGTGCCCCATCATTGGTGTCAGTGGGAGGAATAGTGCCCCATCATTGGTATCAGTGTGAGGAATAGTGCCCCATCATTGGTGTCAGTGGGAGGAATAGTGCCCCATCATTGGTGTCAGTGGGAGGAATAGTGCCCCATCATTGGTGTCAGTGGGAGGAATAGTGCCCCATCATTGGTGTCAGTGGGAGGAATAGTGCCCCATCATTGGTGTCAGTGGGAGGAATAATGCCCCATCATTGGTGTCAGTGGGAGGAATAGTGCCCCATCATTGGTGTCAGTGGGAGGAATAGTGCCCCATCATTGGTGTCAGTGGGAGGAATAGTGCCCCATCATTGGTGTCAGTGGGA
Organism: Staurois parvus; assembly: GCF_062004578.1. Classification (NCBI taxonomy): domain Eukaryota; kingdom Metazoa; phylum Chordata; class Amphibia; order Anura; family Ranidae; genus Staurois; species Staurois parvus. Next base: position 531,341 of record NW_028318043.1, on the reverse strand, counting down.
GGAATAATGCCCCATCATTGGTGTGAGTGGGAGGAATAGTGCCCTGAGGGCCATATAAAGACAAACAGAGGGCCACATCCAGCCCCCCGGGCAGCAGTTTTCTATATGAAGTCACACACGGATGTCTATAGAGAGTTGTGTGATATGAGAACAAATAAACTGAACTTCCAATGTAAGTCCAATGGACAGAGGGGTGCAGGGACTCCCCCACCTTCTAGAACAGGGATCCCCCCACCCCCTAGATCAGGGACTACCCCTGCCCCCTAGAAGAGGGACTCCCCACCCCAAGAACAGGGACTGCCCCACCCCTAGAACAGGGATCCCCCCACCCCTAGAACAGGGACTACCCCTGCCCCCTAAAATAAGGACTCCCCCACTCCTAAAACAGGGACTCCCCCATCAGTAGAACAGGGACTACCCCTCCCTCTAGAGCAGGGACCCCCCCCCCGCCCCTAGAATCAGGACTGCCCCTGCTCCTTAGAACAAGGACTCCCCCCAAAACAGATTTTCCTCTCCTGAACACGCCGGGTGACAACTGGCGCTCACATACCTTCCCGGAGTCGGGGATATTCTGGTCTCCTCCAGGTATGAGGCCCAGACAGAGATGACAGGTGAGGAAGCAGCTGTCACCGAAGGAGCTTACATTCCTTTACAAGATACACAACACGTTAACCCCTTCCACCCCAGCCCCCGCCTCTGTACGCAGTCCCCCCGCCCCCCACCTCGCACCAAGGAGCTGACACTCTAATCATGCCACAAATGCACTTCTGTAGTATGGATCAGATCCCTTCAGAATGCATGCAGTGCGGGAAACCTGCATCCAGTGCGCACTTCCAGCACCGCATGGGGGTGACATGGGAGGCGCTGTGAAGACATGGGGGGGGGGGGATGTGTGCTCAGAGGGGAAATTTGAGAGATAGAGGATATGTGCTAGGAGGGGGTAATTTTTTTGGGGGAGGGGTTTTGTTCTGGGGGGAGAGATTAAATCACCAGGGGTGGATTTGTGCTGGAAGGATTTTTTTTTTTGGGGGGGGGGGGGGATTTGTGCTTGGAGGGGAAATTTGAGGGGTAGAGGATATGTGCTAGGACGGGAGTAATTTTTTGGAGGGAGAAGTTTTGTTCTGGGGGGGGGGGAGATTTCAGCAGTGGGGTGTGGATTTGTACTTGGAAGAGAGAGGTATTTTTTGGGGGGTGGGATTTGTGCTTGGAGGGGACATTTGAGGGGTAGAGGATATGGGCTATGAGGGGGTGATTTTTTGGGAGGAGGGTTTTTTTCTGGGGTGAGGGATTTCAGAAATGGGGGTGGATTTGTACTTGGAGGAGGTATTTTGGGGGGGTAAGTTGTGCTTGGAGAGGAAATTTGAGGGGTAGAGGATATGTGCTATGAGCGGGTGATTTTTTTGGAGGGAGGGGTTTTGTGCCGAGGGGATTTAGCAAGAGAGAGGATTGTAGCTGGGAGAGGAGGGCAATGATTTGTGCTGGGAGGGGGGATTTCAGCAGCAGGGGTGGACTTGAACTAGGAGGAGGGATTTTTGCTTTAAGGTGGAAATTTGAGGGGCAGAGGAAATGTACTAGGAGGAGGTGACTTTTGGGGGAGGAGTTTTGTTCTGGAGGGAGGGATTTCAGTAGTGGGGGTGGATTTGTACTTGGAAGAGGGATTTGGGGGGGGGGAATTTGTGCTTGGAGGGGAAATTTGATGGGTAGTGGATATGTGCTAGGAGAGGGTGATTTTTTGGGAGAGGGGTTTTGTGCCGGGGGGATTTAAGGAGAGAGGGGATTTTAGCTGGGGGGGGGGATATTTGTGCTGGGAGGGGGGATTTCAGCAGTGGGGATTGATTTGTACTGGGAGGAGGGGATATTTATGCTTAGAGGGTAAACATGCAGATCAGCGCTCAAATTTTTTTAGGGGGGTGGGGGAATTATTACTGTCGCATAATGTTCATACATGTTTGGGGGGGGGGGGCAAGGTTTGGCATGTTTGCCCTGGGCTCTATATTTCCATGCATGTTGGGAAAGCACGCAATTTTGCACCCCCAACACGCACAGAGTATGAACCTGTCCTACAAGCCATGGTTTCCAGACACTGCACTGATGATGTCCAACAAGCCTGGAACAGCTGTTTGGGATAACATTCGGCTACAGTTGCTCGACACACCAATGGTCCTGGTCCAGCAATGACTTACACGGCTCCGCCCACGTCCTAAAACGAGGGATAATCCTACAATTTTTGGGATATGTGATAGAATGAGACGATCATCTTTATCGTTTCAGAGACTCGTCCTCGAGGCAACCGACAACAAGCGGAAAAAAAAACAGCACAAACACCGCAACGCGACAAATGTCTCCATTACCGCGGCGCTCGATCCATCCTTATCAGCTAATTACGTTTATCTGTGTGACTAACGAGCGCCTCTTAATTGCTTTGCAAAGGCAAATGGGGGGCGGAAAGTCAGCAAACTCCTGGGAAGTGAAGCTGAGGAGCTTACACTTCACAAGGGCCCGTCCACACCGAGGGCGTTAGGCTGTGTTGATGGTCGCGGGCTCAACGCAAAGACGCGGCAAATACTGCTGCTGTCGACGTGACCGGTTTCCCGGCAATGCGTTCCAATGGGGGAAAGTGTAAGTATGTTGCTTTTTTTTTGCAGCACAAAAAAAAACGCATCACGGTGCATCTCAACGTGTCGCAACACATGTAAAAAAAAAAGGAAGCGCTGCATTGTGTTTAAAAAGGAAGCGCTGCATTGTGTTTAAAAAGGAAGCGCTGCATTGTGTTTAAAAAGGAAGCGCTGCATTGTGTTCTTGCAACGCGTTTTGCGGACAATCACGCAACCTGTGTGGTGTGAATGAGCGCCCCTTCCCGAAAATCCGGGTTATTTTGCAGGGGCCTCATTGCTCCTCTAAGGGCTCTTTTGCACTGGCGGAAATGTTTACTGCCCTCTGAAAAGCGACCCACCGTGGGGCTTAGAAGCAGCAGGCAGGTGCTTAGGCCACTTCCTGCCAACTTAGGGCTGCAACCCGAGCGATTAGAAGGAGGAAAAAGGTGGCAACGAGACAAGTGAAAAAAGACGGGAGAGGGAGAGGGAGAAGGAGAGGGAGAGGGAGAGGGAGAGGAGGGGAGGGGAGGGGAGGGGAGAGGAGAGGAGAGGAGAGGAGGGGAGAGGGAGAGGGAGAGGAGGGGAGGGGAGGGGAGAGGAGAGGAGAGGGGAGAAGAGGGAGAAGAGAGAGGAGGGGAGAGGAGAGGGGAGAGGGGAGGGGAGGGGAGAGGAGAGGAGAGGAGAGGAGAGGAGAGGGGAGGGGAGGGGAGGGGAGGAGAGGGGAGGGGAGGAGAGGAAGAGGTAAAAGTAAAAGAACAAAAAATAAAATGGTTGGAAGTAGACAGGAAATGAGAGCCTATGTGACCCCCTCATCTTGTATGACAACCAATTCAGTTCAAAATGGAAATGAAAGACAACACATTGGTGCATAGATATAAAAAAAACATTATAAACACCCCCCCCCCCTTTTTTTTATAAGTGATCACATTTCCTCTGTTCTCAGCTGCATAGGAGCTGGGGAGGGGAGAAACTGCAGCAAACCGGTCTTCCCAGTGAATGGCTGTGCAGGGGGTGGTGTGTCAGCAGATGTCTGATGATTGAAGGAGAAGGCCCACCTGCCTAGTGTGGTCAGTTTTTAATAGGAAACCAGAGGGACTGGTGGGAACACCGGGGATTTCATACAGAGGAAGCAATACAGAGAGAAGAGGAGACGTCACACCAGGACATGGAATAGGACATGTTGGGTTTACATACTCCTTAATGAGTGAGATATAGAGAGAGGAGAAAGGAGGGGGAGAGGAGAAAGGGAGGAAAGGAGAGAAGAGCAGAGAAAAAGGAAAGGAGTGGAGAGGAAGAATAGGGGAATGGAGAGAGAAAGGAGAAGAGAAGGGAGAGGAGAGAAAAAGGAGAGGAGAGCGAGCGGATGGGAGAGAAGAAGAGAGAGAAAGAAAAGGAGTGGAGAGGAGAGGAAAGGAAAGGAGAGGAGAGAGAGGGGAGAGAAAAAAAAGGAGATGAGAGAGAAGGAGAGGAGAGTAGAGGGGAGACAGAAAGAAGAGGAAAGGAGAAAAGAGGAAAGAAGAGAAAGGAGAGGAGGGGAAAGAAAAAGAGAGGAGAGGAATTGAGAGATGAGGAGAGAAGAGGAGAGGAGAAGAGAAGAGAAAAGGATAGGATGGAAAGGAGAGAGAAAGAGTGAAGGAGAGTAAGGAAAGGAGAGGAGAGAAGGAAAGGAGAGAGAAAGAGTGAAGGAGAGGAAAGGAGAGGAGAGGAATGGAAGGGAGAGAGAGGAGAGGAGAGCAAAGAAAGGAGATGAGAGAGGAGAGAAGAGTAGAGGGGAGACAGAAAGAAGACGAAAGAAAAAGAGAGGAGAGGAATGGAGAGAAGAGAAGAGAAAAGGACGGGATGGAGAGGAGAGGAGAGAGAAAGAGTGAAGGATAGGATAGGAGAGGAATGGAAGGTAGAGAGAGGAGAAGAGAGAAAAGAAAGGAGATGAAAGAGGAGAGTAGAGTAGAGGGGAGACAGAAAGAAGACGAAAGGAGAAAAGAGGAAAGAAAAAGAGAGGAGAGGAATGGAGAGAATAGAAGAGAAGAGAAGAGAAAAGGACTGGATGGGATAGGGATGGAGAGGAGAGAGAAAGAGTGAAGGAGAGGAAGAAAAGGAGATGAGAGGAGAGGAATGGACAGGAGAACTGCAGAAGAAAAGAAAGGTAGGGAGTAGAGAGTTGGGTGGGGGAGGGGTGCAGAGACCTGAACACAGACAGGACCCTCCCGGGTCTCTCACTGCCAAGAACTTCCAGAGACACCATCTGACTTCTCTCCACACCTCACAAGTCTCTGCCTGTCTCTGCTCTCCAAATGATCTGCTGAGAACTCTGCACTCACATCACCTGGGGGGAGGGGGACCCCACAGTGGAGGAGAGGAGTCTGGGGGGACCCCACAGTGGAGGAGAGGAGTCTGGGGGGACCCCACAGTGGAGGAGAGGAGTCTGGGGGATCCCACAGTGGAGGAGAGGAGTCTGGGGGGACCCCACAGTGGAGGAGAGGAGTCTGGGGGGACCCCACAGTGGAGAAGAGGAGTCTGGGGGGGCCCCTCAGTGGAGGAGAGGAGTCTGGGGGACCCCACAGTGGAGGAGATGAGTCTGGGGGGACCCCACAGTGGAGGAGAGGAGTCTGGGGGTGTAGGACCGATGGCAGGAAGATGAATGTCCCCCTTCCAGCTATTCATTCCCTCTCACAGAGATCAGAGAACCCCCCTGACAACGCCTTCATCTGCTTTCCTCTCCAGAAGGACGGCGCCATCTTTTTTCAGGCATCATCCAGGGTGACAACCCATATATCCTGATCTATCAGGGGTGGACTGACCATTTGGAAACTCGGGCACTGCCCGAGGGCCCGGGGTCAGTAGGGGGCCCCATGAGATGCCCCTGGTACCTTTTTCATAGACTTTTTTGAGTTTGGACAAGGACACAGGGGCCCCATGATCCCCTATTGCCCGGGGGCCCCATGAGTTGTCAGTCCGCCCCTGTGATCTACTGATTACTTTAGCATGCCGTTTCCACTGAAGGCATCCTCAAGTTTTGGGTCTTTTCACGACTTGCTGGCCTCCATGTTTGCGGCGCACTGTACGCTCGCCGCGCTGCGCTGTCATTGGCCGAATGTGAAGGAACTTTCGGTCTATTTTAGCACTTCGCTCTGAAAGTCATAAAACTATATCAATAGGTTTTGTTGAATTTGGGACGGTTGACCTTCCAGTAATTCGTTGACCGCTGTTCGCGCCGCGCCTCCCATCAAACACACGCAGTTATGTCCCGCGCCCATTAGTGTCACTTTATGGCGAGGATTGAGGCGATGGCGACCGGCAGGAGCTTTAGGTTCAAAGGCTTCAGCCAGTAAAGGGCAGCCGTGGGGTCAGCATTGCCCCGGGAGAGAGGAGACTTCCTGTCTATAGAGACCCCAGACAGGCCCAGGCAGCTCTCGGCCCCGGAGCTAACACTCATCAGACCGGAGCTCCCGATTGGTCTGTCTGTATGGGGGCCCCCAGCAAGAGGGCCACGTCTGATGTTCTGTCCTACATTCTGCGGATGCCTGTGTGTTCCTCATTATAACTGTGTCCCCCCCAGCAACCGTGACCCCCCCATCAACTGGTCACCCCCCATCAACTGTGTCCTTCCCCATCAACTGTGACCCCCCCATCAACTGTGTCCCCCCATCAACTGTGCCCCCCCTATCAACTGTGACCCCCCCATCAACTGTACCCCCCCATCAACTGTGTCCCCCCTATCAACTGTGCCCCCCATCAACTGTGCCCCCCTCTATCAACTGTGTCCCCTCTATCAACTGTGTCCCCCCTATCAACTGTGTCCTCCCCATCAACTGCGACCCCCCATGAACTGTGCCCCCCCATCAACTGTGCCCCCCCTATCAACTGTGCCCCCCCATCAACTGTGTCCCCCCTATCAACTGTGCTCCCTTCATCAACTGTGCCCCCCATCAACTGTGCTCCCCCCATCAACTGTGCCCCCCCTATCAACTGTGCTCCCCCCATCAACTGTGACCCCCCCATCAACTGTGACCCCCCCCATCAACTGTGTCCCCCCCATCAACTGTGCTCCCCCCATCAACTGTGACCCCCCATCAACTGTCTCCCCACCATCAACTGTGTCCCCCCTATCAACTGTGTCCTTCCCCATCAACTTTGCTCCCCCATCAACTGTGCTCCCCCCATCAACTGTGCTCTCCCCGTCAACTGTGCTCCCCCATCAACTGTGCTCCCCCCATCAACTGTGCTCCCCCATCAACTGTGCTCCCCCCATCAACTGTGACCCCCCCCCATCAACTGTGCTCCCCACCGTCAACTGTGTCCCCCCTATCAACTGTGTCCTTCCCCATCAACTTTGCTCCCCCATCAACTGTGCTCCCCCCATCAACTGTGCTCTCCCCGTCAACTGTGCTCCCCCATCGACTGTGACCCCTCCCCATCAACTGTGCTCCCCCCATCAACTGTGCCCCCCCCATCAACTGTGCTCCCCCATCAACTGTGTCCCCTCATCAACTGTGTCCCCACCAACTGTGCTCCCCCCATCAACTGTGACCCCACCATCAACTGTGTCCCCACCAACTGTGCTCCCCCCATCAACTGTGACCCCCCATCAACTGTGCTCCCCCCATCAACTGTGTCCCCACCAACTGTGCTCCCCCATCAACTGTGACCCCCCATCAACTGTGCTCCCCCCATTAACTGTGTCCCCACCAACTGTGCTCTCCCCATCAACTGTGACCCCCCATCAACTGTGCTCTCCCCATCAACTGTGACCCGCCCCATCAACTGTGCTGCCCCATCAACTGTGACCCCTCCCCATCAACTGTGACCCCACCATCGACTGTGACCCCTCCCCATCAACTGTGCTCCCTCCATCAACTGTGACCCCTCCCCAACAACTGTGACCCCCCCCCATCAACTGTGCTCCCCCCACCAACTGTGCTCCCCCCACCAACTGTGCTCCCCCCACCAACTGTGCTCCCCCATCAACTGTGCTCCCCCATCAACTGTGTCCCCACCACAGTGTTTTTCCTCCTATCAATACTGTGCCCCCCTCCCCCCCACCAACAGCTGTGTTTGTCCTCTCCTATCCCTGCCCCCCCCCCCCCCATCTGAAAGCAGAATAAAGTGTTTTTCAGTTCAGTTTATTAAAATGGATCTTTTACAAACTTTATGTCTGTAGAAATATATTCCAGACATGTCCCCATATATGGCCCCGGGGTCAGTGATCAGGAGGGCTCCGCCCATTATCATGGAAACTCCACCCAGAGATCCGGCCAGTGACTTTGCCTAGGCTGAGATGATGTCATCAGTTAGTCTCCCCTCCCCCAGTGATCAGACTGTACATTGTAACTTTGTAGAAGGAGGGGGAAGCATTTCCTCAGTCTCCTCCCCCAGTGATCAGACTGTACATTGTAACGTTGTAGAAGGAGGAGGGGGCATTTCCTCGGTCTCCCCTCCCCCAGTGATCAGACTGTACATTGTAACGTTGTAGAAGGAGGAGGGGGCATTTCCTCGGTCTCCCCTCCCCCAGTGATCAGACTGTACATTGTAACTTTGTAGAAGGAGGAGGAGGCATTTCCTCGGTCTCCCCTCCCCCAGAGATCAGACTGTACATTGTAACTTTGTAGCAAGGTGAGAGGCAGCAGTAATCAAGGTTGAGACTTCCTGTAATAAAGACCACTCACTGCTGATCTCTCTCCTTGTGCAGAATGACTGGTCTTGTCTCCGCCCCCTCCTGTAGTTTTCTGCAGTGGGTGGAGCCTGCCATGCCCCTCCCACAGCTCAGCTCTCTCTCCTTGTGCAGGATGAATGATCTTGTCTCCGCCCCCCTCCTGTAGTTTTCTGTAGTGGGTGGAGCCTGTCATGCCCCTCCCACAGCTAAGCGCTCTCTCCTTGTGCAGGATGACTGATCTTGTCTCCGCCCCCCTCCTCTAGTTTTCTGCAGTGGGTGGAGCCCGCTGGGCCCCTCCCACGGCTCAGTTTTCTGTACAGCCCAGTGATGATGTCACTGCTACTTTTGCAAAGTAATATCTGGGTTTGGCGAGGCCATTGTGGGGCACAGAGTGGATTTCTATCCTTTGTGGCTGTGGAGGAATAGATTTCAATGACGGATTCGTTTTTTTTATCCGGACCGGAGTTGTCCTTTAAGAGGAAGTGGCTACAAAGTTCCATAAAGCGGGAGAAGTGCAGATCCGGGGAAAGTGTTTTCCTTCTCATCTGGGGGGGGGGGGTGTTATTATTAATGCAGACAGCAATTTCCTGTGGAAATGGAGGGTGTGCGTATTGGGGGGTTTACAGAAGGGGGCCCCCCAGGACAGTGAAGGGGGGGGGTTTATATGATACAGCTGGGATCTGTGTATGTCAGCGCTGACTGTTCCTTCTCTTCTCTGAACTTCTGAACTTCAGTGACTCACGCACAGTATGACCCCCTCCCCCCCCCCCAAATTACTCATTGCCCCCCCCCCAATAAAAGACGCTGCCCATAAAAGGACAGGAGTGGGAACGCCGCATACGCCGCCATATTATTGCATCTCACTCATCATGCGAAGTGGCTGTAAAGAGACGACGAGAGATTCACACAGAGAGATCGGCGATCCCATCTGTGGATTTAAAGGACATGTCCACCCCGCATATTACAATCTCACAGAAGCTGCGACACGATAACGTCCTTTCCGAAAGTCGTTTTCAATCAAATAATCTCTGACAATCCCGCCATGAAGGTCCTATGCTCAGGCACTTCCTGTTACCGGGTGACAACGCCCTGGCCCTGTCTCCCAGTTGTGTTGAAGCGTTGTCACCCCGTCACACAGGCTCCAGATGGGGATGGATTTGATGCAATGCCTATGGGCGGTGGCTGGGAGGGCGGGGCTTAATGCTACATGACATATATAGGCGTCCATGGGGGGCGGGGTTTCCGTGCTGAGAGCGACTGCGACATCTCCTGATCATGTGACCACTATGGCAGCCAATGGGATGGGCATTCAGGCCCACTTAGGAGTTAAAGAGACCCTGTCACCAGATTCAGGTCAGCCAACATCTTCCCACAAGATAATACGAGCTTTTAGCAGGGGCGGACTGACAACTCATGGGGCCCCCGGGGCAATAGGGGATCATGGGGCCCCTGTGTCCTTGCCCACACTTAAACCACACCCAAAAAAGCCTATGAAAAAGGTACCAGGGGCATCTCATGGGGCCCCCTACTGACCCCGGGCCCTCGGGCAGTGCCCGAGTTTCCAAATGGTCAGTCCACCCCTGGCTTCTAGTATACTCCAGGCGTTATCTCCCTATAAAATCCCCCCTCGTGTGCGCAAAGACCCCGGAACCGCGGAGGGGTGCCGCCATCTTGGATGCAGTGTCAGCAGCCCCAGCAGACTCACAGCTGTCACTCAAGTCCATAGACTTACCCTCCCCCGATGGGTATGCAACAGGTAGGCTCCTTCAAACCAGCCACTTGCGATCTGACCGGGACGTTTCCTGCCAGCGTGGGGGGCCCCAACATGGCAGGAAGGGGGCCCGCTGTACAACATGTGAAAGAGTCCTGGTGCAGGACCATAATAACGGGCCCTAGGCTCAGAGGTAAGGGCCCCAGGCTTGGAGGGAAGGACTCCAGGGACCAGAGGGAAGGGTCCCAGGCTCAGAGGGAAGGGCCCCAGACTTGGAGGGAAGGGCTCCAGGGACCAGAGGGAAGGGCCCCAATCTCAGAGGGAAGGGCCCCAGTCTTGGAGGGAAGGGCCCCAGGCTCAGAGGGAAGGGCCCCAGTCTCAGAGGGAAGGGCCCCAGGCTCGGAGGGAAGGGCTACAGGCTCGGAGAGAAGGACCCCAGGCTCAAAGGGAAGGGCACCAGGACCAGTGGAAAGGACCCTGGGATCAATGTAAAGGGCCCTGCTCTGAAAGGGAGGGGGTCAGGGGGGCCCTTCATGGTTTGTTGCACTGGGGCCCTGAAGGTTCTAGTTATGCTTCTGGGTTATTCACACCGTTTTGGTAAATCTAGATGAGATTGTACAATCAGATTGTATAGTGCATGGCCATCTTCAGGAACCGAGCAACATCCCGATACCAAAAGTAGAATCCAAGGTTTTCCACAGCTGAATGCTCAGCAATGTTGGCAATGAATTTATACAAACAACAGCAATCTCTACATTGATGCACTCTGCTCTCCAGCACGGAGCTCTCACGTCTGGGTAAACGCACCAACAATCGCACCGTGCGTTCCAATCAATGTCGCGGGAGATCGCGGCGGGTAACGCGGATCGTCTCCAGGGGCTCGCTACATCCGGAACTCAGAAAAAAAAAAACTCATTTAATTTCCCAAAATGAACAATTTACTTTTAAGTAGGCCATAGACGGGTTGAAAAAAAACAAAAACGAAAAATCGGTTGTTCGATCGGCCGACGTTACCACCAACGGTAAAAAAATCAGCCGGTTTTCGTCCCGTCTACGGCCGGCATCTAACCCCATAATTACTTCTGTCCCTGCAGAGAGCTCCGCTATTATATTTTATATGAAAGTCTTGCGGTTGCAACAATGTATCTATTTGTATCCATTTGTATCCATTTGTATCCATTTCAGATACAGATGTTTTTATTCAGATACAAATGGATACAAATGGATACAAATGGATACGTTGTTGCAACCGCAAGACTTTCATATAAAATATAATAGCGGTCTGGAATTCTTCTTCTTTTCTTCTTCATCTTCTTCTTCTTTTCTCTTCTTCTTCTTTTCTTCTCCTTCTTCTTCCTCTTTTCTTCATCTTCTTTTTCTTCTTTTCTTCTTCTTTTTCTTTTCTACTTCTCCTTCTTTTCTTATTCTTATTCTTTTCTTCTCCTTCTTTTCTACTTCTTTTCTTTATCTTCTTTTCTTCTTCTTCTTCTTCTTCTTTTCTGCTTCTTTTTCTTTTCTTCTTCTTCTTCTTTTCTTCTCCTTTCTTCTTCTTCTTTTCTTCTTCTTTTTTTCTTCTTCTTTTCTCCTTCTTTTTTTCTTCTTCCTCTTCTTCTTTTCTTCATCTTCTTCTTCTTTTCTCCTTCTTCTTTTCTTCTTCTTTTTTTCTTCTCCTTCTTTCTTCTGCTTTTCTCGTTCTTCTTTTCTTCATCTTCTTCTTCTTTTCTTCTTCTTCTTTTCCTTCTTTTTTCCTCTTCTTCTTTTCTTATTCTTCTTCTTTTCTTCATCTTCTTCTTTTCTTCTTCTTTTCTCCTTCTTTTTTTCTTCTTCCTCTTTTTCTTTTCTTCATCTTCTTCTTTTCTTCTTCTTCTTTTCTTCTCCTTCTTTCTTCCTCTTCTTTTCTTAATCTTCTTCTTTTCTTCATCTTCTTCTTTTCTTCTTCTTCTTTTCTTCTCCTTCTTTTTCTTCTTCTTTTCTTCTTCTTCCAGGTCACGGCTCATGTGCAGATTTTTTATCGGTAAAACGATTCGCCCATCATTGCCAGGAAAATCGGCCGATCGTCAAAATCGGCCGCAAATTTTCCAACATGCCCGATAAAAAAAATGTGCAAAAAGCCCAAAAAATGGCCGACCAATTAACCCACTAATGGTGTGAAAATCGGCCGATTTTTTTTCCGGCCGAAAAATCATCTGATTTTCGACCCGTCTATGGCCTGCATTAGGCCAGGTTCACACTAATGCCGTGCAGCACATCGCATGCGATTCGCCGAAAAACCGCACCGCACTCCTGTGTGAATCACGTGCGATGTCTGTGCGGTGCATTTTGTATGTCTCAAATCGCATCGAAATCGCACCAAAAAGGTGCAGGACCCTATTTTTCCCCATGCGATGCAGATTCTGGTAATCGCACTGCATTTTGCGATCTGTTTCGGGGTGTCATTAATTTAGCATTGACACCCGCACCGGACCGCATTGGACACCGTGTGATTGCAATGCGGTGCAGGAAACGCACAGGATTTGCTGCGCTTCCGCATTGGTGTGAACCCGGCTGGGAAGAATGAAGTCGGTCGGTTTTGTCTGCGAATTTGTCGATTTCGGAAGCCACGGGATGTCACGGACATTAACCTCTGACCTGGAACGACCGCGGATCATGTGACCTCCATGGAGTTCTGGGGGATGATGAAAGACCCTAAATTTAGCTCCCCCTGGAAATGGAGAACCCTGTGAAAGGAAGCCATTGAGGCAGCTCGGCGATCATCACTCTGGGAGCCGCCTACAGAGCGCCGCGACCGAGGGGGTCATCGACGAAGAAAAGACCCCAAATCTACCCAAACGAGTTCTGGGCGTCAGCAAAGGAATGAGAAAAATGAAGAAATGTGTATTAATACCAGAAAATTGTAACATAGACTGGATAGAATGAGGAGGGGTTAGAGCCCCTGGCAGGTTTACTTCCTGTGCTGGGGACACCCTCACTTCCTGTGCTGGGGACACCCTCACCTTCTGTGTGCTGGGGACACCCTCACTTCCTGTGCTGGGGACACCCTCACTTCCTGTGCTGGGGACACCCTCACTTCCTGTGCTGGGGACACCCTCACCTTCTGTGCTGGGGACACCCTCACTTCCTGTACTGGGGAACCCTCACCTTCTGTGCTGGGGACACCCTCACTTCCTGTGATGGGGAACCCTCACTTCCTGTGCTGGGGAACCCTCACCTTCTGTGCTGGGGACACCCTCATTTCCTGTGCTGGGGAACCCTCACCTTCTGTGCTGGGGACACCCTCATTTCCTGTGCTGGGGACACCCTCATTCCTGTGCTGGGGAACCCTCACTTCCTGTGCTGGGGACACCCTCATTCCTGTGCTGGGGAACCCTTATCTTCTGTGTTGAGGACACCCTCACTTCCTGTGTTGGGGACACCCTCACTTCCTGTGTTGGGGACACCCTCACTTCCTGTGTTGGGGACACCCTCACTTCCCGTGCTGGGGAACCCTCATCTTCTGTGCTGAGGACACCCTCCCCTTCTGTGCTGGGGACACCCTCACTTCCTGTGCTGGGGACACCCTCACTTCCTGTGCTGGGGAACCCTCATCTTCTGCGCTGGGGACACCCTCACTTCCTGTGCTGGGGACACCCTCACTTCCTGTGCTGGGGAACCCCCATCTTCTGTTCTGGGGACACCCTCACTTCCTGTGCTGGGGAACTCTCACTTCCTGTGCTGGGGACACCCTAACTTCCTGTGCTGGGGACACCCAGATCTTAAAGCTGTATTAAATCCAAAATGTCCTCTATTGCAGCTTACCGATCATTACATGTGGCGGCTGCATTCATTTTCTTTTTCTTTCTCTGTTTTCGCCTGGTGATCTGGCCAGTAACACCCCTCCTGTATTAGAGCGCCTCCACTCTGGAGGAAGGAGCACAGAGGGGCAGCTTTGGACAGCAGCATTGCCAGTCTGTGGGGGAGGGGAGGGGGCGTGTTAGCTGGACTAGCAGATTTAAACACACTAACAAATTGATGCCAGACTCCAGCTGACACCTGATCAATGACAGCAAACTGTTGTTTTCGTTTCTTTTGGGTTTTCCGTAAGACTGAAGGAATTTCATACAAACGTCGGTAATCGCATCCCACGGAACTACAATCCCCTCCAACAAACATCCATTCCCGTGATCTGCGCCAAACTCAGCCCCGCGGCCCCTACAGGGTTAATAGTACAGACGCTGCGGAGCGCCGCAGAGTTCCCGCGGGACGCCGGCCAATGGAATCCATATAAACTCAGCAGCTGCTCGTTAATGTCCGGCCGAGACAAGACACCCCATAAAATCACGGCCATTCACAGCCTCCAACGCCCATTAAAGTTCCATCAATTCAGCTTAACACAAGTGTCCTCCGGGCCCCTGGGGGCCCCTCCAGAGGTGTCGCCGTGACTGCGCTTTGACTGATACCATTGTCTCCTCCACAAAGAGTCACCGCTGAGAGCCGCGGCACGAGGGGAAGGCGACTCGGCCTGCGGGGGGGGGGGGCTCGTGTGCGCCTGGAGAGGAGAGAGAAAACCTCGGTTCACACTGAATGCGACTTCAAAATCGCACCACTTCACCTAAACTGGTGCGACGTCAGAGCTGCAGATCGGTGCGATTCGTACCTCCCCAGAGCCATCGATGTATTTAGTCCCCGGTCCACCCGTGCCAATTGTCATGCAACCATTTCAAATCGCTTAAACGGGTTGAACTCCTTTGTCCGCAATGGAAGCGGCCAGACGGCTGCGACTCCGACGGAGATTGTGAAAGTGGTTCCTGCACTGCTTTTTGCAATTTCAGGTGCGATTCCGATTCTCAAATCACTCCTGAAATCACACCAGTATGACGTCATTCCGGAGCGATTTCAGGTGCGATTTGCATATTGAAATCGCTTCGAACTCATGGGAACACAGGCATGACACACGGGAACACAGGCAAGACACACGGGAACACAGGCATGACACATGGGAACACAGGCATGACACACGGGAACACAGGCAAGACACACGGGAACACAGGCATGACACATGGGAACACAGGCATGACACACGGGAACACAGGCATGACACACGGGAACACAGGCATGACACACGGAAACACAGGCATGACACATGGGAACACAGGCATGACACACGGGAACACAGGCATGACACACGGGAACACAGGCATGACACACGGAAACACAGGCATGACACACGGAAACACAGGCATGACACACGGAAACACAGACATGATGCAAGGGAACACAGGTATGACACATGGGAGCGCAGGCACAATGCAAGGGAACACAGGCATGACACACGGGAACACAGGCATGACACACGGGAATGCAGGCATGACACATGGGAACTCAGGCATGACACATGGGAACACAGGCATGACACATGGGAACACAGGCATGACACATGGGAACACAGGCATGGTGCAAAGGAACAAAGGTATGACACATGGGAACGCAGGCATGACGCATAGGAACACAGGCATGATGCACGGGAACTCAGGCATGACGCACAGGAACACAGGCATGACGCACGGGAACACAGGCATGACACATGGGAACACAGGCATGACGCACGGGAACACAGGCATGACGCACGGGAACACAGGCATGACGCACGGGAACACAGGCATGACGCACGGGAACTCAGGGATGACGCACGGGAACTCAGGCATGACGCACGGGAACACAGGCATGATGCACGGGAACTCAGGCATGACACATAGGAACACAGGCATGATGCACGGGAACTCAGGCATGACGCACAGGAACACAGGCATGACGCACGGGAACACAGGCATGACACATGGGAACACAGGCATGACGCACGGGAACACAGGCATGATGCACGGGAACTCAGGCATGATGCACGGGAACTCAGGCATGACACATAGGAACACAGGCATGATGCATGGGAACTCAGGCATGACACACGGGAATACAGGCATGATGCACGGGAACACAGGCATGACACATGGGAACACAGGCATGACACGGGAACTCAGGCGCGCTCAGTCACACCGGCGCGGTGCGAAATCCGGGCTCCAGTTAATAGAAGTCAATGAAACTGGAAGAAAGTTGTGCAGGAACTACGTCTGAAGTCGCGCTGCTTCAAATCGCACTGATTGAGACAGCAGCATAGATTCGGGGGCGATCTGTAAATCGCATGTCGCCTCTGAAGATGCACCAGGGTGAACCAGGGCCAGGAGCTGAACTGCGGGCAGACAGGAAAAACAGCAATTAACACGGCTCTGTCATCACTGAGACATCGCTCGGTTCACGCGACCGCGACTTGGGATCCGACCTGTGTGACCCCCGAGTCGCATGACATCCGAAATCCCATGTTAGTCAATGAGAGCCGACCTAACTAGCATGACTGAAGTCGCTCCGACATTAGAAAAGGTTCCGGTGCGTCTTCAAGGCGACTTCTCTCCGACTTGTGCCCATAGACTTCAATGGAAGTCGCCTCCAAGTCAGATCCTTACCTATATTGATGTGATTTGGATCCGACAAACAGGAAGATTACCCAGCATTCCCTGAGAGTGGCTTCACAGTGGTACCCAAGTCGCCTGGCAAAGTCGCATGACTTTCAGGTTGCAGTAGTGTGAGACTAAAGCGGAATAAGTGCCCCGTCATAGCAGTGCGATTTCAGGATCACTGAACATTGTAACTTTGTAGAAGAAGGAGGAGGCATTTCCTCAGTCTCCTCCCCCAGTAATCAGACTGTACATTGTAACTTTGTAGGAGGAGACATTTCCTCAGTCTCCCCTCCCCCAGTGATCAGACTGTACATTGTAACTTTGTAGAAGGAGGAGGAAGCATTTCCTCAGTCTCCCCTCCCCCAGTGATCAGACTGTACATTGTAACTTTGTAGGAGGAGACATTTCCTCAGTCTCCCCTCCCCCAGTGATCAGACTGTACATTGTAACTTTGTAGAAGGAGGAGGAGGCATTTCCTCAGTCTCCCCTCCCCCAGTGATCAGACTGTACATTGTAACTTTGTAGAAGGAGGAGGAAGCATTTCCTCATTCTCCCCTCCCCCAGCGATCAGACTGTACATTGTAACTTTGTAGCAGGAGGAGAAAGCATTTCCTCAGTCTCCCCTCCCCCAGTGATCAGACTGTACATTGTAACTTTGTAGGAGGAGACATTTCCTCAGTCTCCCCTCCCCCAGTGATCAGACTGTACATTGTAACTTTGTAGAAGGAGGAGGAGGCATTTCCTCAGTCTCCCCTCCCCCAGTGATCAGACTGTACATTGTAACTTTGTAGAAGGAGGAGGAGGCATTTCCTCATTCTCCCCTCCCCCAGCGATCAGACTGTACATTGTAACTTTCTAACACATCAGAAGGTGAGAGGCTGCAGCAGAGGGGCAGACCTGCGTCAGACATTTGGGAACACAGCCCAGAACTACCCAGGCAGCAGGATTTACAGCCCACGGTAACATGAGAGTCTTTTCTGAAATAAAACCTCACCTGTCAGCATTTTTTTATTTTATTTTATTACCGCTTTTAAAAAAAACATTTGATCCTGCCAGAAATTCAGAGCCACCCCGTGTCCTCCGCACCCTTTCTGTGTTATCCCAAAGGACTCTTCTAGTTCTTCTCATGGACCGCACGATTTTGTGGAGCAGGTCCGGTGTCACCCCGTGCAGTAGGTGTCACCCGGTGAGGTTGGTGTCACCCGGTGCGGTAGGTGTTACCTGGTGCGGTTGGTGTCACCCGGTGCGGTAGGTGTCACCCGGTGCGGTTGGTGTCACCCTGTGCGGTTGGTGTCACCCTGTGCGGTAGGTGTCACCCCGTGCGGTAGGTGTCACCCGGTGCGGTAAGTGTCACCCTGTGCGGTAGGTGTCACCCGGTGCGGTAGGTGTCACCCGGTGCGGTAGGTGTCACCCGGTGCGGTAAGTGTCACCCTGTGCGGTAGGTTTCACCCCGTGTGGTAGGTGTCACCCCGGGCAGTTGGTGTCACCCTGTGTGGTAGGTGTCACCCGGTGCGGCACGCACCCCCCGCACCTGCCTCGGGACGCCACTGTCGATGACCAGACATTATGTTGTCGAGATGGAAGAGCGGCTTTGGTTGAGTAGTTTAGCAAAAGCCAAGGGGGCGGGGCTGATACCCCTCAATCCTCAGTGTTGTCAGCCAACAATATGAATATAAGAGACCTCCAGGATATATAAGAAGCTCACATGTGACTCGGCATAAAGTGGTTGTCAGCCTCTGAAATGAAAAATGACCAAAGCATATCCTTCTGTAGGGTGCCCTTGCCTCCATCCAAAGCACACGGTGTGATTTCTGTCTCCTCCCTTCTCAGTCTGCCACGTATGATAGTTTATGCTGACCAGCAATCCCAGGAGACAGCCCCGCCCCCCTCCAGCGATTGACAGTCTCAGATGAACATGTTCCCCAATTGAAACTGTGTGGCAGGGTGTCCATTCCCTCCACTCAGGTTTCAGATTACACTCAGCTTCCTGCTCCTCTATGCAGTGCGTGACATTGGATCCTCGCCCTAGCTCAGAAATGCTGTGTAAAGCTCGGTTCACATCTGGGCAGGTGATGCCGCTGCGGGGCCCTCACAAATACCTGCAGCCACACCACCCACACAGAAGAATGCGGGACCCAATCATTCTAATGGCTGTGATTTCCCAAGTAGTGCAGGGACTGCTTCCCTGTGTGCCCCGGAAGTCCATTCAAATGAATGGGCTCTCGTTCCCGGGCAAATCGCGGCCCACACGGCCCCACAGATGTGAACCAGGGGTAAATTCGGATGTAGAGGAGAGAGGGTAGCAGATAAACAGGTACAACTTCCAGTCGCCCCCCTCACCTCACTGGGTATATGGAAGGGTTTGCAACCACTTTAAAGGAAACCAAGCACATCTGAAACACCAGCTTCAGGTGGAGTTGGCCTTTAAATCAGAGGTTATCTGCTCCACAAGGTTGGCCTCCCGGTTCTATTCCATCGCCAAGCCTCAGAACGCCATTTATAACTAGGAGGTCACAGAACACGTGTGGGGCGCCGTAAATACGAGGAGCGCGTCAAGCCTGCCGTATCATATGTGCTGAGTTAGTAAAAGTGGAATCACCTGGGACGCTGGGCGCTCACACGGAGCTCTGCACGCTTCATCACATGGAAAATAGGTAAGAAAACGATATACGAGTTCTTACAACCGGTGGAGATAAATCATGTCCAAAAGTCGAGAACACAATTCATAAACTATGGAGCCCATTGTTGAAGTCATTGATCCAATATGGCCGCATGGTCTTACTGGGCCAATGTCATTGACCTACTTTGGTCATATTGGGTCAATGATTACTAGGTCTTCATACACCGAGCGTTCAATACAGGTTGGTTGTGACATCATCGATCAAATATGGCCGCATGACCTTATTGTCTCAAAGTCATTGACCTACTTTGGCCATATTAGGTCAATGATGCCATTACTGACTGCTTTTTTCCAAGTTCATACAGTAGGTTCAAATTAAACCTGGACTCACCCCTATTACTAACCCCACACCCAAGACTAGAGCATCTGAAGAAGGATTCACCCACCATGATCTGAAAGGCACCTTAGGACCATAACTGGGTCTTTATACACCGTGCGTTCATTACAGGTTGACCTCCTTCAAGGACAACTACCTCCTATAATCTTGACCCTTATCCAGTGCTACCACACACCTACCAGGGGGGATGGTCATTACATCATTGATCTAACAGAGCCATATGGCCCCATTGGGTGAATGTCATTGACCTACTTTGGTCATATTAGGTCAATGATGTCATTACTGAATGCTTCCTTCCAAGTTTGGGCAAGCATACAGTAGGTTCAAACTAAACTCAAACTCACCCCTACTACTATCCCCACAACCAAGAGTGGATCATCTGAAGAAGGATTCATCCACCATGATCTGAAAGGCACCTTAGGACCAACGTACAGTCATTACAGGTTGACCTCCTTCAAGGACAACTACCTCTATAATTTTGACCCTTGTCCAGTGCTACCACACACTTACCAGGGGGAATGGTCATTAAATCATTGATCTAACAGGGCCATATGGCCCCATTGGAGAATGTCATTGACCTACTTTGGTCATATTAGGTCAATCATGTCATTACTGACTGCTTCCTTCCAAGTTCATACAGTATGTTCAAATTAAACCTGGACTCACCCCTATTACTAACCCCACACCCAAGAGTAGAGTATCTGAAGAAGGATTCACCCACCATGATTTGAAAGGCACCTTAGGACCATAACTGGGTCTTTATACACCGTGCGTTCATTACAGGTTGACCTCCTTCCAGGACAACTACCTCTATAATCTTGACCCTTGTCCAGTGCTACCACACACCTACCAGGGGGGATGGTCATTGCATCATTGATGATCATATAGCCCCATTGTGTGAATGTCATTGACCTACTTTGGCCATATTAGGTCAATGATGTCATTACTGACTGCTTCCTTCCAAGTTCGGGCAAGCATACAATAGGTTCAAACTAAACTCAAACTCACCCCTACTACTAACCCCACACCCAAGAGTGGATCCTTCCAAGTTCAGGCAAGTATACAGTAGGTTCAAACTAAACTCAAACTCACCCTTACTACTAACCCCACACCCAAGAGTAGAGCATCTGAAGAAGGATTCATCCACCATGCTCTGAAAGGCACCTTAGGACCATAACTAGGTCTTTATACACCGTACAGTCATTACAGGTTGACCTCCTTCAAGGACAACTACCTCTATAATCTTGACCCTTGTCCAGTACTACCACACACCTACCAGGGGGGATGGTCATGACATTATTGATGATCATATAGCCCCATTGGGTGAATGTCATTGACCTACTTTGGCCATATTAGGTCAATGATAACTAGGTCTTCATACACCGAGCGTTCATTACAGGCTGGTTGTGACATCATAGATCTAATATGGCCACATGACCTTAATGGGTCAATGTCATTGACCTACTTTGGCCATATTAGGTCAATGATGTCATTACTGACTGCTTCCTTCCAAGTTCATACAGTATGTTCAAATTAAACCTGGACAAGAGTGGATCCTTCCAAGTACGGGCAAACATACAATAGGTTCAAACTAAACTCAAACTCACCCCTACTACTATCCCCACACCCAAGAGTGGAGCATCTGAAGAAGGATTCATCCACCATGCTCTGAAAGGCACCTTAGGACCATAACTGGGTCTTTAAACACCGTACAGTCATTACAGGTTGACCTCCTTCAAGGACAACTACCTCCATAATCTTGACTCTTGTCCAGTGCTACCACACACCTACCAGGGGGAATGGTCATTGCATCATTGATGCTCATAAGGCCCTGTTGGGTGAATGTCATTGACCTACTTTGGCCATATTAGGTCAATGATGTCATTACTGACTGCTTCGGAAGCATACAGTAGGTTCAAATTAAACCTGAACTCATCCCTACTACTAACCCCACACCCAAGAGTGGAACATCTGAAGAAGGATTCATCCACCATGATCTGAAAGGCAGCTTAGGACCATACCTAGTTCTTTACACACCGTGCGTTCATTACAGGTTGACCTCCTTCAAGGACAACTACCTCTATAATCTTGACCCTTATCCAGTGCTACCACACACCTACTGGGAGTTGGTTGTGACATCATTGATCTAATATGGCCGCATGGTCTTATTGGGTCAATGTCGATGACCTGCTTTTGCCACATTAGGTCAATGGTGTCATGAGCTTCTCTGCTCCTTTGCATTCATGCAGTTGTGGGACGGGAATCCCCTGCTTGAGGCTGATTGGCCAGGACTAACCGCATCCTTCTCAATTTGGCCCAACATAGGCTCAGACCAAACTCAACCCCGCAGTCAAGAGTAGATCATCAGATGAAGGATTCATCCATGGTGATCAGAAAGGCATCCTAGAACCATTACTGGGTCTTTATACTCAGTGCCTTCACTACAGGTTGGCCTCCTTAAAGGAGAACTACCTCTATAACCTTGACTCTTATCCAGTGCTACCACACATCTACTGGGGGTTGGTTTTGACATAATTGATCTAATATAACCCCATGGCCTTACTGGGTGAACGTCATGCCGAGTTCCTACTACCGGTGGGTGAAGCGATGGAGATAAACGATGTCCAAAAGGTAAAAACACAATTCGTAACCGTTGAAGTCATTGAAGTCCTCCAGTATGGCCACATGGCCTCATTGGGTCAAGGTCATTGACCTATTTTGGCCATATTAGGTCAATGATGTCTAGAGCATCTCTGCCCTTTTGCGTTCATGCAGTTGTGGGTGGGAATCCACTGCTTAAAGCTGATTGGCCGAGACCGATAGCTTCCTTCTAAACATAGGTCTGGACCAGGGGCGGACTGACCATTTGGAAACTCGGGCACTGCCTGAAAGCCCGGGGTCAGTAGGAGGCCCCATGAGATGCCCCTGGTACCTTTTTCATAGGCTTTTTTGAATTTGGGCAAGGACACAGGGGCCCCATGATCCCCTATTGCCATGAGTTCTCAGTCCGCTCCTGGTCTGGACCAAACCCAAGCTCATTCCTACTCCCAACCCCACACCCAAGAGTAGACTATCTGATGAAGGATTCATCCAACCTGATCAAAAAGGGAACCATAAGAGGAGAGATACTACACCCACGGAGGTGGACTGACTGTGCTACGTACTCCAAGTGTCCTCCCAACATCCTCATGGCCATGATTAAGATCAGAAAGTCAGTGGTCTTTATACCATGGTTGACCTCCTTAAAGGAGAACTACCCCTCCCTCTTTCTCTTTCTATATTTAATGTAATCTTGACCCTCATCCAGGTTGACCTCATACCTACCAAAGTGTCTACAGGGCAGGAAGTAAGACTTCTCCAATGGGATACAGATGGAAACCCCCCTCCCTTCCCCCGATGGGTTTTAACCATTCTCTACGCTATCCAAAATGAGATGTAAAAAATGTTTTGGCTTTGGATGGCCTCATCCTCTCTCTCTCTCTCTCTCTCTTTGGTCTCCAGGCTGCCCCAAGTACTTTTTTTTTTTGATGTTTTTGGAGATCTTTCCCATAAACTAACTCTTTGTTCAGCTTTCAGAGACACAAAAAGCACTGCCTGGTGGGTACTGTTATGTAAATGCATTATAAGGTGATCCACTGTACTAGTGCATTCAGGAAGAAAGTGCCCCTTAATAAACGTCAGGCGGGCTCCCCTCTCCGGGAAACGCGCGGCTCTCGGGGGGCTGAGAAGGCCCTGGGATGTGAATAGACGGCGATTTTGGCTCTTTTCTGTGTAACCGCTGGAACTCTGAGTTCACCACAATGGAAGTGTCAGCAGTTATTATTCTCATGCTAATCCGCAAAGGAACAGACAGTGACTGTAACCCTCCCCGGCCAATCGGCTGCCGGAATTGGGGGAAGGCCAAGCTATTCGGGCGGGCGCAGAAGGGTTAACGGCACCCAATTTAGGTAATTACTCTTCCAGCCCCTGAGGGTTGAATGCCGATCACCAGACACCAACTTCTGGGAGAGATTACTTTGAAGGATTTGAGGCAAACACTGGAGATTATCATCCAGCCGCCTGTTAAATGTCTTGGAAATTAAAACAAAAAAAAAATACACAAAAAAAAAACCCCCAAAAAAAACTTCCATCGGGGTTTAGAGGCTTCCAGTTCCCAGCAATGGAGGAGATCAGAAGCAACTCCAGAATCCACTTATAGAGCGCGTCAACCTGGTGGAGGATCAGGACAGGTTCACATTTGCACCTCCTGCGTTTTCATGCATTTTTCCTGTTTTCATTGAAGTCTATGGTCTTGTTCAGCCCCCATTCACACTACTGTGCCTCAGGAACGCATGGAAAAATCGTGTATTTTCCCAGCATGCAAAGAAACAAGATGCCCTTTAGAAGACGCACAGTAGTGCCCAGGGGCGGATTGACAACTCATAGGGCCCCCGGGCAATAGGGGATCATGGGGCCCCTGTGTCCTCGCTCAAACTCAAAAAAGCCTATGAAAAAGGTACCAGGGGCATCTCATGGGGCCCCCTAC
The DNA here is from genome assembly GCF_062004578.1 of Staurois parvus. NCBI lineage: Eukaryota > Metazoa > Chordata > Amphibia > Anura > Ranidae > Staurois > Staurois parvus. Next base: position 507,359 of record NW_028318043.1, on the reverse strand, counting down.
TGACCCCGGGCCCTCGGGCAGTGCCCTAGTTTCCAAATGGTCAGTCCGCCCCTGGTAGTGCCATTAAATGGCACCCCCATGCATCTGTAATTGTGTTTTTTTTTTATGTGTTTGCCAAATTGCAGGTGTGCAGTATGGGGTTCGGTGCAGTTTTTAAAAGAGAGTTGGGGACTTTTTTTTCTGTTTTTCTTGCACATAGGTCAGACCAATAAAATGAACACAAAATGGCGGGGAAGCTCCTGACATCATTGACCTAATATGGGCACGTGGCAGGGGTGCTCATGACATCATTGACCTAATATGGGCACGTGGCAGGGGTGCTCATGACATCATTGACCTAATATGGGCATGTGGCAGGGGTGCTCATGACATCATTGACCTAATATGGGCACGTGGCAGGGGTGCTCATGACATCATTGACCTAATATGGGCACGTGGCAGGGGTGCTCATGACATCATTGGCCTAATATGGGCACGTGGCAGGGATGCTCATGACATCATTGGCCTAATATGGGCACGTGGCAGGGGTGCTCATGACATCATTGGCCTAATATGGGCACGAGGCCATGTGAGGTCTACATCATTGACCCCTTTATGGCCATGTCGGTTCTATGTCACTGCGCATTTGCCATTGGAAGAAATTGCACCCCATCATTGGTGTCATTGGGAGGAATTGTGCCCCATCATTGGTGTCAGTGGGAGGAATAGTGCCCCATCATTGGTGTCAGTGGGAGGAATAGTGTCCCATCATTGGTGTCAGTGGGAGGAATAGTGCCCCATCATTGGTGTCAGTGGGAGGAATAGTGCCCCATCATTGGTGTCAGTGGAAGAAATTGCACCCCATCGTGGGTCTCATTGGAAGGAATTGCATCCCATCGTGGGTCTCATTGGAAGGAATTGCACCCCAACATTGGTATCATTGGGAGGAATTGTGCCCCATCATTGGTGTCAGTGGGAGGAATAGTGTCCCATCATTGGTGTCAGTGGGAGGAATAGTGCCCCATCATTGGTATCAGTGGGGGGAATAGTGCCCCATCATTGGTGTCAGTGGGAGGAATAGTGCCCCATCATTGGTGTCAGTGAGAGGAATAGTACCCCATCATTGGTATCAGTGGGGGGAATAGTGCCCCATCATTGGTGTCAGTGGGAGGAATAGTGCCCCATCATTGGTGTCAGTGGGAGGAATAATGCCCCATCATTGGTGTCAGTGGGAGGAATAGTGCCCCATCATTGGTGTCAGTGGGAGGAATAGTGCCCCATCATTGGTGTCAGTTGGAGGAATAGTGCCCCATCATTGGTGTCAGTGGGAGGAATAGTGCCCCATCATTGGTGTCAGTGGGAGGAATGGTGCCCCATCATTGGTGTCAGTGGGAGGAATAGTGCCCCATCATTGGTGTCAGTGGGAGGAATAGTGCCCCATCATTGGTGTCAGTGGGAGGAATAGCGCCCCATCATTGGTGTCAGTGAGAGGAATAGTGCCTCATCATTGGTGTCAGTGAGAGGAATAGTGCCTCATCATTGGTGTCAGTGGGAGGAATAGTGCCCCATCATTGGTGTCAGTGGGAGGAATAGTGCCCCATCATTGGTGTCAGTGGGAGGAATAGTGCCCCATCATTGGTGTCAGTGGGAGGAATAGTGCCCCATCATTGGTGTCAGTGGGAGGAATAGTGCTCCATCATTGGTATCAGTGGGAGGAATAGTGCTCCATCATTGGTATCAGTGGGAGGAAAAGTGCCCCATCATTGGTGTCAGTGGGAGGAATAGGGGCCCATCATTGGTGTCAGTGGGAGGAATAGTGCCCCATCATTGGTGTCAGTGGGAGGAATAGTGCCCCATCATTGGTGTCAGTGGGAGGAATAGCGCCCCATCATTGATGTCATTGGAAGGAATTGCACCCCATCATTTGCCATTGGATGGAATTACACCCCATTGTTGGTGTCATTGGGAGGAATCATGCCCCATCATTGGCGTCATTCTGAAGATTCATGCCCCATCGTTGGTGTCAGTAAATTAAGTATTGCCCCAAGTGGCGGTTAAAAAAACACGCAAAGCTCAACTCAAACCCCCCAAAAAAGCTCCCGTGACGCATTTCTCCTGCATTGAAGTCAATGGGCTGCCCTAGGCGTGCAGCGCAAAAAATGCTCGTTTACGAAACGCCGAGTGTGAGCCGGCAGCACCTGAAAAAAAAAAGCCTCCGGCTCTGCAGGGTTCCTCTCGTCCAATCACCAGGCACAGAACACTCCGGCGTTGTCCGCAGATTCGCAGACGGCATGCAGAAGCGGCCAAAACGGAAAAAAAAAAAAAGCGATTTATGAAGCGATCATAAACCAAAAATCCAGTCGATTTCTACAATCTCCCTTTCTGTGCGCCGAGCCAGGCAAACATGCGAGGGCGGCGAGCGGCGAATCACTCTCCCTCTGTTGCTCTCACGGCTGTATATTTTGGATTACTCCCGTATTGACTTAATGTTTTGGCACCGACTCCGCGCGGCCAGCACAATATTTGTTTAAATTCGCTTTCATGCCGCGCGCTAGAAAAATATCTTTTTTTTTTTTTTTTTTTATATTTCTCTCCTTCTTCTCCTCCAGAAATCTCGCACAATGAAAGGGCCGATTTATAACCGCCGACCCCCCGCCACCGCCTGCCGCGCAGAGAAATCCTTTCAGTGGGACGGATGAATCCTCGCGGTTCAGGACGGCGCGGCGATCCGTGGAGGCTGCAGGAGCGAATTCACGCTTCCCAAGTCGGCGGTCACTGCGGATTGAAGGCCCACGGTGCTGCTTCCGTGCGTTAACGCAGGGGGCCCCAAACTTCCTAGACTTTAGGGGGGCCGGACTGTGACCTCTGAGAGTAGAAAAGGTCCCGATGTTAGTGGAACAAAATTAATGGCCCATCATTGGTGTCAGTGGGAGGAATAGTGTCCCATCATTGGTGTCAGTGGGAGGAATAGTGCCCCATCATTGGTGTCAGTGGGAGGAATAGTGCCCCATCATTGGTGTCAGTGGGAGGAATAGTGCCCCATCATTGGTGTCAGCGGGAGGAATAGTGCCCCATCATTGGTGTCAGTGGGAGGAATAGTGCCCCATCATTGGTGTCAGTGGGAGGAATAGTGCCCCATCATTGGTGTCAGTGGGAGGAATAGTGTCCCATCGTTGGTGTCAGTGGGAGGAATGGTGTCCCATTATTGGTGTCAGTGGGAGGAATAGTGTCCCATCATTGGTGTCAGTGAGAAGAATAGCGCCCCATCATTGGTGTCAGTGGGAGGAATAGTGCCCCATCATTGGTGTCAGTGAGAAGAATAGCGCCCCATCATTGGTGTCAGTGGGAGGAATAGCGCCCCATCATTGGTGTCAGTGGGAGGAATAGTGCCCCATCATTGGCGTCAGTGGGAGGAATAGTGCCCCATCATTGGTGTCAGTGAGAAGAATAGCGCCCCATCATTGGTGTCAGTGGGAGGAATAGCGCCCCATCATTGGTGTCAGTGGGAGGAATAGTGCCCCATCATTGGTGTCAGTGGGAGGAATAGTGCCCCATCATTGGTATCAGTGGGAGGAATAGTGTCCCATCATTGGTGTCAGTGGGAGGAATAGTGCCCCATTGGTGTCAGTAGGGAGTCATGATCTGCCTGCATTGCATAGAGAACACAGAGACCCAGCACCCCGCCAGCCCCTCCCACCAGCCATGATCTGCCTGCATTGCATAGAGAAGCAAAGAGACCCAGCACCCTGCCAGTTCCTCCTTCCAGACATAATCTGCTTGCATTGCATAGACAAACACAGAAACCCAGCACCCTGCTGACCCCACCCACCAGCCATGTTCTGCCTGCATTGCATAGAGAACACAGAGACCCAGCCCCCCGCCAGCCCCTCCCATCAGCCATGATCTGCCTGCACTGCATAGAGAAGCAAAGAGACCCATCACTCTGCCGGCCCCTCCCACCAGCCATGATCTGCCTGCATTACTTAGAGAGCACAGAGACCCAGCAGTCTGGCAGAACCTCCCCCCAGCCATGATCTGCCTGCACTGCATAGAGAAACCCAGCTCTCTGCTGGCCCCTCCCACCAACCATGATCTGCCTGCACTGCATAGAGAAGCACAGAGAACCAATGATGACATCGCCGGACCAAAAATAAGATTTTTATTTAAAGAAAAACATGTTGTTGATGGGGGGGGAGAGGAGGGGGGGGGGACTAGGGAAGTCAATATATAAGCAGACTAAACTTCATCTTCAACTGCAAAGTCATGCTGGGACTTGTAGTTCTGCGGCTGTGATTGGATGGGCGGGTTTCCGGAGGGTTCTCTGGCTGATGTCTTCGGGTGATTTGATATCTTGGGAACCTGGAAGTTGGCCTGAGATGAACGAGCCTCAGAGATGACATCAGCGGGAACACACAAGTCTGTTCAAGTCCAAGAAGACTCCGGGGGTGGGGGGGGGGGGGGGCGAGGATCGTCCAGAATCCTCCAGAATCCTCCAGAATCACACACCTCTCCGGAGCGCCGCGCTTCCACAACCTTCCCCAACGCGCGTTCTGCAGCGCACAGACACAACACGAAGGCGACGCGTGAACTTTGTATACTCCTCCCTCCCCCCCGTCCGTATCCAGGAATCACAGAGATGATACAAAGTATCGGCTTTCCTCTCTGCGAAGTTTGCGGAACGTCGGGAGGAACAGAAAACAAAAGTTCACAATAAAAAAAAAAACAAACAGAATTGGGGGATTATTTTAGAAACACGTTTTGTGTCCCCGGAGGGCCGGAAGCTGCGGGAGGACTTGTGATGTAAACAACAACAGAGGCGGAGTACAGAGCCGACGCAGAACTGACCGTCGCCGCGCTCCACGTTTGCAGTTGATTAGTGATTAGGGATCGGGGCGCATGCCGTGCGGAAAAATAAAAAAAAGGCTACAGAAGTGCGGGGGAGGAAATGGAATCTGCTGCCCTGTTTAGTCTCCATTAACACCATGGAGGCGCGACGGAGCGTGTGAATGCGTTTCTGCGCGTCATGTGTTGGGCTCCCCATTCATTTCAATGAGTCGCCACGCATGCGAGAAATGCAGAAAAGACGTCTGTGACCCTTTTCGAAATGTCGTCGCACCGGACCGCATGGTGCAGGGATGAAATTCCAGAATCTGCTTCCCCATTTAGTCTCCATTCACACCATGTAGGCGCAACATAGCGTGCATGCGTTTCCGCGCGTCATGTGTTGGGAACACCTTTCACATCAATGGACTGCCCTACATGCAAGAAATGCAGAAAAGATGTCTCTGACCCTTTTTCAAAGTATGGTGCAGGAATGAGATTCCAGAATCTGCTTCCCCATTTAGTCTCCATTCACAACATGCATGTGCAACGGAGCCTCATGTGTTGGCCACCCCATTCATATCAATGAGTCGCCACGCATGCAAGAAATGCAGAAAAGACGTCTCTGACCCTTTTTTAAAACGTCGCCGCACCGGACCGCATGGTGCAGGGATGAAATTCCAGAATCTACTTCTCCATTTTAGGCTCCATTCACAATATGCAGGCGTGACGGAGTGTGCATGCGTTTCTGCGTGTCATGTGTTGGGAACACCTTTCATATCAATGGACTGCCCTACATGCAAGATATGCAGAGAAGACGTCTCTGACCCTTTTTCGAAGTATGGTGCAGGGATGAGATTCCAGAATCTTCTTTCCCATTTAGTCTCCATTAACAACATGCATGTGCAACGGAGCGTGCATGCGTTTCTGCACGGCATGTGTTGGGCACCCCATTCATATCAATGAGTCGCCACGCATGCAAGAAATGCAGAAAAGATGTCTGTGAAACGTTTTGAAACAGCGCCGCACCGGACCGCATGGTGAGGGATGAAATTCCAGAATCTGCTTCCCCGTTAAGGGCCGGTTGACAACATGCAGGCGTGACGGAGCGTGTAAATGCATTTCTGCACATCATGTGTTGGGCTCCCCATTCATTTCAATGGGTTGCCCTACATGCAAGAAATGCAGAAAAGACGTCTCTGACCCTTTTTCGAAGTATGATGCAGGGATGAGATTCCAGAATCTGCTTCCCCATTTAGGTTGCATTCACAACATGCAGGAGCAACGGAGCGTGCACATGTTTCCGCGCATCATGTGTTGGGCACCTCATGCATATTAATGAATCGCCACGCATGCGAGAAATGCAGAAAAGACGTCTGTGATCCTTTTCAAAACAGCTCCGCACCGCATGGTGCAGGGATGAAATTCAAGAATATGCTTCCCCGTTAAGGGCCGGTTCACAACATGCAGGTGCGATGGAGCGTGCACACGTTTCCGCACGTCATGTGTTGGGCACGCCATTCATATTAATATGTCACCACGCATGCAAGAAATGCAGAAAAGACGTCTATGACACTTTTTGAAACGTCGTCGCACCGGACCGCATGGTGCAGGGATGAAATTTCAGAATCTGCTTCCCCATTTAGGCTCCATTCACACCATGTAGGCGCAACATAGCGTGCACACGTTTCCGCGCGTCATGTGTAAGGCACACCATTCGCCACGCATGCAAGAACTGAAGAAAAGACTCTGTGACCCTTTTTGAAACATCACCGCACCGGACCGCATGGTGCAGAGATGAAATGCCAGAATCTGCTTCTCCATTTAGGCTCCATTTACACCATGCAGGTGCGACGGAGCGTGCACGCGTTTCTGCGCGTCATGTGTTGGGCACACCATGACGCGCAGAACTACACTATATTGCCAATACCTTTGGCAATATAGTGTAGTTCCCTATTACATTTTTGGGTCTCACAGGGTTCCTTCTTTAAGGTGACATAGTGGCCTACAATGTTTTTGGGACTCGCAGGATCCCTTCTGCAAGGCGACATAGCGCCCTAAGACATTTTTGGGCCTCTCAGCACCCTTTCCTCATGGTGACGGTGTTCCAGTTCATAAGGCACTATGTTGCCTTAAGGAAGGTATGCTTTCTCAAGGTGACAGTCTCTTCTTCAAGATGACTTATTGCCCTGGGACAATATTGGGGCTCGCCTTGACCTTTCCTCAAGGTAACATAGTGCCCTGGGACAATATTGGGGCTCGCCTTGACCTTTCCTCAAGGGAACATAGTGCCCTGGGACAATATTGGGGCTCGCCTTGACCTTTCCTCAAGGGAACACAGTGCCCTGGGACAATATTGGGGCTCGCCTTGACCTTTCCTCAAGGGAACACAGTGCCCTGGGACAATATTGGGGCTCGCCTTGACCTTTCCTCAAGGGAACACAGTGCCCTGGGACAATATTGGGGCTCGCCTTGACCTTTCCTCAAGGGAACATAGTGCCCTGGGACAATATTGGGGCTCCCCTTGACCTTTCCTCAAGGTAACATAGTGCCCTGGGACAATATTGGGGCTCCCCTTGACCTTTCCTCAAGGTAACATAGTGCCCTGGGACAATATTGGGGCTCGCCTTGACCTTTCCTCAAGGGAACACAGTGCCCTGGGACAATATTGGGGCTCGCCTTGACCTTTCCTCAAGGGAACATAGTGCCCTGGGACAATATTGGGGCTCGCCTTGACCTTTCCTCAAGGGAATACAGTGCCCTGGGACAATATTGGGGCTCGCCTTGACCTTTCCTCAAGGGAACACAGTGCCCTGGGACAATATTGGGGCTCGCCTTGACCTTTCCTCAAGGTAACACAGTGCCCTGGGACAATATTGGGGCTCGCCTTGACCTTTCCTCAAGGGAATACAGTGCCCTGGGACAATATTGGGGCTCGCCTTGACCTTTCCTCAAGGGAATACAGTGCCCTGGGACAATATTGGGGCTCCCCTTGACCTTTCCTCAAGGGAACATAGTGCCCTGGGACAATATTGGGGCTCGCCTTGACCTTTCCTCAAGGTAACATAGTGCCCTGGGACAATATTGGGGCTCGCCTTGACCTTTCCTCAAGGGAACATAGTGCCCTGGGACAATATTGGGGCTCCCCTTGACCTTTCCTCAAGGGAACACAGTGCCCTGGGACAATATTGGGGCTCCCCTTGACCTTTCCTCAAGGTAACACAGTGCCCTGGGACAATATTGGGGCTCGCCTTGACCTTTCCTCAAGGTAACACAGTGCCCTGGGACAATATTGGGGCTCGCCTTGACCTTTCCTCAAGGGAACATAGTGCCCTGGGACAATATTGGGGCTCGCCTTGACCTTTCCTCAAGGTAACATAGTGCCCTGGGACAATATTGGGGCTCGCCTTGACCTTTCCTCAAGGGAACACAGTGCCCTGGGACAATATTGGGGCACGCCTTGACCTTTCCTCAAGGGAACATAGTGCCCTGGGACAATATTGGGGCTCGCCTTGACCTTTCCTCAAGGGAACACAGTGCCCTGGGACAATATTGGGGCTCGCCTTGACCTTTCCTCAAGGGAACATAGTGCCCTGGGACAATATTGGGGCTCGCTTTGACCTTTCCTCAAGGGAACACAGTGCCCTGGGACAATATTGGGGCTCGCCTTGACCTTTCCTCAAGGGAACACAGTGCCCTGGGACAATATTGGGGCTCCCCTTGACCTTTCCTCAAGGGAACACAGTGCCCTGGGACAATATTGGGGCTCGCCTTGACCTTTCCTCAAGGGAACATAGTGCCCTAGGACATTTTTGAGGTCCCTTGGTCCCTAGGTCATAGATTGCCTTGAAGAATACCTTGACCCTCACCATAGGGAAGGGACCTTGGAGTCCCAGAAATGTCATAGGGCACATTGAGAAAGGAACCCTTCATGGCCCGAGAATGTTGGCTATGTCCCAGGTGCCGCAGCCTTCTCAATGGATACGTCTGTTTGGAATGCCGGTGACCCCGTTGGGGGGGGGGGCGTTTACTATAACTGGAGCACTCAGAATCTGCCACTGTGCCTGGCAGCCAATCAGCTTCTAACATCAGCTTTGGCAATAAAACCTGGAAGCTGATTGGTTTCCATGCCGAGCCGCACCAGATTTTGCGCTCTCCACCTTTAGGCAATATTCTTTGTGTCCCTCCCATTGACCGAAGAATTTTTTTTTCCCCGTTTTTTTTCCCAAAATGTGAAATGCGGTCCGTGCGTACCAACTCCTCATCTTCTTGCTACAAATTTTATAAATCGAAGAAAAAAAAAAGAAAAGCAACGACCTTAACGACGGAAGGGAAATTTCTGGGAAACGGTTTCGCGACTTTCTTTTTCTGTGGTCACGGAAAAGTCCGGGAGAAGTGCCGGTGGCTCCCGAGGAAGCTGTGATGGCCGATGGCGTCCGGCTCCCCCGCTGCTCCAGACTCATCACTCGGATCGGGTTGCAGAAATGCAGATTTTTAACATTCCACAACAAAACAGGATTGCCTAAAAGGATCCCCCCCCCCCATCCCCTCCCCCCCAACCCCAAAATACCAGCACTGCGAACCTGGATCGTTATCTGCCCACGAAAAAAAAAAAACCGTCGAAGTCGTGGCACGCAGCTCTGTCGCCGCGCGCCGGAAGGTTCGCTTCTTATCTACAGATGCGTCTGTCAACAATTTTCTCAAACTTTTTTCACATCAAAGGAGATTTTTTTTTTTCTCGTTATCTTGTTAAAAACAAATACTAAGGGGTCCATCTTCAAAAAATGGCAACTGTTGATTTATTTTTTTTGCCGCGTCGTCGCAGAGTCGCCTTTTGATTGACCAAATTTTTAGAGCGTGAAGGCCCAACCTAAGCAATCCATTCAATTTGTATCCAGGACTTCTCCAGAGCCTCCCCCATCCTCTGGAACTCTCTACCCCCAATTTATCAGACTATCGCCAAGTCTGCTCACATTTAGGCGATCTCCAGGACGTCTCCAGAGCCTCCCCCATCCTCTGGAACTCTCCACCCCAATTTATCAGACTATCTCCGACTCTGCTCACTTTTAGGCGATCTCCAAGACTTCTCCAGAGCCTCCCCATCCTCTGGAGCTCTCTACCCCAATCTATCAGACTATCACCGACTCTTCTCACTTTTAGGCAAACTCCAGGACTTCTCCAGAGCCTCCCCCATCCTCTGGAATTCTCTACCCCAATCTTATCAGACTATCGCCGACTCTGCTCACTTTTAGGTGATCTCCAGGACTTCTCCAGAGCCTCCCCCATCCTCTGAAACTCTCTACCCCAATCTATCAGACTATCGCCTACTCTGGTCACTTTTAGGCGATCTCCAGGACTTCTCCAGAGCCTCCCCCATCCTCTAGAACTCTCTACCCCAATCTATCAGACTATTATCTACTCTGCTCACTTTTAGGCGATCTCCAGGACTTCTCCAGAGCCTCCCCCATCCTCTGGAACTCTCCACCCCAATTTATCAGACTATCTCCGACTCTGCTCACTTTTAGGCGATCTCCAGGACTTCTCCAGAGCCTCCCCATCCTCTGGAGCTCTCTACCCCAATCTATCAGACTATCACCGACTCTTCTCACTTTTAGGCAAACTCCAGGACTTCTCCAGAGCCTCCCCCATCCTCTGGAGCTCTCTACCCCAATCTATCAGACTATTGCTGACTCTGCTCACTTTTAGGCGATCTCCAGGACTTCTCCAGAGCCTCCCCCATCCTCTGGAACTCTCTACCCCAATCTTATCAGACTATCGCCGACTCTGCTCACTTTTAGGCGATCTCCAGGACTTCTCCAGAGCCTCCCCCATCCTCTAGAACTCTCTACCCCAATCTATCAGACTATTATCTACTCTGCTCACTTTTAGGCGATCTCCAGGACTTCTCCAGAGCCTCCCCCATCCTCTAGAACTCTCTACCCCAATCTATCAGACTATTGCCGACTCTGCTCACTTTTAGGCGATCTCCAGGACTTCTCCAGAGCCTCCCCCATCCTCTAGAACTCTCTACCCCAATCTATCAGACTATCGCCGACTCTTCTTACTTTTAGGCGATCTCCGGAACTTCTCCAAAGCCTCCCCATCCTCTGGAGCTCTCTACCCCAATCTATCAGACTATCGCCAACTCTGCTCACTTTTAGGCGATCTCCAGGACTTCTCCAAAGCCTCCCCCATCCTCTGGAACTCTCTACCCCAATTTATCAGACTATCGCTTACTCTGCCCACTTTTAGGCGATCTGTGAAAACCGATCTCTTCAGGGAAGCCTATCCCGCTTTCAGCTAAGAACCGAATCTTTTACTCCTCCTACCAGTCCATCCCCCGCAGTTACTACCTTTTCTACCACTAGCCCCTCCCTCTTATTTGTAAGCTCCCAGGATCAGGGTCCTCCTATCCCTCTTGTATTGAACTGTATTGTCTCCCATGGGTGCCACGGGTTTCACGTTTGCTCTTTGTTCTAACTTGCTCTCCATGATGAAATAGCAGACGTGGCAATGCTCGGGGTCAGAATAGCACCAGTTACGCAGCTCCCAATACACACAGGAAAAAGTCTTCTGGCACACTGACTTATCAAGGTTGGTGCTCCCTGTGCCTTGCGCTGCCATCTGCTGGTGTGTTTAGATTGTAAGCTCCCAGGATCAGGACCCTCCTATCCCTCTTGTATTGAACTGTTGGTGCTATAGAAATGCTGTATAGTAATAATAATATCCAATCATCAACGGCCAGGTGTGGGTAGATCTGAGTGAGATTGTACAATCAGATTGTAACATACGTGGCCAGTGTACTGGAACCCCCCTGTACAATGCGTGTGTGCCGTGGCAGGGTGGGGATGCCTTAAAGTGGCAGTAAAGATTCACTTTAAACATTCTAAATAACCTAAAAATGGAAATAAACCTCCCCCCCTCCCCCTCCCCCTCCCCCCTCCCCCTACCTATCCTGCAAAAGATCGGTGTACTTACCTTTTGTTTCATCCACTCCAGTCTGGTCACATGATCCAGCAGTTCCGGCTCCTCTTCCCTGAGCCGTGGCCTCCCCCATAGGTTCTCATGACCCAGCTGCTGTTGGCATGCCCTCTTCTCCCCTGCAGCAGCCTGACACCGGAGAGCTGGAGCTGCAGGATCACATGACCGGACTGGACCAGATTAAATATAGGTAAGTACGCAGAACATTTTTTTTTTATGTGTGCAGGATAGGTAGGAAGGAACGTTTCTGAGAATGGGGCTCATTCACATTAGTGGTTGAGAAGCGGTAATACCCTGTGGCTGAGCCGCAGCTTTACCCCCAACTGCCCCCTTTTAGCGGCGGAGGCAGCAGCCGGGGGTTTAAACATGCCGAGGCCACGATGCTTTGCGGTAATTATCCCCCCTGATGCTTTCGGCGGGTAAAGCGCCTGCTGAGTGCGATCCATTTAAGTGAATGGGGTTGCTCTGCAAGCAGGGGCGGACTGACAACTCATGGGGCCCCCGGGGAATAGGGGATCATGGGGCCCCTATGTCCTTGCCCAAACTCAAAAAAACCTATGAAAAAGGTACCAGGGGCATCTCATGGGGCCCCCTACTGAGCCTGGGACCTCGGGCAGTGCCCGAGTTTCCAAATGGTCAGTCCGCCAGTGTCTGCAAGTGCCCCGCGACACACGTGGTGCAGGGTTCAAGGCTGTGGCTGAGGAGGTGATACAACGCCCCCTAATGGCCTGTCAAATGCTCTCTGAAGAGCGATTTATTGATTTATTTCAGGTACTTATATAGCGCCATCAATTTACACAGCACTTTACATATATATTGTACATTCACATCAATCCCCGCCCCCAAGGGGCGTACAATCTAACCGCCGAGCGACCGGAGAGAAAAGTCCAATGAGGGAGCCCTGAATGCTTTATCAGACGATACAACCCCCTTCTGTAGTAAGAGATTGACAAAGGCAGGGAAATCTCTGGAGGATCGTTATTATTTATTTTATTTCAGGTACTTATATATCGCCATCAATTTACATATATATTGTACATTCACTTCAGTCCCCGCCCCCGAGGAGCGTACAATCTAAGGTCCCTAACTCACATTCATACATACACATACTAGGGCCAATTTAGACAGGAGCCAATTCACCAACCAGCATGTATTTGTAGTGCAGGAGGAAACCGGAGTACCTGGAGGAAACCCACACAGGCACAGGGAGAACATGCAAGGGAGGGAGGGTAGGGGGGGAGGGTAGAGGAGGGGATGGAGGGTAGAGGGGGGAGGGGTGGGAGGGTAGAGGTGGGTAGGGGAGGGAGGGTAGAGGTGGGGAGGGGTGGGAGGGTAGAGGGGAGCGAGGGTAGTGGGGGGGGAGAGTAAAGGAGGGGATGGAGGATAGAGGGGGGAGGGGTGGGAGGGTAGAGGGGGGGAGGGGTGGGAGGGTAGAGGGGAGCGAGGGTAGTGGGGGGGGAGAGTAAAGGAGGGGAGGGAGGGTAGAGGGAGGGAGGGTAGAGGGGGGGAGGGTAGAGGAGGGGATGGAGGATAGAGGGGGGAGGGGTGGGAGGGTAGAGGGGGGGGCTTTATTATAATTATTCAAATGTATAATTATCAAACTTTTTGCATGATGGGCAGCACAGCGGCTAAATGGTTGGCACTTCCAATTGGCAGTACTCGGGTCGTTGGTTCGAATCTCAGCCACGGCACCTCCTGCCTGGAGTTTGCATGTTCTCCCTGTGCCTGCGTGGGTTTCCTCCAGGTACTCCAGTTTCCTCCGACACTCCAAAGACATGCTGGTAGGATAATTGGCTCCTGTCTAAATTGGCCCTAGTATGTGTATGTGAGTTAGGGACCTTAGATTGTAAGCTCCTCGGGGGCGGGGACTGATGTGAAGGTACAATATATATGTAAAACGTAAATTGTTGGCGCTATATAAGTATCTGAAAAAAATCAAATCAAAAATCAAATGACCCCCCGAGAGATTTGCCTGCCTTCGTCAATCTCTTACTACAGAAGGTGGTTGTGTCGTCTGATAACGCGCTCGGGGCTCCCTCATTGGACTTTTCTCTCCGGTCGCTCGGCGGTGAATCGCGCTCCCGGTTGCTCGGCAATCCCAATTAGGAGAGGGATTTTCATGAGATCACCGAGTGAAAGTTGTGCGGTTGAAGCTGGAATGAAAACCACAAGTTTGTATGTTTAAGACCAAAACCACGACGGCGCGTTTCCTGAACAACGTATAGGCTGCGTAGAGGGAAGCTGCGATCGGCCCCCATTATGGATGTAGGGGGGGCCGACAGCTGCTGCGGCGGTACACGAGGCAATGTTATAGGGAGCTGTATAAAGGGCAATCAAACCCAAACATGTAACAGGAGGACGAGAACCCCCAAATGACAGCCCGGGTATATGGATCGGGGCGAGGGGGATCCCTGATACCGGAGTGCCTGGCAGCCATTGTCTGAGTCCGGCACATACTGGGATCTAGGGAAAGCCCTGATGTCGGGGGATTATTTGGCCCCCGAAAAGTGTTGGCTTCCTGCGGTTGGACTTTTTAAGTTTGTAGATTAATAAAACATATACATGGACTCTCATCATGCGTGTTCGAATACACGGAAATTACTCAAGCCTTGTGACCCCCCTCCCTCCCTTGATTGGGACCATTGCTTTGTGGAGAGCTGGTGCACCCAGGCCATCTTTGGCCCAACCAAAGACTTTCAATTGTCTACAAAATCACTCATTTCTAGCTCCTCGCACCTACCCTGACATGAACATGGGTCAAAATGAATGTGTAAGTGGGCGGAGCTGGGGCAGAGATCCTCTTAAAGTGGATGTACACCTCAGACATGAAATATGAATGAAGCATATCCCTCTATAGTGTGTACTTGTCTCAGTCCAGAGCACTCAGAGCTGAGGGCTAGGGTTAATTCCGGGAAAGTCCAGAAAACCTAACCCTAAGGGTTGGGGTTTCTTCCAGGAAGGTCCAGAAAACCTAAATCTAAAGATTCGGGATAATTCCAGGAAGGTCCAGAAAACACAAACCAAAGGATTAGGGTTAGGGTTAATTCCAAAAAAGTCCAGAAAACCTAACCCTAAGGGTTGGGGTTAATTCCAAGAAGGTCCAGAAAACCTAAGCCTAAGGGTTGGGGTTAATTCCAAGAAGGTCCAGAAAACCTAAACCTAAGGGTTGGGGTTAATTCCAAGAAGGTCCAGAAAACCTAAATCTAAAGATTCAGGATAATTCCAGGAAGGTCTAGAAAACCTAAACCAAAGGATTAGGGCTAGGGTTAATTCCGGGAAAGTCCAGAAAACCTAACCCTAAGGGTTGGGGTTTCTTCCAGGAAGGTCCAGAAAACCTAAATCTAAAGATTCGGGATAATTCCAGGAAGGTCCAGAAAACACAAACCAAAGGATTAGGGTTAGGGTTAATTCCAAAAAAGTCCAGAAAACCTAACCCTAAGGGTTGGGGTTAATTCCAAGAAGGTCCAGAAAACCTAAGCCTAAGGGTTGGGGTTAATTCCAAGAAGGTCCAGAAAACCTAAGCCTAAGGGTTGGGGTTAATTCCAAGAAGGTCCAGAAAACCTAAACCTAAGGGTTGGGGTTAATTCCAAGAAGGTCCAGAAAACCTAAATCTAAAGATTCAGGATAATTCCAGGAAGGTCCAGAAAACCTAAACCAAAGGATTAGGGCTAGGGTTAATTCTAAAAAGGTCCTGAAAACCTAACCCTAAAGGTTGGGGTTTATTCCAAGAAGGCCAAGAAAATATAAACCTAAGGGCTGGGGTTAATTCCAAGAAGGTCCAGAAAACCTAAATCTAAAGATTCGGGATAATTCCAGGAAGGTCCAGAAAACCTAAACCAAAGGGTTGGGGTTAATTCCAAGAAGGTCCAGAAAACCTAAACCCATGGATTAGGATTGGGGTTAATTCCAAGAAGGTCCAGAAAACCTAAACCTAAGGGTTGGGGTTAATTCCAAGAAGGTCCAGAAAATCTAAAACTAAGGGTTGGGGTTAATTCCAGGGAATCTAAACCCAAAAGTTAATTCCAGGGCGGTCCAGAAACCCGAAACCCGAGGGGTAAGGTAAGGTTAATTCCAGAAAAGTCCAGAGGACCTAACCCTAAGGGTTAGGGTTAGAGTTAAGTACAGGAAGGTTCAGAAAAAACTAAGGTTTAGGTTTAATTCCAGAAAAGTCCATAAAATTCCAGGACAACTTTTGGAGGATGGCAGGAGAAAGAGAACTGAAAAGGTTCCATTTGCAAATTTGCTTGTCCAGCTGTCCACTGTAGGACACAGCAGTGATGTGGAGGTTGACAGAAGGAATAAGTGGGCAGGAACAGGGGCGGACTGACAACTCATGGGGCCCCCGGGCAATAGGGGATCATGGGCCCCTGTGTCCTTGCCCAAACTCAAAAAAGCCTATGAAAAAGGTACCAGGGGCATCTCATGGGGCCCCCTACTGACCCCGGGCCCTCCAAATGGTCAGTTGGCCCCTGGGCAGGAAAAGATGGGGAGATGGACATTCCCATAAGTGTTGGTTTGGGGGACACTCCCCCTGAGTGGAGTACAGGTATTTCCAGTGTAGGGTCAGGGTTAGCTGATGTCATCATTTGGGTTTAGGAGCTCCTGGAACACTCAACGGGTTCTGCAGAATGTAAGAACCAGGAACTGCCGCGGCTTTCAACATTGCGTTGTCCTCTCGAAACAAAGATCACATCCGATCCAAGGATGGGTTGCAAATTTGAGAGATTCCCCTTATCAGAAGACACAAACCCGGATGACCCTTTCACCCGTTCTCTCTTTCTTCCCCAAGCTGGAGGCTTCCCATTGGGTTCCTTCTTCACTCTTTTATTCCGATTCCCCCGAGAGCCGTGCAGATCGGAGCTGCCGCATCCAGAAACTTTCACGGAGAAGTCTAGCATGCACGTCGGCCCGCGCTCTCCACGCCTCGTAGCTCTGGCATCCCGTATCCACCACAAGACTTTGTGGGATTAAGTCTAAAATAAACTTTCATTGCAAACACCAAAAGCTGCTCAAGATGTTCTCTAAAATGGCTCTTTAATTCAAACAATGAGCTGTACAGTCATTTCCTCCCGAGTGTGGAATTAATGATGCAGAAGAAGAGACGGCAGAGTCTGCCACCATTGTCTGGGGGGGGGGCCTCAAAGGGCGCTTTTGGTGAATATCAGCTCTCCAGGAGCGACGACTTCCACTGCAAGGGTGCTTTTGGTGAACATCGGCTCTCCAGGAGAACATCAGCTCTACAGGAGCGACAACTCCCACTGCAAGGGTGCTTTCGGTGAACATCAGCTCTCCAGGAGCGACGACTTCCACTGCAAGGGTGCTTTTGGTGAACATCGGCTCTCCAGGAGAACATCAGCTCTACAGGAGCGACAACTCCCACTGCAAGGGTGCTGTTGGTGAATATCAGCTCTCCAGGAGAACATCAGCTCTACAGGAGCGACAACTCCCACTGCAAGGGTGCTTTTGGTGAACATCAGCTCTCCAGGAGAACATCAGCTCTACAGGAGAACATCAGCTCTCCAGGAGCGACGACTCCCACTGCAAGGGTGCTGTTGGTGAATATCAGCTCTCCAGGAGAACATCGGCTCTCCAGGAGCGAAAACTCCCAGCTGGAACGTCCATGGCTGCAAGGGTGCTTTTTGTGAACATCAGCTCTCCAGGAGCGACGACTCCCACTGCAAGGGCGCTTTTGGTGAACATCGGCTCTCCAGGAGCGACGACTCCCACTGCAAGGACGCTTTTGGTGAACATCGGCTCTCCAGGAGCGACAAATCCCACTGCAAGGGCGCTTTCGGTGAACATCGGCTCTCCAGGAGCGACAGCTCCCACTGCAAGGGCGCTTTTGGTGAACATCGGCTCTCCAGGAGCGACAGCTCCCACTGCAAGGGCGCTTTCGGTGAACATCGGCTCTCCAGGAGCGACAGCTCCCACTGCAAGGGCGCTTTCGGTGAACATCGGCTCTCCAGGAGCGACAAATCCCACTGGAAGGGCGCTTTCGGTGAACATCGGCTCTCCAGGAGCGACAGCTCCCACTGCAAGGGCGCTTTCGGTGAACATCGGCTCTCCAGGAGCGACAAATCCCACTGCAAGGGCGCTTTCGGTGAACATCGGCTCTCCAGGAGCGACAGCTCCCACTGCAAGGGCGCTTTCAGTGAACATCGGCTCTCCAGGAGCGACAGCTCCCACTGCAAGGGCGCTTTCGGTGAACATCGGCTCTCCAGGAGCGACAGCTCCCACTGCAAGGGCGCTTTCGGTGAACATCGGCTCTCCAGGAGCAACAGCTCCCACTGCAAGGGCGCTTTCGGTGAACATCGGCTCTCCAGGAGCGACAAATCCCACTGGAAGGGCGCTTTCGGTGAACATCGGCTCTCCAGGAGCGACAGCTCCCACTGCAAGGGCGCTTTCGGTGAACATCGGCTCTCCAGGAGCGACAGCTCCCACTGCAAGGGCGCTTTCGGTGAACATCGGCTCTCCAGGAGCGACAAATCCCACTGCAAGGGCGCTTTCGGTGAACATCGGCTCTCCAGGAGCGACAGCTCCCACTGCAAGGGCGCTTTCGGTGAACATCGGCTCTCCAGGAGCGACAGCTCCCACTGCAAGGGCGCTTTCGGTGAACATCGGCTCTCCAGGAGCGACAGCTCCCACTGCAAGGGCGCTTTCGGTGAACATCGGCTCTCCAGGTGCGACAACTCCCACTGCAAGGGCGCTTTCGGTGAACATCGGCTCTCCAGGAGCGACAGCTCCCACTGCAAGGGCGCTTTCGGTGAACATCGGCTCTCCAGGTGCGACAACTCCCACTGCAAGGGCGCTTTCGGTGAACATCGGCTCTCCAGGTGCGACAAATCCCACTGCAAGGGCGCTTTCGGTGAACATCGGCTCTCCAGGAGCGACAAATCCCACTGCAAGGGCGCTTTTGGTGAACATCAGCTCTCCAGGAGCGACAACTCCCAGCTGGAACGTCCACGGCTGCAAGGGCGCTTTTGGTGAACATCGGCTCTCCAGGAGCGACAACTCCCACTGCAAGGGCGCTTTTGGCGAACTTCAGCTCTCCAGGAGCGACGACTCCCAGCTGGAACGCCTGCGGCTTGCTGGGAACTGTAGTCCCTCAATAGCCGCAGGACAATGACTGAGCCAGAACTGGAGTATTGCGACATCTGCTCCACATCACAGGTTGGGGCTGCACCGGCACGAATATCGAGGATTTGGCGCATGGCATTGTCGTTTTTTTTTTGAGTGGAAAGCCTATACATTTCCTTACAAATCTGCATAAATAACATACCGAGGAGCAGTAAACTGCCTATTTTTACCACCCCCCCCCACCTTCCTCAACTGCAAGCGTAAAGTACACCCTTAGGGCCCGTTCACACCAGAACGCAATACGGGGAACCTGTGTTCCGTGCGCTGTTCCAGCACCGCGCTCAACACTCATTTGATGTGTGATCGGCTGCGGGTGTCAACAGAATCTCAAACACAATTCCAGACGCCCCAAACGCAGGTCACAAACACGGTGCCTTTACCTGCACTGGATCCCATGCAGTCTGATTACAGTGCGTTTTTTTTTTTTTAAGTAGTGCATGCGCTAATATTGGTGCAATCCGGTCTGAGTTTGACCGATTTTTTTGTCTGAAAATCGAACCTAAGAATAATCGGATGATTTTCGCTCTGTTAGTGGGGTCAATGGCACCGGCCGATTTTCGTGGTTCCTCCCCTTTTTGGTGATCGGGCATGTTGGAAAATTCGTGAAAAACGACCGATTTTGGACTCAATGACGGTCAAATCGTACGATCGTTTTTCCGAAAAAAATCTGCGCCGTGAGCCGTGACCCGGAAGGAGCAGAAGTTTTGCCTGTTATATGGGGAGAACATTATGACTCGGTCGACCGATTTTCGAAATCATTGATGTCGCCATCGGATTACCGAGCGAACGATGTTTCCGATTTTTGGATGAAAAACCGTTCGGAATTCGACCCGTGTATGGCCTGCATTACACCCCGTGGAGAGCGCAAATTCATAATTTCATGTATATTATATATAAAATAAACTAAGCACGATTCTCCCATCATTGATTCGAAATTCGTTCATTTTTCAAAAAATTTCCAACATTCCCGATCACTCAAATTCGATGGTCGCACGAAAATCGGCCGTTTCTGTGACCCACTAATGGTGCAAAATTAGAACAAAAATTCTTAGAAAATGTTTCCGAAAGAAAATTCTTTGAAATCATTGATGGCGCCTTCGGATTACCGAGCGAACAACGTTTTCGATTTTCAGACGAAAAACCGTTGGCTGAATGCAGTTGGCTGAGCTGCACTACAACTGCATAGACAGTCCAAAATCCAGGCGATCCAATGAGCACAGTTCACACCACTCAGTGCAGTTAAGCGCGGTGCGGGAAAGTACAGCATTCCGCACAAGAACGCATTCAAACGCACTGCAACGCATCACAGTGCACATAGAAGCCAAAGGAAAGAAGGAAGTGTCCTCACAGGTCAAATGCAGTTAGAAAAGCGCACGTCAACGGCGTGTCAACGCGCAGCAACTGCATGCATAGGTACGAGGAACAAATACTTTCTGCACCGCATCATAATTGCACATCTTCCAGTCCGGACACTTTCACCCCCTTCCAGTCCGGATACTTCCCCCCCCCCCTTCCAGTCCGGATACTTCCCCCCCCCCCTTCCAGTCCGGACACTTTCACCCCCTTCCAGTCCGGACACTTTCACCCCCTTCCAGTCCGGACACTTTCACCCCCTTCCAGTCCGGACACTTTCACCCCCTTCCAGTCCGGACACTTTCCCCCCCTTCCAGTCCGGACACTTTCACCCCCTTCCAGTCCGGACAGTTTCCCCCCTTCCAGTCCGGACACTTTCCCCCCTTCCAGTCCGGACACTTTCACCCCCTTCCAGTCCGGACACTTTCCCCCCCTTCCAGTCGAACACTTTCCCCCCCCCTTCCAGTCGAACACTTTCACCCCCTTCCAGTCCGGACACTTTCCCCCCCTTCCAGTCGAACACTTTCCCCCCCCTTCCAGTCGAACACTTTCACCCCCTTCCAGTCCGGACACTTTCACCCCCTTCCTGTCCGGACACTTTCCCCCCCTTCCAGTCCGGACACTTTCACCCCCTTCCAGTCCGGACACTTTCCCCCCCTTCCAGTCCGGACACTTTCCCCCCCTTCCAGTCCGGACACTTTCCCCCCCTTCCTGTCCGGACACTTTCCCCCCCTTCCCCCCCAGGCCAATTTTCAGCTTTCAGCGCTATCACACTTTGAATGACAATTGCGCGGTCATGCAACACTGTACCCATATGAATTATTTAGCATTTTTTTGAGACAGATAAAGCTTTATTTTGGTGGTATTTATTCCCCGCTGGGATTTTTATTTTTTTTGCTATATAAATGAAAAGTCCAAAAATTTTGAAAAAAAGTGTTTTTCTTATAAAATTTTGCAAATAAATAATATTTCAGAATAAATCTTGGCCAAAATGTATTCCGTTATCTGTTTAGTAAAAAAATAAATAACCCAAATTAGTTTAGAACCAAAAATTATAATTTTTTACATTTCTATTTTATTTTTATATTATTATTTGTTTTTGTTTTTTTTTCTACATACTGTCACCCTAGCAGTACAGTCACCATGGTGACACTGTACTACTTGTGGGGGGTGATGAAGATTTTTTTTTTTTAACACTGATTGCTTTTACACCCATAAAGGCTGTAAAATCAATCATTTCTCCTTCTCTCTGTCTGCATTCCTGCAGCCATTGAGAAATACTGTGTGAGCTGTGATTGGTCACAGCTTGTCACATGGTACAAGGCTGTTGTGAATAGCCCTGTACCATGTGACCTCGGTGATCATTCACAGATTTCACACGTAGTAAGCTATGAAGTCAGAAGTGACATCTTGCTTACTACTCTGCATGTGATCACTGATTGGCCAATCAGTGATCACATGATCGGGACCTCACACAGAAGTCCTGTACGACGATCGGTGTTCCACTGTGTCCGGAGGACACAACGGGCACTGGATCGCGGTGCTGCGCGCTCCCAGGGAGTGCGTACAGTCCATAATGGCGGGCGCTGTTTATGAACGGCAACCTGCCCCTGGACTGCCACCGTCCGGCCGGACAGCAAGTGGTTAATGACACCCCAAAATCAGTTTGCAAAACGCAGCGCGATGTGCAGAATCGGGTCACAGGGGTGCGAATGCCCGTGCGATCTGATTCAGGTGCGGATTAAAAAAAGGGTCCTGTGCTTTCTTGGTGCAGATGCTGTGCGATTTGAGCCGTACAAAATGTACGCACCGCACAGAATTCGCATGTGATTTGCACAGGAATGCGGTGCGACGCGGTTCTTGTGCAAATCACATGCGATATGCTGCGGTTTGCATTTTTATTCTGCCCAGCAAAAAAAAAAATTCAACTTTAAAAAAAAAATATATATATATAAACAAAATGATGTAAAAACGTATCAAAAACACGTGTAGAAAACGCAAAACGAACTGCGAAAAGCAAAACGGACAGAAAGCGAACTGCACAGGTGTGAACGAAGCCTGAAACACATGGAGATTTTTATTCGTTCTTCCTGATACCGAGGCTCAGTTCACACCTATTCAGGCTGAGTTTGAGCCATTTCTGCATCGCGTTTTGTGTTGCGTTTTTGCACCCGTGGTTTTTTTTCATTTTTTTTTTTTCATTTTTCTTGTTGCTAGGCAGATTTCAAATGCAAAAAAGGAAGCAAAAATGCACTACATGCTTTTCTGCAACGTTTCTATTGAAGTCTATAGAACCAAAAACGCAAGTTGCGTTTTTGATGCATTTTTTTTCCTTTTTTTCTTGTTGCTTAACTCAATTTGCTTAATAAATATAAAAAAAAAAAATAATAATAAATATAAAATAAACATAAAATAATAAATATAAAATAAATATAAAATAAAATGTTGATAAATTCCAAATGACATAAAAGACCACAAGTACAGAAACGACTGTTGCTTGCCTGAGGTTACCGGCGTTCATATTATTATTTTTTATTTATTTTTATTGAGTATATATATATATATATATATATATATATATATATATATATATATATGTATGTATATGTGTGTGTGTGTATGTATATATATATATATATAATTTTTATTTATTTATTTTTTTCAATATCATTATTTTGTTTTTTAGTTCTTTTTTTCACAAAAGTGTTTTCACACACACACACACACACACACACACACACATATATATATATATATATATATATATATATATATATATATGTGTGTGTGTATATATATATATATGTGTATATATATATATATATATATATATATATGCGTGTGTGTGTGTGTGTGTGTATATATCTATCTATCTATATAAATACCTTGGTAAAAAACACAAAAACTAAATAATAATAACAATTATATATATATAATTTTTATTTTTATTTTTTTTCATTATTATTATTTTGTTTTCTAGTTCTTTTTTTCCACAAAAGTGTTTTCATATATATATATATATATATATATATATATATATATATATATATATAAACACCTTCATAAAAAAGAAAAAATAATAATAAGAGACAAAATACAATAAAAAAAAAATATATATATATAAACACCTTCGTAAAAAAAATAAAATAAAAATTTAAATATCTATCTATCTATCTATACACCTTTTGTACTGACTTTTGCGGCATTCCCGTTGTCATTCTCCTCCTCCAAGTGGATGAAGGGCCGAGTCACAAAGAGGTGACTCCTCATTCACACAGAAAAGCCGAATTGTTTTAGCGATTCTTAACAGAGGATAAAAGCCGGATTGTGCCAATTGTTTTTTCCGAACACAAGGCATTGTCCCATCCTCAGCACTGCGTCCCTCAGTCTTTATGTGACCTTCCTCCACCACATTACAGGAGACCCAGAAAGTTTGGCACAAGGTATTTAATGGGACTTTGCGTTGGTTGATGTGTGACCCCTCTCCCCTCCATCCCCCCCCCCATCCCCAACAACTGACATGTGTGATACTCATAGAATGCAATAGTCCTGGTGGGCAACCAGAACCCAAAATCCAAAGAAAAAAGCTTCCAAGGTCCATTTTTAAGGTGATTGTAGCCACGTGCATCAACACCGTTGAGGATTGTCCATAACACTTTTTTTTTTAAATTTGAATTAACAGTTACATTTTCAGGACAGGCGTTCCCTGTTGTGTAACCGACACTGCTTGGACCAAGAAGAAGGAGGTAGTAGACCCCGAAAGCTTGTCCTGAAAATATAACTTCCACCAAAAATGAATACGATTGTCTCCAGGTCCCTTACAATAATTAAAAACATGTAAGAGGAGAGGAACCTCCCCCCCCCCGTCCTCACAATTCCTAAACCAACCCAATCAAGACGGACTTTGGCCTCAACTAACCTCCCCGTATCCATAATAATACTTCATCTAAGCATTTTTGGATTTACGTAATAGATATGAGGAGGCTGGTGGAGCCCAAATCAGGTCCTTATTGGGTTGGTATCAAAATACAACTGTGACCTCCATGTTGAATCTCAAGGTACATCGGGAATTAATAGTCGGTTCGGCAAACAATTTGATTTGTGCGATGACAAACACGGAAGTCGAGATGTACATAGGAAATTCGTCTGACCTTTCTTTTTTGGATCCCCTGGCTGTGGTGGCCTGCAGTTTTTCAGCGAGAAACCTCTACTCGTGTGTTCAGACTCAGAAAATGAGGATTTTTGGTGGGCAAAGTGAAACCATTTTATGGTCCAGCTCAGCTATTTTCAACCAGGGTTCCGTAAAACCCTAGGGTTCCTCTGAAGCAGAGTTTCTCTACAGGGGTTACTCCTGAGGTTGCTAGAGTTTCCTTGAGCAATCATCAATTTATGCCTCTCAGATAAGTTTCCACTGACACCATTGATCGTTTTAGCTATCTGTAAGGAAGGGGGGGGATTCTCCCAAATGACCACAAGTGTGAGGAGCATTCTTCCCAGTTCCCACCGACACCATTGATCTTTTTAGCTATCTATAAGGGGGGGGGGGATTCTTCCCAAGGACCACAAGTGTGAGGAGCATTCTTCCTACTGACCATCCTACTAATGTATCAGGAGGTGTAGATGTAAATAGTTTTTAGCAAGGGTTCCTCTGCGTTGAAAAGGTTGCTAGAGGTTCCTTGAGCAATCAGCATCTTTTGGCTCTCAGATAAGTTCCAACTGACACCATTGATCGTTTTAGCCATCTGTAAGGGGGGAATTCTTCCAAATGACCACAAGTGTGAGGAACATTCTTCCCAGTTCCCAGTGACACCATTGATCTTTTTGGCTATCTATAAGGGGGGGGGGGGGTAATTTTTCCCAATGACCACAAGTGTGAGGAGCATTCTTCCTACTGACCATCATATTAATGTATCAGGAGGTGTAGATGTAATAGTTTTTAGCAAGGGTTCCCCGAGACCTGAAAGTTATTTCAAGGGTTCCTCTGCGTTGAAAAGGTTGCTCTAGAGGTTGCTAGAGGTTCTTTGAGCAATCAGCAATTTTTGGCTCTCAGATAAGTTCCCACTGACACCATTGATCGTTTTAGCCATCGGTAAGGGGGGGAATTCTTCCCAATGACCACAAGTGTGAGGAGCATTCTTCCCAGTTTCCACCGACACCATTGATCTTTTTGGCTATCTATAAGGGGGAGGGGGGGGGGTGAAATTCTTCTGGATGACCACAAGTGTGAGGAGCATTCTTCCCAGTTCCCACTAACACCATTGATCTCTTTGGCTATCTATAAGGGGGGGGGGGGATTCTTCCTGCTGACCACAAGTGTGAGGAGCATTCTTCCCAGTTCCCACCGACACCATTGATCTTTTTGGCTACCTATAAGGGGGGGGGGGGTGAAATTCTTCCGGATGACCACAAGTGTGAGGAGCATTCTTCTCAGTTCCCACCGACACCATTGATCTTTTTGGCTATCTATAAGGGGGGGGGGGGGGAATTCTTCCTGATGACCACATGTGTGACGACACCATTGATCAGTTTAGCTATCTGTAAGAGGGGGATTCTTCCAAATGACCACAAGTGTGAGGAGCTTTCTTCCCAGTTCCCACTGACATCATTGATCTTTTTAGCCATCGGTAAGGGGGGGAATTCTTCCTAATGACCACAAGTGTGAGGAGCATTCTTCCCAGTTCCCACCGACACCATTGATCTTTTTAGCTATCTGTAAGGGGGGGGGGGATTCTTCCCAATGACCACAAGTGTGAGGAGCATTCTTCCCAGTTCCCACTGACACCATTGATTGGTTTAGCTATCTGTAAGGGGGGTATTCTTCCAAATGACCACAAGTGTGAGGAGCACTTTTCCTACTGACCATCATACTAATGTATCAGGAGGTGTTGATGTAATAGTTTTTAGCAAGGGTTCCCCAAGACCTGAACGTTATTTCAAGGGTTCCTCTGTGTTGAAAGGGTTGCTCTAGAAGTTGCTAGGGGTTCCTTGAGCTGTGGCTTACTGACCTTCTATTTAATGGTGCCTTCACAGTTCCAAGGCCACCAACACTTGGTAAAGCCAAGATAATTATGTTTATAGCTATGTGGCATTCTCACCAGCATTGTAAAGACTGAATTCTTCCTTGAGTCTTCGACTCCCAATGTAAAGGTCATTTTTCTCATTTACCCCGGTTGAACTGGTTTTGGTAAGGGTTCCTCGGAACCTGAAACTTATTTTAGGGGTCCCTAGGGGGGTAAAAAGGTTAAAAAAAAGGCTGGTCTAGCTAGTAGTCGCATTCAACTGGACTTGTTCTGTAATGTTGAATATGTTTTGCAGCTTGTCCAAGCCAGTTCTTGGAGGAGTTTCAAGACATCTTCAGCATTACAGAACCAAAAGTCCAACTGAATGTGACCACTACGAGCTCTACCATGACTTGGACAAATGAGAACCTTCGCGCAGATACTTTTATGGATTGTTTATCACGACATATTTGTCACGTTCTGATCTTCGAACATACACGGAGAAGTAGATCTTCAAAACGGTTTGTACTGAAAGAGCTGTGACCAGGCACCTTAGGCTAGGAAAAATGTGACTTGTAGTCCCACAACAGCTGGCTAGAGATAGGCTCCGTACAAACTCAGAGCTCCAAGTCGGAGATTTCTGGTCACGCAGCTTTCCCCGAATTCTCCAGCTTGAAGCTCTCAGTTCGTAGGGCGTTCACGTAGAATTTCTGACTCAGAAATTTATATTTACTGACTGAACGAAAGCATATGAAGAACGTTAGACTGAAATACAAAACTTGCTCAACGGTTCCTCAAAATTATAGCCGTCGTGTTGTCTGGTGATTGAGGGACCTTAGATTCCGGAAGCACAAGGAACACCTC
This sequence comes from Staurois parvus, assembly GCF_062004578.1. Classification (NCBI taxonomy): domain Eukaryota; kingdom Metazoa; phylum Chordata; class Amphibia; order Anura; family Ranidae; genus Staurois; species Staurois parvus. The sequence goes on along the minus strand of NW_028318043.1, from coordinate 480,225 downwards.
ATCTATACGCAAAACCTCTGGAAGGCACAGAATATATCATGTAGACTGGAGACGTCTCCAGAAAGTGTTGGAGGGGGGTGAAGCTTCACGAACAAGCTACAGCTGGACAGCAGATACCTTGGAGCCTGGGCAATGCGCCACAGGTAGCTGCACATTAGCACAGCCAAGTGCAGGGCGGATTCCTGCTTGCTGGAAACCCCCTTACGTAGAAATGTAAAGTAAATCTACTGCAAATCCGGACATTACAAAGTGAACGCACGATGCTTGGTCAGCTTCAACCACAAGACAGAAAGAAGCAAAGATCCAGACAGCTGAAGTTCTATGCAAATCTTGACTTTTTCTGTACACAAGGACTTGGCACCCACCCATATCCAAGCCTCTTTTAAGAAGTGTGCCTCCCTTCTGGTCAACGAGGCCTTTAATTTGATGGGCGATCTCCATGATCAATTGGTAGGGTCCAAGCTCAACTTTTTACGGAAGTCGAAGATTCGGCTCTGGATCTACTGATCATTTTGACTTAAGGCCCATGACGGGTCTACACTAACTTCACATGAACTTCCTTTACAAACTCGAATAATGAGGCAAAGTGCTCTGCACACAAGATGGACAAGTAATGGTCCTGGATCTACAATCTATGAACACGAACAAACCTCTACAAATCCTTCAAGTGGTCTTAGGCCTTGAAACTTTGAGGGTGTCTATATCTTGGGGCACCATTTGCATCACTTGTGGCCTGGAGGTTTCTTTATGCATTGGCCCAGTGGGGCTAATTTCAGGATAATCTCGTATCTAATGCACATTACACAGCAGGAGGAGGTATGCTTGAGAAGCAGAAGTTTCCGAGATGCATTTGACCACTTACCTCTGGGTACAGGCAGATCCTGCCTGGTGTAACTGGTGTTTCTTCAAAGGAACCCTAAGAAGTCCAATATCCAACATAAGCATGGGGCTCATCAACAGGAAGGGCATCCGAATGGGTCCATAGTCAGAACAATGTTCTCTCTGATCCAACATCCATCACCTGGGAGGAGATCAGCCCAGCTGCAGCAACAGAACAGTCCAGGGGTGGCAAGCAGCACTGAGACCCAGCAAAGTTCAGCAGTGTCCTCAGGTGAGACTACAGAATCCAAAGAAGAGGTGCTGAGTCCTGAGCAGGTCTGGAGAATCCAGGGAAGATCAGCAGACTCCAAGGAAGGGATTTAGAATCCAAAGAAGAGGTGTCGAGTCTTAAGACCAGCAGAGCCCAGGGAAGATCCACAGAGTCCAATAAAGGGATGAAGAACCCAAAAGGAGAGACGTAATGGAAATATAGGGAAGTGCAAAGTCCAAACAACGAACAGAGACTCCAAAAGAGATCATCAGAGTCCAGGGAAGAGATGATGAGTGCCAACCAAGGAGGTCCAGATAAGTGCAGAGCCCAGGAAAGACCAGCAGTGTCCCGGCGAGGGATGTGGAGTCCTGGAAAGATGTGCAGAGTCCAGAGAAGGGATGTAGAGCCCAGAGAGGAGCCTTAGAGTCCAGAAAAGATCCACAAAGTCCAAGAAAGGGATGTAGAACCCAAAAGAGAAATGTGGAGTCCTAGGAAGGAGATATGGCAAAGTCCAGGCAAGTGGTAGAGACTCCAAAGGAGATCAGCAGAGTCCTGGGATGGGATGATGAGTTCCAGGAAGGAGATCCATAGGAAGGTCAGTAGAGTCCAGGGAAGGGATGTAAATTCCTGGAAAGAACAGCAGAGTCCTTGGGAGGGATGTGGAGTCCTGGAAAGACCAGCAGAGTCCTGGGGAGGGATGTGGAGTCCTGGAAAGACCAGCAGAGTCCTGGGGAAGGGAAGTGGAGTCCTGGAAAGACCAGCAGAGTCCTGGGGAAGGGATGTGGAGTCCTGGAAAGATGTGCAGAGTCCAGAGAAGATCAATAGAGACCAGGAGCAGATGCAGAGCCCAGGAAGATGTGGAGTCCTAGAAGATGTGCGCAGCCCAGGGAAGGGATGGAGAGCTCCAGAGGTCAGGGTTCCCCCAGAAGATCGATGGGCAATGCAGAGGGCTCAGTGGGCAGTCTGCAGTCCCAGCGAAGAAGTTGGATGCGGAGAGGAAAGTTTGGAGTCCTCCTCCCCCTGTGGAGCTGCTGCAGTCAGATGATCTGAGCCCATTACTTCAGCCCTGACTGATCTGTTTTCAATCTACCCCTCCTCCTCCTCCTCTGCCCCTCCCCCAGCCCTGCTGCCTCCCCCCTCCCAGGACTGCCAGCATTTGCTGCTCCAGATGAGAAGGGGGCTTCTGATAGGGCACTCAGGGGTTAATCTCTGAACATGACACCATGGCTGCCAAACTTTCCTCCTGGCTGGAGCCGCGAGCAACCGTCTGCCTGATCCTTCTACCAGATGTGTTACATTGTTACCCCTCAGCCTGATCCTTGTATCAGATGTGCTACATTGTTACCCCTCAGCCTGATCCTTCTACCAGATGTGCTACATTGTTACTCCTCAGCCTGATCCTTCTACCAGATGTGTTACATTGTTACTCCTCAGCCTGATCCTTCTACCAGATGTGTTACATTGTTACCCCTCTGCCTGATCCTTCTACCAGATGTGTTACATTGTTACCCCTCAGCCTGATCCTTGTATCAGATGTGTTACATTGTTACCCCTCAGCCTGATCCTCCTACCAGATGTGTTACATTGTTACCCCTCAGCCTGATCCTTCTACCAGATGTGCTACATTGTTACCCCTCAGCCTGATCCTTGTATCAGATGTGCTACATTGTTACCCCTCTGCCTGATCCTTCTACCAGATGTGTTACATTGTTACCTCTTTGCCCGATCCTTCTACCAGATGTGCTACATTGTTACCCCTAAGCCTGATCTTTCTACCAGATGTGTTACATTGTTACCCCTCAGCCTGATCCTTCTACCAGATGTGCTACATTGTTACCCCTCAGCCTGATCCTTGTATCAGATGTGCTACATTGTTACCCCTCAGCCTGATCCTTCTACCAGATGTGTTACATTGTTACCCCTCTGCCTGATCCTTCTACCAGATGTGTTACATTGTTACCCCTCAGCCTGATCCTTCTACCAGATGTGCTACATTGTTACCCCTCTGCCTGATCCTTCTACCAGATGTGCTACATTGTTACCCCTCAACCTGATCCTTCTACCAGATGTGCTACATTGTTACCCCTCAGCCTGATCCTTCTACCAGATGTGTTACATTGTTACCCCTCAGCCTGATCCTTCTACCAGATGTGTTACATTGTTACCCCTCAACCTGATCCTTCTACCAGATGTGCTACATTGTTACCCCTCAGCCTGATCCTCCTACCAGATGTGTTACATTGTTACCCCTCAGCCTGATCCTTCTACCAGATGTGCTACATTGTTACCCCTCAGCCTGATCCTTGTATCAGATGTGCTACATTGTTACCCCTCTGCCTGATCCTTCTACCAGATGTGTTACATTGTTACCTCTTTGCCCGATCCTTCTACCAGATGTGCTACATTGTTACCCCTAAGCCTGATCTTTCTACCAGATGTGTTACATTGTTACCCCTCAGCCTGATCCTTCTACCAGAAGTGTTACATTGTTACCCCTCTGCCTGATCCTTCTACCAGATGTGTTACATTGTTACCCCTCAGCCTGATCCTTCTACCAGATGTGCTACATTGTTACCCCTCTGCCTGATCCTTCTACCAGATGTGCTACATTGTTACCCCTCAACCTGATCCTTCTACCAGATGTGCTACATTGTTACCCCTCAGCCTGATCCTTCTACCAGATGTGTTACATTGTTACCCCTCAGCCTGATCCTTCTACCAGATGTGTTACATTGTTACCCCTAAGCCTGATCCTTCTACCAGATGTGTTACATTGTTACCCCTCTGCCTGATCCTTCTACCAGATGTGCTACATTGTTACCCCTCTGCCTGATCCTTCTACCAGATGTGCTACATTGTTACCCCTCAGCCTGATCCTTCTATCAGATGAGATACATTGTTACCCCTCTGCCTGATCCTTCTACCAGATGGGTTACATTGTTACCCCTCTAGAGGAATCAGGACCTCCTTCCTGTATAATGAATAATAATAATAATAATAGTGTGGGACTGTGGGGGAGGGGACATTAGAGTGTCAGCTCCTCTGGTACAGAGACCGATGTGACTGTGGGGGAGGGGACATTAGAGTGTAAGCTCCTCTGGTACAGAGACCGATGTGACTGTGGGGGAGGGGACATTAGAGTGTAAGCTCCTCTGGTACAGAGACTGATGTGACTGTGGGGGAGGGGACATTAGAGTGTAAGCTCCTCTGGTACAGAGACTGATGTGACTGTGGGGGAGGGGACATTAGAGTGTAAGCTCCTCTGGTACAGAGACTGATGTGACTGTGGGGGAGGGGACATTAGAGTGTAAGCTCCTCTGGTACAGAGACTGATGTGACTGTGGGGGAGGGGACATTAGAGTGTAAGCTCCTCTGGTACAGAGACTGATGGGACTGTGGAGGAGGGGACATTAGAGTGTAAGCTCCTCTGGTACAGAGACTGATGTGACTGTGGGGGGGGGGGGACATTAGAGTGTAAGCTCCTCTGGTACAGACTGATGGGAATATTTCTCTGTACCCTGTATAGTGTTTGTAATAATGGTGGGCGGCTCCGAACTCCTCCTGTCCTGACAGATCCTGGATGTTGGCACTGTCCTCCTAAACTCTGTGGGATTTGTATGATTGCACAGAGCGCCATCCAGTGGGCAGAGCTCAGATAACATTTTACCTCTAACCATCAATTGAAATGTATTACAATATACAGAGGGTCTGATTCTGGTCATCCTCTGGTTTCAGGTTTGATGAAGCCCCTCCCCCCATGATCATCCTCTGAGCTTCATAAAGGAGTCTCAGTGTTCTGGAGGCTCGATAAAGAGTCACCCCTGATGGTTTCTTCTGTCTGCTGGGGACTCTATTGAGGGTATTCCTGTGCTGAGTTCCATGTTCTGTACACCCGCTGTGCCCATTATGAGGGGTTCCCACCATCCCTGTGATGGGTTCCCAGGTCTGTACACCTGCTGTGCCCATTATGAGGGGTTCCCGCCATCCCTGTGCTAAGTCTCCGGGTCTGTACACCCACCGTGCCCATTATGAGGGGTTCCCACCATCCCTTTGCTGGGTTCCCAGGTCTGTACACCCGCTGTGCCCATTATGAGGGGTTCCCACCATCCCTGTGTTGAGTTCCCGGGCATTATGAGGGGTTCCCAATATCCCTGTGTTGAGTTCCTGGGTCTGTACACCCACTGTGTCCATTATGAGCGGTTCCCACCATCCCTGTGCCGAGTTCCCGGGTCTGTACACCCACTGTGCTCATTATGAGGGGTTCCCACCATCCCTGTGCTGAGTTCCCGAGTCTGTACACCCACTGTGCCCATTATGAGGGGTTCCCATCATCCCTACACTGAGTTCCCGGGCATTATGAGGGGTTCCCACCATCCCTGCACTGAGTTCCTGGGCATTATGAGGGGTTCCCATCATCCTTACACCGAGTTCCTGGGCATTATGAGGGGTTCCCACCATCCCTGCACTGAGTTCCTGGGCATTATGAGGGGTTCCCATCATCCCTACACTGAGTTCCCGGGCATTATGAGGGGTTGCCACCATCCCTGTGCTGAGTTCCCGGGTCTGTACACCCACTGTGCCCATTATGAGGGGTTCCCATCATCCCTACACTGAGTTCCCGGGCATTATGAGGGGTTCCCATCAGCCCTACACTGAGTTCCCGGGCATTATGAGGGGTTCCCATCATCCCTACACTGAGTTCCCGGGCATTATGAGGGGTTGCCACCATCTCTGTGCTGAGTTCCCGGGTCTCTACACCCGCTCTGCCCATTATGAGGGGTTCCCACCATCCCTGTGCTGTATTTGTGGTGATTTGATTTGCCCAAAACTCCAAGTCCTTCAGTACAGATGGTGGGAAGATCTCACCATTATATATACATTGTAAGGAAGGTGCTGGCCCAGCCCCCCAGTCTCCACCAGTAACTAAAATCTGATTTTTAGTTGAATTCCCCAATAGGAGGAGATCGATGTGAAGGTCGCTCTTCCTTCACCATTTATAAACATTTGTGGAGAAATGGAACCCAAATCATCGGATATAGAAGACGATGAGGAGAAGTATTGGTGGCTCCATCCTCGTCTTCTTAGTGGTGCCAATGAGAACCTCCAGTCAGGAAAGGTCAGTAGATGCAAAGGAGCGTCTCTTCACCTGTCGGGCCCCTCCGGTCACCATCCCTGCCGGAGTCCCGGTACCTGGAAGGAGCAAAGAATTCCTGAGAAATTCTTCCTTCAGTATCTCCGAGATCCAAAAAGAGAAAGCATGACCACCGCACACCTACCGAGCCTAGAGACTGCAAACAGCATTTTTCGGACGATTTTCGCCCCATTAGTGGGTTAATTGGTCGGCTGTTTTTCAGGGTTTTGGCATATTTCTTTTGTTGGTAAAGTTGGAAAATTTGCGGCTGATTTTGACAATCGGCCGATTTTCCCGGCAATGATGGGCAAATCGGCCAATCGCTTTACCGATAACAAATCTGCGCATGAGCCGTGACCTGCAAGAAGAAGAAGAAGAGGAAGAAGAAGAGGAAGGAGGAGAAGGAGGAGAAGGAGAAGAAGGAGAAGAGGAAGAAGGAGAAGGAGAGGAAGGAGAAGGAGGAGAAGGAGGAGGAGAAGAAGAGGAAGTAGGAGGAGAAGAAGAAGAATGAGGAGGAGGAGAAGGAGGAGGAGGAGAAGCAGGAGGAAGAGAAGAAGATGGAGGAGGAGAAGAAGGAGGAGGAGGAGAAGAAGATGGAGGAGGAGAAGAAGAAGGAGGAGGAGAGGGAGGAGAAGAAGGAGGAGGAGGAGAAGAAGAAGGAGGAGGAGAAGAAGGATGAAGAGGAGAAGGGGGAGGAGGAGAAGACGGAGGAGGAGGAGGAGAAGGAGGAAGAGAAGAAGATGGAGGAGGAGAAGACGGAGGAGGAGGAGAAGAAGATGGAGGAGGAGAAGAAGAAGGAGGAGGAGAGGGAGGAGAAGGAGGAGAAGAAGGAGGAGGAGGAGAAGAAGAAGGAGGAGGAGAAGAAGGATGAGGAGGAGAAGGGGGAGGAGGAGAAGAAGGAGGAGGAGAAGGATGAGGAGGAGGAGAAGAAGAAGGAGGAGGAGAAGAAGAAGGAGGAGGAGAAGAAGCAGGAGGAGGAGGGGGAGGAGAAGAAGCAGGAGGAGGAGGGGGAGGAGAAGAAGAAGGAGGAGGAGAAGGAGGAGGAGGAGAAGAAGCAGGAGGAGGAGGGGGAGGAGAAGAAGCAGGAGGAGGAGAAGAAGAAGGAGGAGGAGAAGGAGGAGAAGAGAAGGAGGACGAGAAGGAGAAGGAGGAGGAGGAGAAGAAGAAGTAGGAGAAGAAGAAGTAGGAGAAGGAGGAGAAGGAGGAGAAGAAGGAGGAGAAGAAGAAGGAGGAGAAGCAGAAGAAGAAGGAGGAGGAGGAGAAGGAGGAAAAGAAGAAGGAGGAGGAGGAGAAGAAGAAGAAGAAGAGGATGAGGAAGAAGAAGAAGAGGATGAGGAAGAAGAAGGAGGAGAAGAAGAAGAAGAAGAAGGAGGAGGAGGAGAAGGAGGAGGAAAAGAAGGAGGAGGAGGAGAAGAAGAAGAAGGAGAAGAAGAAGGAGGATGAAGAGAAGAAGAAGGAGAAGAAGAAGGAGGAGAAGGAGGAAAAGAAGAAGAAGAAGGAGGAGTAGGAGAAGAAGGAGGAGGAGGAGGAGAAGAAGAAGGAGGAGGAGGAAAAGAAGAAGGAGGAGGAGGAGAAGAAGAAGGAGGAGGAGGAGAAGAAGAAAGAGGAGGAGAAGAAGAAGATGAAAAGTCTTGCGGTTGCAACAATGTATCCAAATAAAAACGTCTGTGTCCAAAATGGATGGTGAGTTAATTGGTCGGCTGTTTTTCGGGGTTTTGGCACATTTTTTTTATCGGTAAAGTTGGAAAATTTGCGGCCTATTTTGACGATCGGACGATTTTCCCGGCAATGATGGGCAAATCAGCCGATCGCTTTACCAATAAAAAAATCTGCGCATGAGCCGTGACCTGCAAGAAGAAGTAGAAGAAGAAGAAGAAGAATTCCAGTCCGCTATTATATTTGACATGAAATAGTCTTGCGGATGCAACAATGTATCTATTTGTATCCGAATAAAAACATCTGCATCCGATATGAATACAAATGGATACATTGTTGCAACCGCAAGACTTTTTCATGTCAAATATAATAGCGGAGCTCTCTGCAGGGACAGAAGTAATTATGGAGTTAAATGCCAGCTGTAGACGGGATGAAAATCGGCCGATTTTTTTACCGTTGGTGGTAACGTCAGCCGATCGAACAACCGATTTTTCTTTTTTTTATAAACAAACAGCCAGTTTTCGACCCGTCTATGGCCTGCATTAGATGTGGTGGCTGCATTCGTTTTCTTTCTTTTTTTTCTTTTTTTTTAACCAGGTGCCAGTAACACACTTCCCGTTTTAGGGTGTCTCCTCTCTGGATGGAGGAGCAATGGAGACACCCTTTGATAGCAGCAGCTAATGCTGGCCATAGACGGGTCAAACATCGACCATTTTTTAAAAAAAAAAAAAAATGAAAAATTGGTCGTTCGTTCGACCGATGTTACCACCAACCGTTAAAAAAATCGTCCGACAAAATCATAAAGTTCACCCCATAACTTCTGTCCCTTGCAGGTCACAGCTCATGCACAGATTTTTTATCGGTAAAACGATCGGCTGATTTGCCCATCCTTGCCGGGAAAATCGGCCAATCGTCCAAATCGGCTGCAAATGTTCCAACATGACTGATAAAAAAAACTGTGCAAAAAACCCGAAAAACGGCCGACCAATAACCCACTAACAGTGCGAAAATCATCCCATTTTTTTTTTGGACGAAAAATTGGCCAATTTTCGACCCGTCTATGGCCGGCATAACACTTTATAGTCAGTTACAGCAAACTGTGTTTTTTTGTTTTTGTTTTTCTCCTTTTGGGATAAAAGATTTACAGAAATAAATAAAAGCTGAGCGTTGTAAGCACCCCTGTCAGTGGTAAATGGTTTGTCCCAGCCCTCTAACCGCTACCTTGTCTGGAGAGCTTGTTCTGTGAAGGAAAGTTGAAAAATAAGATTTATTGGCGGGATCACCAGGTGAGGCAAAGGGAAAAAAAAGTCTAAAAAAAAACCTAATGCTGCCACCCAGGGGCAGACTGACAACTCATGGGGCCTCCGGGCAATAGGGGATCATGGGGCCCCTGTGTCCTCGCCCAAACTCAAATCACACCCAAAAAAGCCTATGAAAGGTACCAGGGGCATCTCATGGGGCCCCTTACTGACCCCGGGCCCTCGGGCAGTGCCTGAGTTCCCCAATGGTCAGTCCGCCCCTGATGCCAACACAGGTGAGCTACAAACTGATAATATACATTTTTTTTTTACTTTTTATACTTCGTTTTTTCATCAAATACTTGAGCCTTGGCTCACACTAAGGCGGTGCAGGAAACGCAGTGAATCCTGTGCGTTTCCCGCACTGCATTGCGAACGCACGGCGTCCATGCGATCTGGTACGGGTGTCAATATTAAATTAACGACACCCCCGACGCGGCTCACAAAGCGCAGTGCGATTATCAGAAATCGCATCGCATGGGTGTGAACTTCCATGTAATGCTAAGCAGGTGCGGGAAAAATAAAGGGTCCTGCAACTTTGTGATGCAGATGCGATGCGATTTGAACCGTACAACATGGCATCTCCCCCTCCCCAATAATTTAATGATTGCCCCCCCCCCCCACACACACACACGGTATTATGAATACCTCACATATCCTTCCGTTACATTTATTCTCCATGTAATAACCCCCCTTCCCAGCTGTTAGAACTACCCCACGTTACATCTAATCACCCCCCCCACACACATACTTCATAGTTGGAGTTACCCCACAATCCCCCCCTTCCCGATTATAATTACCCCGGACTATTTCCCTCATTACAATTACATACCCCCCCATCATAAATCCCCCACTCCTCTATAATTGCCCCATGGCACTTCCCCTACCCCCATCACATTAAAATGAACCTGTAATTCCTTCCCCACCCCATTATAATTACCCCACATTCCCCCCGGCCTTTTATAATTGCCCCCCCATTATAAACACCTCACATATCCTGTTCTGTTACATATAAATCCCTATGAGGAGGGGGGCAGAGTGACAGGAGGGGGGCAGAGTGACAGGAGGGGGGCAGTGTGACAGGAGGGGGGCAGAGTGACAGAGGGGGGGCAGTGTGACAGGAGGGGGGCAGAGTGACAGGAGGGGGGCAGAGTGACAGGAGGGGGCAGTGTGACAGGAGGCGGGCAGAGTGACAGGAGGGGGGCAGAGTGACAGGAGGGGGGCAGTGTGACAGGAGGGGGGCAGAGTGACAGGAGGGGGGCAGTGTGACAGGAGGGGGGCAGTGTGACATTGATCAAATATAATACTGAACACTACAAATGACAGGAAAGGGGATAATTGTGTTCCTAATAATGTGTCTTGTGTGCTGCTTTCACTTTCAGTCTTGCACAGGTGTCCCAGCTCCTCCCCTTCAGTCTTGCACAGGTGTACCGGCTCCTCCCCTTCAGTCTTGCACAGGTGTACCGGCTCCTCCCCTTCATTCTTGCACAGGTTTATCGGCTCCTCCCCTCCAGTCTTGCACAGGTGAAACAGCTCCTCCCCTTCAGTCTTGCACAGGTGTCCCAGCTCCTCCCCTTCAGTCTTGCACAGGTGTACCGGCTCCTCCCCTTCAGTCTTGCACAGGTGTACCGGCTCCTCCCCTTCATTCTTGCACAGGTTTATCGGCTCCTCCCCTCCAGTCTTGCACAGGTGAAACAGCTCCTCCCCTTCAGTCTTGCACAGGTGTACCGGCTCCTCCCCTTCAGTCTTGCACAGGTGTATCGGCTCCTCCCCTTCAGTCTTGCACAGGTGTATTGGCTCCTCCCCTTCAGTCTTGCACAGGTGTACCGGCTCCTCCCCTTCAGTCTTGCACAGGTGTACCGGCTCCTCCCCTTCAGTCTTGCACAGGTGTACCGGCTCCTCCCCTTCAGTCTTGCACAGGTGTACCTGCTCCTCCCCTTCAGTCTTGCACAGGTGTACCGGCTCCTCCCCTTCAGTCTTGCACAGGTGTACCTGCTCCTCCCCTTCAGTCTTGCACAGGTGTACCGGCTCCTCCCCTTCAGTCTTGCACAGGTGTACCGGCTCCTCCCCTTCATTCTTGCACAGGTGTACCAGCTCCTCCCCTTCAGTCTTGCACAGGTGTACCGGCTCCTCCCCTTCAGTCTTGCACAGGTGTATCAGCTCCTCCCCTTCAGTCTTGCACAGGTGTACCGGCTCCTCCCCTTCAGTCTTGCACAGGTGTACCTGCTCCTCCCCTTCAGTCTTGCACAGGTGTACCGGCTCCTCCCCTTCAGTCTTGCACAGGTGTATCGGCTCCTCCCCTTCAGTCTTGCACAGGTGTATTGGCTCCTCCCCTTCAGTCTTGCACAGGTGTACCGGCTCCTCCCCTTCAGGCTTGCACAGGTGTACCGGATCCTCCCCTTCAGTCTTGCACAGGTGTACCGGCTCCTCCCCTTCAGTCTTGCACAGGTGTACCGGCTCCTCCCCTTCAGTCTTGCACAGGTGTACCGACTCCTCCCCTTCAGTCTTGCACAGGTGTATCGGATCCTCCCCTTCAGTCTTGCACAGGTGTACCTGCTCCTCCCCTTCAGTCTTGCACAGGTGTACCTGCTCCTGCCCTTCAGTCTTGCACAGGTGTACCGGCTCCTCCCCTTCATTCTTGCACAGGTGTATCGGCTCCTCCACTTCAGTCTTGCACAGGTGTATCGGTTCCTCCCCTTCAGTCTTGCACAGGTGTACCTGCTCCTCCCCTTCAGTCTTGCACAGGTGTACCGGCTCCTCCCCTTCAGTCTTGCACAGGTGTACCGGCTCCTCCCCTTCATTCTTGCACAGGTGTATCGGCTCCTCCCCTTCAGTCTTGCACAGGTGTACCGGCTCCTCCCCTTCAGTCTTGCACAGGTGTATTGGCTCCTCCCCTTCAGTCTTGCACAGGTGTACCGGCTCCTCCCCTTCAGTCTTGCACAGGTGTATTGGCTCCTCCCCTTCAGTCTTGCACAGGTGTACCTGCTCCTCCCCTTCAGTCTTGCACAGGTGTACTGGCTCCTCCCCTTCAGTCTTGCACAGGTGTACCGGCTCCTCCCCTTCAGTCTTGCACAGGTGTACCGGCTCCTCCCCTTCAGTCTTGCACAGGTGTACCGGCTCCTCCCCTTCAGTCTTGCACAGGTGTACCTGCTCCTCCCCTTCAGTCTTGCACAGGTGTACCGGCTCCTCCCCTTCAGTCTTGCACAGGTGTACTGGCTCCTCCCCTTCATTCTTGCACAGGTGTATCGGCTCCTCGCCTTCAGTCTTGCACAGGTGTACCAGCTCCTCCCCTTCAGTCTTGCACAGGTGTATTGGCTCCTCCCCTTCAGTCTTGCACAGGTGTACCGGCTCCTCCCCTTCAGGCTTGCACAGGTGTACCGGATCCTCCCCTTCAGTCTTGCACAGGTGTACCGGCTCCTCCCCTTCAGTCTTGCACAGGTGTACTGGCTCCTCCCCTTCAGTCTTGCACAGGTGTACCGGCTCCTCCCCTTCAGTCTTACACAAATGTACCGGCTCCTCCCCTTCAGTCTAGCACAGGTGTACCGGCTCCTCCCTTTGTCTTGCACAGGTGTATTGGCTCCTCCCCTTCAGTCTTGAACAGGTGTACCGTCTCCTCCCCTTCAGTCTTGCACAGGTGTACCAGCTCCTCCCCTTCAGTCTTGCACAGGCGTGCAGGCTCCTCCCCTTCAGTCTTGCACAGGTGTACTGGCTCCACCCCTCCAGTCTTACACAGGCGTGCAAATTCATTTGGGTGCGTTATCCCAGCTGTGATTGGCTGATGACAAACTTGCGCAAAGATTAAATTCTATTTTTTGGACCACTGGTCCTGTTTGGAGGGAATGCCATGGAGGGGATGCCATGGAGGGGATGTCACGGCAGGGATGCCATGCAGAGGATGCCATGGAGGGGATGTCACGGCAGGGATGCCATGCAGAGGATGCCATGGAGGGGATGTCACGGCGGGGATGCCATGCAGAGGATGCCATGGAGGGGATGTCACGGCGGGGATGCCATGCAGAGGATGCTATGGAGGGGATGTCACGGCGGGGATGCCATGCAGGGGATGCCATGGAGGGGATGCCATGGCGGGGATATCATGCAGGGGATGCCATGGAGGGGATGCCATGCAGGGGATGCCATGGAGGGGATACCATGGCGGAGATGCCATGCAGGGGATGCCATGGAGGGGATGCCATGGCGGGGATATCATGCAGGGGATGCCATGGAGGGGATGCCATGCAGGGGATGCCATGGAGGGGATGCCATGCAGGGGATGCCATGCAGGGGATGCCATGGAGGGGATACCATGGCGGAGATGCCATGCAGGGGATGCCATGGAGGGGATACCATGGCGGAGATGCCATGCAGGGGATGCCATGGCGGGGATGCCATGGAGGGGATGCCATGGCGGGGATACCATGCAGGGGATGCCATGGAGGGGATGCCATGGAGGGGATGCCATGCAGGGGATGCCATGGAGGGGATGCCATGCAGAGGATGCCATGGAGGGGATGCCATGGCGGGGATATCATGCAGGGGATGCAATGGAGGGGATGCCATGCAGAGGATGCCATGGAGGGGATGCCATGGCGGGGATATCATGCAGGGGATGCCATGGAGGGGATGCCATGCAGGGGATGCCATAAAGGGGATACCATGGCGGAGATGCCATGCAGGGGATGCCATGGCGGGGATATCATGCAGGGGATGCCATGGAGGGGATGCCATGCAGGGGATGCCATGCAGGGGATGCCATGGAGGGGATACCATGGCGGAGATGCCATGGCGGGGATGCCATGGAGGGGATGCCATGGCGGGGATACCATGCAGGGGATGCCATGGAGGGGATGCCATGGAGGGGATGCCATGCAGGGGATGCCATGGAGGGGATACCATGGTGGAGATCCCATGGAGGGGATGCCATGGAGGGGATGCCACGGTGGGGATGCCATGGAGGGGATACCATGGCGGGAATGCCATGCAGGGAAAGCCATGGCAGGGATGCCACGGCGGGGAACATGTCCCAGGGGGAGTCAGTCACTCCTATTCACCTAATCTGCAACAGAAACATCCAAAATGCATCGATTGTCCCGTCATCGGACGGAAACGCAGCGACTGAAAGTGGAAAGAAATATTTTCCCAGTCCAGAACAATAAGTGGATGTCAATTCGATGAAACGTCGGGATAAAATGGTCGGTATTTCATGCGAACGGCGCGCTATGGAAAACACGCGGTGCGTACATCATCCACCATTGAAGTGTAAATGAGGCCACAATTCAAAGTGGAGGCGGAATTTAGCATGCTTTACATCCGCCACGTCTTGTGGTGCGCACCGCCATCCATCACAATGAGCCGGCAATTCACGGCGCACTCAATCATTCAGTTAGGGGCCGCGGTGCGCGTGAGATGACACTCCTGTACGCGGGTCCCACCCCCCCTCCATGACGATGACACATCAAAGATGTAGGCCTAATGTTATTATATAGGGGGGGGGGACCACCAACCCCCGACTGACCAGTCGCAGACAGGCGTCCTTGGCATTGCACTCTTGGGGGGTGTTTTTCGGTTACCGTCCCTTTTTTTTGGTATATTATGTTTTTTATCAGCAAAAAATATGGGCGCCACACACAAGGACACAGCGGTCTCTACAATCCTATACAAAGGACCAGTCTACTGGTCCTTTGGGAGGAATAGTGCCCCATCATTGGTGTCAGTAGGAGGAATAGTGCCCCATCATTGGTGTCAGTGGGAGGAATAGTGCCCCATCATTGGTGTCAGTGGGAGGAATAGTACCCCATCATTGGTGTCAGTGGGAGTAATAGTGTCCCATCATTGGTGTCAGTGGTAGGTATAGTGCCCCATCATTGGTGTCAGTGGGAGGAATAGTGCCCCGTCATTGGTATTAGTGGGAGGAATAGTGCCCCATCATTGGTGTCAGTGGGAGGAATAGTGCCCCATCATTGGTGTTAGTGGGAGGAATAGTGCCCCATCATTGGTGTCAGTGGGAGGAATAGTGCCCCGTCATTGGTGTCAGTGGGAGGAATAGTACCCCATCATTGGTGTCAGTGGGAGGAATAGTACCCCATCATTGGTGTCAGTGGGAGGAATAGTACCCCATCATTGGTGTCAGTGGGAGGAATAGTGCCTCAACATTGGTGTCAGTGAGAGGAATAGTGTTCCATCATTGGTGTCAGTGAGAGGAATAGTGCCCCATCATTGGTGTCAGTGGGAGGAATAGTGCCCCATCATTGGTGTCAGTGGGAGGAATAGTGCCTCAACATTGGTGTCAGTGAGAGGAATAGTGTTCCATCATTGGTGTCAGTGAGAGGAATAGTGCCCCATCATTGGTGTCAGTGGGAGGAATAGTGCCCCATCATTGGTGTCAGTGGAAGGAATAGTGTCCCATCATTGGTGTCAGTGGAAGGAATAGTGTCCCATCATTGGTGTCAGTGGGAGGAATAGTGCCCCATCATTGGTATCAGTGGGAGGAATAGTGCCCCATCATTGGTGTCAGTGGGAGGAATTGTGCCCCATCATTGGTATCAGTGGGAGGAATAGTGCCCCATCATTGGTATCAGTGGGAGGAATAGTGCCCCATCATTGGTGTCAGTGGGAGGAATAGTGCCCCATCATTGGTGTCAGTGGAAGGAATAGTGTCCCATCATTGGTGTCAGTGGAAGGAATAGTGCCCCATCATTGGTGTCAGTGGGAGGAATAGTGCCCCATCATTGGTATCAGTGGGAGGAATAGTGCCCCATCATTGGTGTCAGTGGGAGGAATAGTGCCCTATCATTGGTGTCAGTGGGAGGAATAGTGCCCCATCATTGGTGTCAGTGGGAGGAATAGTGCCCCATCATTGGTAACAGTGGGAGGAATAGTGCCCCATCATTGGTGTCAGTGAGCAGAGTGCCGCATCTATTGGTGTCAGTGAGAAGAATAGTTCCTCATCATTGGTGTCAGTAGGAGGAACAGAGCACACAAGGAAAAAAACGGCACCATGGTGTATCGACTAAAACATGTAAGCTTTATTTAAAATGGAGGATTGCAGCCATAATAGAATCCAACGCGTTTCGTCCTTTAGGCCTAATGGCCGAAACGCGTTAGTTTTATATGAGCGCCGTGGTTCCGAAGCTGTGGATGATGTAGGAGGTGGGAGCGCTGGTGGGTGACATGTACTATGACGTTCCCGGACATCATTTCACGTGTACAGACACAGGGGGGCACTGCTCCTCCCCCCCGCTGTGACCTCCGGTACTCGGGATCTATGAGATCACATGATCAAAATGGCAACAAAGCTCAATGTGATTCATAACAGCTTTGCTTCCATTACTAGTGAGCTGTGATTGGCCCTGGTACCATGTGATAGCTGTGGGCCAATCACAGCACCCTGTACTGTGTGATTAGCTGTAGCCAATCACAGATCACTAGTATTCTGACCTGTCATGAACTTAACCCATTCATGACAGTTCACAGCATTGCACCAGCAACCAAAGTTTAAAGAAAAAGAGGAAAACCCCCCTTATCTCCTCCCCCAGAGTAGTATATTGTTACTATGGTAACATCAAACTATTCTGATGAAAATATTAAAAAAAACGCCACAGTCATATGATGACCCCGTATTGTGCTGGTGACGGTATGGAAAAAAAAGGGGTCATTTGGGGGGGGGCGATTTGTACTGTCCTGACATTTGGGGGGGATTTGTACTGTCCTGACATTTGGGGGGATTTGTACCGTCCTGACATTTGGGGGGATTTGTACCATCCTGACATTTGGGGGGGATTTGTACCGTCCTGACATTTGGGGGGATTTGTACCGTCCTGACATTTGGGGGGATTTGTACCATCCTGACATTTGGGGGGGATTTGTACTGTCCTGACATTTGGGGGGATTTGTACTGTCCTGACATTTGGGGGGATTTGTACTGTCCTGACATTGGGGGGGGTATTTGTACTGTCCTGACATTTGGGGGGATTTGTACCGTCCTGATATTTGGGGGGATTTGTACCATCCTGACATTTGGGGGGGGGGGGGGGTTTCTGTACTGTCCTGACATTTGGGGGGATTTGTACTGTCCTGACATTTGGGGGGGATTTGTACTGTCCTGACATTTGGGGGGGGGGGGAATTTGTACTGTCCTGACATTTGGGGGGGATTTGTACTGTCCTGACATTTGGGGGGGGGGGGGAATTTGTACTGTCCTGACATTTGGAGGGGATTTGTACTGTTCTGACATTTGGGGGGGGGGGATTTGTACTGTCCTGACATTTGGGGGGATTTGTACTGTCCTGACATTTGGGGGGGGGGGGTTTCTGTACTGTCCTGACATTTGGGGGGTTTTGTACTGTCCTGACATTTGGGGGGGATTTGTACTGTCCTGACATTTGGGGGGGGGGGGGAATTTGTACTGTCCTGACATTTGGGGGGGATTTGTACTGTCCTGAAATTTGGGGGGGGGATTTGTACTGTCCTGACATTTGGAGGGGATTTGTACTGTCCTGACATTTGGAGGGGATTTGAACTGTTCTGACATTTGGGGGGGGGGGGGGATTTGTACTGTCCTGACATTTGGGGGGATTTGTACTGTCCTGACATTTGGGGGGGGGGGGTTTCTGTACTGTCCTGACATTTGGGGGGATTTGTACTGTCCTGACATTTGGGGGGGATTTGTACTGTCCTGAAATTTGGGGGGGGGGGGGGATTTGTACTGTCCTGACATTTGGAGGGGATTTGTACTGTCCTGACATTTGGAGGGGATTTGTACTGTTCTGACATTTGGGGGGGGGGGGGATTTGTACTGTCCTGACATTTGGGGGGATCTGTACTGTCCTGACATTTGGTGGGGGGGGGATTTGTATTATCCTGACATTTGGGGGGATCTGTACTGTCCTGACATTTGGTGTGGGGGGGGGGGGGATTTGTATTGACCTGACATTTGGGGGGGGGGGGGATTTGTACTGACCTGACATTTGGAGGGGATTTTTACTGTCCTGGCATTTGGGGGATTTGTACCGTCCTGACATTTGGGGGGGATTTGTACCGTCCTGACATTTGGGGGGGATTTGTACCGTCCTGACATTTGGGGGGATTTGTACCGTCCTGACATTTGGGGGGGATTTGTACCGTCCTGACATTTGGGGGGATTTGTACTGTCCTGACATTTGGGGGGATATCTGTACTGTCCTGTTACCAGTTAATGTAGCGCAGTGCCGAATAGCAAAAAAATGGCCTGGTCATGAAGGGGGGAAAACCTTCGGGACCTGAATTGGTAACCGGGGCAAACACTAATGTTATTAGGCTAGTTACCTCTCAGGTCGAATGTCCTTCATAGAGCGAATCAGGGGAAAAAAAACGCATTTCAGCCGCCAGACAGAGCTGATGATCATAGTAACTATTTATTTCTTGCGACGGTCAGCTCCATCTAGTGGCCATAGTAGTGTATGTTCCTGATTGACTCTGCGAAGGACGGCACTCGACCTGGAGAGAAAACAGCCTAATAACGTTCGTTTTTGTCGCAATCACTCAGAATGTTCATGCAGTTTCACACGGCTAATGCCGGCCATTCATGGGTTGAAATTTGACCTAAGTTTCGTCTGAAAATCGGACCTCAGAATAATCGGACGATTTTCGCTCTGTTAGTGGGGTCAATGGCACTGGCCGATTTTCGTGGCTCCTCCCCTTTTTGGTGATCGGGCATGCTGGAAAATTCGTGAAAAACGACCGATTTTCGACTCAATGATGGCCAAATCGTACGATCGTTTTTCCGAAAGAATATTCGCATGAGCCGTGACCTGGAAGGAGCAGAAGTTTCGCCTGTTATATGGGGGGAACTTTATGACTCGGTCGGCCGATTTTCGAAATCATCAATGGCGCCATCGGATTACCAAGCGAATTACGTTTTCATTTTTCGGACAAAAAAAAATCGTTCAGCGTTTGACCCGTGTATGGCCTGAATTAGGCACTCGGCGAGTTTAATTACCACCTTAGGCCGGCCATACATGGGTCGAAATTCGATCTGTTTCATCCGAAAGAATAATCGGACAATTTTCGCTCTGTTAGTGGGGTCAATGGCACGATTATCGTGGCTCCTCCCCTTGTCGGTGATCGGGCCTGTTGGAAAATTCGTGAAAAACGGCCAATTTTCGACTCCATGGCGGTCAAATCGTACGATCGTTTTTTCCTAAAAGAATACGCGCATGAGCCAATCTTAATGGCGATCGATTTCCAATTGCTGAGTCATGTCCCTCGCCGGGTCGCAGCGTTGGAGTTTTTTTTTTTTTACCGCCCTTTAGAGGAGTCTCTGCGCGGTTACTGGTTGTGATTTTGAGCTGCAGCCACACATGTAATCACAACTAACGCCATAAATTTGCGTTGGGGGTGGGGGGTGGGGTATGCTCTAACTGGGGAAGTCTCCTGTGGATTAGGATTTATGCATCGCCGCTCGCCGCAGACACCGTTCTCCTCGCAGGGAGCGCGGCGTGCGCGCAGCATATCCCAGGGCAGCGCAGCTCTGCTGATGTCATTACTCTTCAATTGTCTCGCTGTAAAAAAAGTAAATTGTGATAGTTTGTAATGCGGACGGCACAATGCCTTATGGGTCAGCGCTTAGCGCGTCCTATTTCGCGGCATTCAATCATTCGGCGCAGAAATTAGTTGCTTTAATAATTCTTTCCCAAGTAGCATTTTTTTTTTTTTGCCGGGTCTCCTGACGCTGCGGCTCTGGGTGTATAATTATATTTCCCCGTGATGTATACGCAAGCGTGCGGCGCGGTGTTATATTACCCCGCGCGCTGCTTCTGACAGTTTGAATTTTTTTGGATGATTGCTCTGTGCACGAGCCGTTCTTCTGTTTTCCCGAATCAACCGAAGACGTATCCGCGGAACCATCGCCCATGCAGTACATTGTTCTGCAGCTAGGTGTCCTCGGGGGATCATTCAACCTGGGCCCGCCCCCATCCTGTGACTGGACAATGCAAGCAGAAGCAGCACAGCGAATCAACCGAAGACGTATCTGCGGAACCATCGCCCATGCAGTACATTGTTCTGCAGCTAGGTGTCCTCGGGGATCATTCAGCCTGGGCCCGCCCCCATCCTGTGACTGGACAATGCAAGCAGAAGCAGCACAGCGAATCAACCGAAGACGTATCTGCGGAACCATCGCCCATGCAGTACATTGTTCTGCAGCTAGGTGTCCTCGGGGATCATTCAGCCTGGGCCCGCCCCCATCCTGTGACTGGACAGTGCAAGGAGAAGCAGTACAGCAAATCAAACGAAGACGTATCCGTGGAACCATCGCCCATGCAGTACATTTTTTCTGCAGCTAGGTGTCCTCGGGGATCATTCAGCCTGGGACTGCCCCCATCCTGTGACTGGACAGTGCAAGGAGAAGCAGTACAGCAAATCAAACGAAGACCTATCCACAGAACCATCACCCATGCAGTACATTTTTTCTGCAGCTAAGTGTCCTCGAGGATCATTCAACCTGGGCCCGCCCCCATCCTGTGACTGGACAGTGCAAGCAGAAGCAGCACAGCGAATCAACCAAAGACGTATCTGCGGAACCATCGCCCATGCAGTACATTTTTTCTGCAGCTAAGTGTCCTCGGGGATCATTCAACCTGGGACTGCCCCCATCCTGTGACTGGACAGTGCAAGGAGAAGCAGTACAGCAAATCAAACGAAGACCTATCCGTGGAACCATCACCCATGCAGTACATTTTTTCTGCAGCTAAGTGTCCTCGGGGATCATTCAACCTGGGCCCGCCCCCATCCTGTGACTGGTCAGTGCAAGGAGAAGCACAACAGCAATGAGCGTCTTTTTTTTCCGTCACTCTGCTCTCTCCTCCTGTCAGCACATGATCTGATTGGTTTCTTGTGCTGCTTCTTTCTCTTACGCTCCAGTCCTGCTGGTGTGAATACCCGTGCAATGTGATTCTAACGCGGACTGAAAAAAGGCTTCTGCCCCAGTGGTTTGTGTCTCTGCCCCTCCCACAATGGGGAGATGTCCTGCAGTAGTTTGTGTCTCTGCCCCTCCCTCAATGGGAAGATTCCCTGCAGTAGTTTGTGTCTCTGCCCCTCCCACAATGGGAAGATTCCCCTCTGTAGTTTGTGTCTCTGCCCCTCCCACAATGGGGAGATTCCCCTCTGTAGTTTGTGTCTCTGCCCCTCCCACAATGGGGAGATTTCCCTGCAGTAGTTTGTGTCTCTGCCCCTCCCACAATGGGGAGATCTCCCTGCAGTAGTTTGTGTCTCTGCCCCTCCCACAATGGGAAGATTCCCCTCTGTAGTTTGTGTCTCTGCCCCTCCCACAATGGGGAGATTCCCCTCTGTAGTTTGTGTCTCTGCCCCTCCCACGATGGGGAGATTCCCCTCTGTAGTTTGTGTCTCTGCCCCTCCCACAATGGGGAGATTCCCCCCAGTAGTTTGTGTCTCTGCCCCTCCCACAATGGGGAGATTCCCCTCTGTAGTTTGTGTCTCTGCCCCTCCCACAATGGGGAGATTCCCCTCTGTAGTTTGTGTCTCTGCCCCTCCCACAATGGGGAGATTTTAGTTTGTGTCCCCCCAGTCCATCCCTGTGGATGCAGTTGCTGTTTAGGACTTCAAAATATTTGTTGTCATTTTTGCTTCTTGTATGTTCTGTGATTATTTGTCGGCCATTTCTGCATATTTGTTCAGGGAATCGGATCCTGAAGAAGCACGCTGTGTGTGAAACGCGTCGTCCCGCCATGTTCTGTGATTTCCGTAACACATTAGATATGGCGCCCGCGCTGCTGGGGATTTCATCCAAATTGTAATGTGGGATCTGTGTGGAGTCGTACATTTATTACTATGTGTGGAGTCGTACATCTATTATGTGTGGATCGGTGTTGTGCCGCATCTGGGGGCCCCACTCTGGAGGATGGAATGTCAGAAAGACGAAATTCTGTGATCTGGGATGGGGCCAGGAGTGGGATCTGTAGGATCCCACCTAGGAGATCATAGATAATAATGTGCATCACAGCAGGAACCTGTGTAGGATAATAATAATAATAATAATAAAAAATATATATTAAATCAGGAACTTGTATATAATAACATTGATGATAAATATAAAAAAAGTAAAATAATTATATATATATAGAAATTTTTTTAATTATTATTACTATTATTATAATAATTATTATTATTATTATTATTATTAATAATAATACAAATATATATATATATATATATATATATTACATCAGGAACCTGTATATTATGATATTGATGATGATGATAATAATAAAAATAATTTTAAAAAAGAATAAAAATATGCATTACATCAGGAACCTGAATATGATAATATTGATTGTTATAATAATAATAATAATGATAATATTAAATAAAAAATATATATTAAATCAGGAACTTGTATATAATAACACAAATGATGATAATTATAATAAAAACAATAATAAAAATATACTATATACTACATCAGGAAATTGTATATAATAACAGTGATGGTGATAATAATAATAATAATATATATTACATCAGGAACTTGTATATTGGGCAGCACAGTGGCTAAATGGTTAGCACTTCTGCCTGGCAGTTGGTTCATCGTTGGTTCGAATCCCAGCCACAGCACAACCTGCC